>NC_138301.1:31937500-32337500 GCF_965601325.2 Salmo salar
TTCATGTAAAATATATTTCTCCATCCAGTAAACTGAGTTATTACCCTTATGGGAAACAAAGCCATGTGCCACGTATGTAACATATGTATGCAAGCAAATAGTAAACCAATCAATGTACAGTCTGAGCTAAAAGCACAAATTGTGGTCCTGCGTAAAAGCCCTGCACTTTTATGCCTTAATCAATTTATGGGTGTACTGGTCATTCTGTTAGAGCCAATAAACTGGTGGATTACCTTGAATTACAGCTCAGCCCATTGACCCACTCTGTTTATGATGCCAGTTGTTTTTCAGTTTTAGGGTTCTTGACATTGGGACTGGTATACATTGGTCACAATGAGCCAGGGAAACCAACCTATCCTGGGCATCTGTGTTCAAACTCTGTTCGTCTTAACTGGAATAAGTCCAAACAAGTTTGAAATCCCAGTACTGTAACAGTTTCTTGTGAAACACAACCAGCATTCCTAAGAAATGCTGGACTGCTGTTTTACCAAGAAGCATAGACTAAGCCATTCACAGTATGATAATATTTCAGTCAAATGGAGGTAGAGCTGTCAAGAGGAAGGTGTCTCTCTTTCCATCTCTCTCTCTCGTTCTCTCTCTCTCTCCCTCTCCGCCACACTCTTCCCGACCTCTCTGGTTCCACTACTGACAGGCTCAGTGAGCTGAGCACCGACCCCCCTCCTCCCTGTCTTCCTTCTCACCCTTCTAACCCCTCTCTCTCCCCTGTCTCTGCTGTTCCAGACCCAGTCAGGTTATTTCAGGACTAATTGGGAGATTGATGCTTCTCAGAAACCCTATCACCTCCACATGACTTCCTTTCCCTTTCATCCACGTCCTCTCAGAAAGACTGACAAGTAGACACATTGACATCTGGCTGACTGAAATTGCCCTTTGAGAGTTATTCAGTGTATGCAAAACCAAGGACATTACACAATATAACATATACAGAAATCAAACCCACTATCCTAGCATTGACCAACTGAGAAAGAGAAATAAACAGCCATAAGGGAGGTTTTTGAAGAAAATAAATCCTGTCTTGGTACTATATAAAATAAGCTTGTTATCCTGTCTGCCTCCCTCCTGCATCCCCCCCCCCCCCCCCACCACCACCTACCTGACACATTACCAGTCCTCCAGAAAGTCTGAAAGGCAGAGCATAGCCCTGAATGGGCCGGGAGAACAAGGCTTCGCTCCCAGCTAATGGCCCTATTTGAGGGGAATGTCTGGAAAGACCCAGAGCCCAGGGTGTGCCTCTAGGAGGGGTATAGTCGTAACCCGAACCCTCTGTATCCCCTGTCCACCCCTCTGTCCAGAAGAGACAAACAGGACAAGCAGCTGGAGGAGTGTGTGTATGTGTGTGTATAGGTGTGTGTGTGTGTGTGTGTGTGTGTGTGTGTGTGTGTGTGTGTGTGTGGTGTGTGTGTGTGTGTGTGTGTGTGTGAGTAACTGGTTCACGTCTTTCTCCAACTCCGCTGCCTCCGCGGGCTATAAAATACATTTATTTTGTTCAGGCAGATCCACAGACAGTCACAGAGAGAACAAAAGTCCCTCAGAGAAAGAACTCGGCTGGCCCAGGACCCCGGCGATCGCCACGGCTAGATGTCCAGCTGAAATGACCAATTAGTTTACCAATTGGCTGCAACAAATTCGATTGGTTTGTAATTAATTGTAGTTAGTGGCGCATAGAGCAGGACGGGTGGCGCCAACCCTTTGTCCTACTGACACACTATCCCACAGAGCCCTGCCCAGGGGAGGCAGCTAGCAGACATCAATACAGGCCCCTGCCTGCCTGCAGCTCCACATACAGCAGAACCCCTTCCTCACACTCACACACACACACACACACACACACACACACACCACACACACACACACACACACACACACACACACACACACACACACACACACACACACACACACACACACACACACACACACACACACACACACACACACACACACACACACACACACACCCACAGGCCTATGGCAGCGCTCAGCTGAGTTTGGAGAGAGAGGGAGAAACCTCAACAGCCTGAGAAGGTGCTGACGACAAACAGAGAGAACAGGAACCGTGACTTTCTCCTCATGCCTCCTTCCCCCTCTGTGTGTGTGTGGAGAGTGCAGCGGCACAGTGCGGAGGTCACATGGCTCTGTGATACCTCCCACGCTGAAGGTCAAGTCTGGGAGGAGGGGGGGGGGGGGGTGGAGGAGAGGGATGAAGAAGATGGAGGGGGGATGAGGAGGGGAAGGAGGTGGGAGGAGGAGGGACGTTAGGGGAGGAGGGGAGGAGGAGAGAGAACCAGATCGATGAGGCTGATAAAAATTTGTCTGGGATTCAGTTTGTCTCCTTCACACTCACACAAACACCAAATGACTTAAATACCATACAAATGATCTTAGCCTCCTTCTATTGAAAGTGATATCAAAGAAAGTGCCTAGGCTACAGCAATGGACTGAGGCTATGATAATAATGCAGCAATAGAACACAGTAAGAGATCATAACAGTTTAAATGATGACGTTTCCTTCCATTGTTGCTCCAGGGCCTAAACCTCTGGCAATCAAACAGCCATTGCACTCGATATAAAAGGGGACAGGTTGAGGTTAGAGGTACAGCTACAGTTACAGCAGAGTGCACCGCTCTCAGCCTGGTCCCTGAGGAGTGTGTGCGTGCGTGCGTGAGTGTGTGTAACAGAGAGAGCGAGAGAGCTGCCCCAGCCCTGCTGCCCAGATGTGTGTGTGCGTGTGTGATTTATTTCACCAGAGAGGGGAGTGGTAATAAGGATTAAAGCTCCATGGTAAAGCTCCAAGTCAACTAGTGATAGATGTCAGACAGCACCCAGCCGGATTAGACCTGGTTAACAGTGGAGAGGCCTGTAGCGCTCTACACTCATCAGGTAATGGATGAGCCTGGTGGCTGAGGAAGGATGGGGCCTGCTGGTTCTATAGGCAGGCTGTGACAGTAAGATAGAACAATGAAGCAGGACTGTATTGTGATGTGGAAGAGATCTTTAGCCAAGAGGCTATGGTTGCGTCACAAATGGCACTCTATTCCCTATACATGTATAGTGCACTTCTTTTGACCAGTACACTATGGGAAGTAGTGTGCTATATAGGAAATAGGGTGTCATTTGGGACACAGGCTATATGTTCTTAGGCGTGAGAAATGACCACTCTGTGTGAGGGAATGCATCAGACAGACACATCTCTGATCTCCATGTGCACTTCTCATCAACTCTGACCAACACATACACATAGTCTGCATCCCCAATGGAACCCTATTCCCTGGGGCTTTGGTCAAAAGGAGTGCACTATATAGGAAATAGGATTTGGGACACACATATAGATGGATGATCTGTGATATTGTGTTGCTCATTGAGAATACTGATGAGATGGGAGAACTTCATCATGGGTCCCGTATCTGTACTACACAGAAATGCATAATTATGGTTATGAATGTCGTTCTCTTCATGGTTATGTATCCTAAATAGGTACACAAAGGTATAAATATCCAATATCCTCCTTTGCATATTTGGATATTATTCTACACACTGGCTATATTTTTAATGTGTTCTGTCGCCAAACAAAGTTGAACCAATCATAGACGTCTATGTTTCACAAATTTGGACATCAAAGTACAGGACAGTAGGGCTCAGTAGAGTTCAGTAGAGTACAGTAGAGTACAGGACAGTATTGTTCAATACAGTACAATACAGTACATTATAGTATACTCAACTCTACTCTACAGTACTAAACTATACAGTACTTTTCTTTACTGTGCTCTACTGTGCTGTAGTGTACTGTGCTGTTCAAACTTGTGAACCAAACTGTAGTTTGTGACTACTATGATTTCCCATTGTAGCCAATTCAATTGCAGAAATTCCGTTACTGATTTTTCGGAAATTCCGATAACAATTTGGTAACGTAATTCCAGTTTAACCACTTAAAGAAATAAACAAAATTGATATCAGTTAAAACATTACAACTAATTGATAGGTCGATCTTTACTTGTTACTTCTCCGAACTTAAATCATCCTCCATCCTCATGAGGGAAATCATTTAGAAAATATCTTAAAGATGTGTGTGTTTTTGGAATTTCAAGGCACAAAGCGATGTTTCTTAAACTTACAGAACGCAGAAAAATGTCTCCAAAAGTAAATATACAGTAACTGTTTTCCATCCTAATTTTTAGATTGGAAAATGGATATACCTATGCCTTAATTTCTAAAAAATATAGACTCTTAGCTTTCATTTGACATCCAATTTGACATGCTCCCATGAGCTTCACATGTTGGTGCTCATGAGTCCTTTCACATGGAAATGACCTTATCATAACTGACAAGCTAACTAATCGAACTTGTCATTTCAATAGCCATTTTCTGAAACTCAAGAAACTAATTTAACTAACTACTCTTGTGGTTTCAATAACCATTGTACTTGCCTACCATAGAAAACCAAGCAAAGGCAATGACATGAAATTCTCTCAATTATACAAACTGTCAATCCAATCTCTTTCACGGTTAGACACAAATTATGCTAATGGAGTTATACCAAGACATGAGATGGGAGCCTCTGGTACTTATAATGTATGAGCTGGGATAAGTCAAAGCGGGCCGGAACAAACGCTTGAATATAGCTAATTAGGCTTTTCATCTATTGGTTACAGAGGTTTGACTGTTATTCAAATAAAATCATATATGAACTGTCTCATCCCAATCCTCACGATAGATAGATAGATAGATAGATAGATAGATAGATAGATAGATAGATAGATAGATAGATAGATAGATAGATAGATAGATAAATAAATATATGAGTGTGAAGATGAATTGAATTCACTATGATCTCCAATGATCGATCGATCGATCATTGGAGATCATAGTGAATTCAATTCATCTTCACACTCATATATTTATAACCACTGGTGTACCTGAAACCAACAAGTAAACACAATCTCACTATTTCACTTGGACCAAGATCAATGGCCAGTATGTTTCTATTGCAATCAAACATCATATAAATCAATATATTTGATGATGTCCCAAAACTATTAGAATGGTGTCAAAATATCACCACATTGCCAAATATACTGAAAGGTGCATGTGAAACTGTGGGTGTGCTTGTGGCAAACCTCAGCCAGATAGTGTTTGTGTTGTGTGTTGAAGCCCATACAGAATTGATGAAACCATGTGAGTATCGTCAGCAGCAGGGCTGAATCAGAGCGCTATGCCAGGCTGCACGCAGTACTCCCCGCTTCCCCTCAGGCTGATTCCACCATTTATCAGACCGCTGCATTAGCTCCAGGCACTCGGCTGGGATGCATGTGTGGTTGCATGTTGTGTGTGTGTGTGTGTGTGTGTGTGTGTGTGTGTGTGTGTGTGTGTGTGTGTGTGTGTGTGTGTGTGTGTGTGTGTGTGTGTGTGTGTGTGTGTGTGTGTGTGTGTGTGCGTGTGCGTGTGACAGACAGACAGACAGACAGACAGACAGACAGACAGACAGACAGACAGACAGACAGACAGACAGACAGACAGACAGACAGACAGACAGACAGACAGACAGACAGACAGACAGACAGACAGACAGACAGACAGACAGACAGAAGGAGATATAGATATATAGAGAGAGACAAAGCAATAGGGCATCCTATTCCAGCAGCTGCTCCTCTTACATGGCCTGGCCTACTCTCTTTGTATCTGTGTGTCTGCAGTCTAACCACAAGCCTCCTCCCTGCAGCGCTGAGCTGATGATCTGACCGCAGAGCAGTCAACAGAGCCACGCTGCCACGGCCATTATCCTGCACGACACACCACAGCACAGCACCACCAGGCCGGTCGATAATCATGCACACCACTGCATAGCACAAAACCACTGATACCTATCACTGCATAGCACAACACACACCACTGTAATGGGGATACCTACCTCCGTCTGGCCTGCCTGAGCCTACTGCATAAACAAAGTGTGGAAGGAGCTACACTGCTATGTCAGGTCTGCTACTTCAGGGCTGCTATGCCAGGTCTGCTATTTCAGGGTTGCTATGCCAGGTCTGCTATTTCAGGGCTGCTATGCCAGGTCTGCTACTTCAGGGCTGCTATGCCAGGTCTGCTACTTCAGGGCTGCTATGCCAGGTCTGGTATGCCAGGTCTGCTATGTCAGGGCTGCTATGCCAGGTCTGCTACTTCAGGGCTGCTATGCCAGGTCTGGTATGCCAGGTCTGCTATTTCAGGGTTGCTATGCCAGCTCTGCTATTTCAGGGTTGCTATGCCAGCTCTGCTATTTCAGGGTTGCTATGCCAGGTCTTCTATTTCAGGGTTGCTATGCCAGGTCTGCTATTTCAGGGCTGCTATGCCAGGTCTGCTATTTCAGGGCTGCTATGCCAGGTCTGGTGTGCCAGGTCTGCTATGTCAGGGCTGCTATGCCAGGTCTGCTACTTCAGGGCTGCTATGCCAGGTCTGCTATGTCAGGTCTGCTATTTCAGGGCTGTTATGCCAGGTCTGCTATTTCAGGGCTGCTATGCCAGGTCTACTACTTCAGGGCTGCTATGCCAGGTCTGCTATTTCAGGGCTGCTATGCCAGGTCTGGTATGCCAGGTCTGCTATGTCAGGGCTGCTATGCCAGGTCTGCTACTTCAGGGCTGCTATGCCAGGTCTGGTATGCCAGGTCTGCTATGTCAGGTCTGCTATTTCAGGGCTGTTATGCCAGGTCTGCTATTTCAGGGCTGCTATGCCAGGTCTGCTACTTCAGGGCTGCTATGCCAGGTCTGCTATTTCAGGGCTGCTATGCCAGGTCTGGTATGCCAGGTCTGCTATGTCAGGGCTGCTATGCCAGGTCTGCTATGTCAGGTCTGCTATTTCAGGGCTGTTTTGCCAGGTCTGCTATGCCAGGTCTGCTATGCCAGGTCTGCTATGTCAGGTCTGCAATGCCAGGTCTGCTACAGTATGCCAGGTCTGCTATTTCAGGTCTGCTATGTCAGGTATGCTATGTCAGGTCTGCAATGCCAGGTCTGCTACAGTATGCCAGATCTGCTATTTCAGGTCTGCTATGTCAGGTCTGCATTGCCAGGTCTGCTACAGTATGCCAGGTCTGCTATGTCAGGGCTGCTATGTCAGGTCTGCCATTTCAGGTCTGCTATGCCAGGTTTGCTATGTCAGGTCTGCAATATCAGGTCTGCTACAGTATGCCAGGTCTGCTATTTCAGGTCTGCTATGTCTGGTCTGCTATGCCAGGTCTGCTATGACAGGTCTTCTATGTCAGGCCTGCTATGTCAGGGCTGCTATGCCATGTCTCCTATGTCAGGTCTGCTCTGTCAGGTCTGCTATGCCAGGTCTGCTATGTCATGTCTGCTATGTCAGGTCTGCTATGTCATGTCTGCTATGCCAGAGACGGCTGATGTACATGGTTGTCTGAGTGACTAAAATGCATATCAAGTATTTCCATACTAATTCTCATGAAGAGTTTATACATTGTAATGAAGAGCTTATAGCCACAATTGCATTGTTGAAGAATGTTCAATGGGCATAAGATATAGGTTAACACACTTTAATGAAGCACACATTTACAACAATGTTTTAGACTTCATTTCATATATCTAAAAAATGCCAATGCAGAATGTGAATTCCTCATTAGTGTAACAGTTCCAGTGGAAACCCAGAGCCACACTACTACAGTACTGCTGGTCTGTCAGCAGGCCTACCCAGCACTAAGAAATATAAACACCTACAGCATTGCATGTGAGAGACTGGGGTCCAACCCGGCCAAGGTAGACAGAGTAGAAGCCTCTGCCCAGCGTTCATCACATATACAGTACATATATATACACTGATGACCAATAGCATTGATATGAATGGCTGTGTTAAGTTTTATCAGGGTAATAAAACTAGTGATGTAGCGATCTCAGTCCCAAATGGCATCCTATTCTCTATAAAGTGCACTACGTTTGACCTGGGCCCTGGTCAAAAGTAGAGCGCTTTATAGGGAATAGGGTGCAATGTGAAGAAAAAATTTATACTCTGCACAGCTCTGAGGTATGATCTGCATACGATCAAAGACAGCCTGTCACATATAAACTACTGAGGCTGGCTGGGGAACTCTGCTAAACTACTGAGGCTGGCTGGGGAACTCTGCTAAACTACTGAGGCTGGCTGGGGAACTCTGCTAAACTACTGAGGCTGGCTGGGGAATTCTGCTAAACTACTGAGGCTAGCTGGGGTACTGCTAAACTACTGAGGCTGGCTGGGTAACTCTGCTAAACTACTGTGGCTGGCTGGGGAACTCTGCTAAACTACTGAGGCTGGCTGGGGAACTCTGCTAAACTACTGAGGCTAGCTGGGGTACCTGCTAAACTACTGAGGCTGGCTGGGTAACTCTGCTAAACTACTGTGGCTGGCTGGGGAACTCTGCTAAACTACTGAGGCTGGCTGGGGAACTCTGCTAAACTACTGAGGCTGGCTGGGGAACTCTGCTAAACTACTGTGGCTGGCTGGGGAACTCTGCTAAACTACTGAGGCTGGCTGGGGAACTCTGCTAAACTACTGAGGCTGGCTGGGGAACTCTGCTAAACTACTGAGGCTGGCTGGGTAACTCTGCTAAACTACTGAGGCTGGCTGGGGAACTCTGCTAAACTACTGAGGCTGGCTGGGGAACTCTGCTAAACTACTGAGGCTGGCTGGGGAACTCTGCTAAACTACTGATGCTGGCTGGGGAACTCTGCTAAACTACTGAGGCTGGCTGGGGAACTCTGCTAAACTACTGAGGCTGGCTGGGGAACTCTGCTAAACTACTGAGGCTGGCTGGGGAACTCTGCTAAACTACTGAGACTGGCTGGGGAACTCTGCTAAACTATTGAGGCTGGCTGGGGAACTCTGCTAAACTACTGAGGCTGGCTGGGGAACTCTGCTAAACTACTGAGGCTAGCTGGGGAACTGCTAAACTACTGAGGCTAGCTGGGGAACTCTGCTAAACTACTGAGGCTAGCTGGGGAACTGCTAAACTACTGAGGCTGGCTGGGGAACTCTGCAAACTACTGAGGCTAGCTGGGGTACTGCTAAACTACTGGCTGGGGAACTCTGCTAAACTACTGAGGCTAGCTGGGGAACTCTGCTAAACTCTGAGTCACAGAGACAGAGCAAGTCACGGGGGAAGGTCCTTCCTCCCTGTTCATATACGCATGCATGCAGCACGCACACACACAATGGCACCTTTAGACAGTCTGTCCCTCACCTTTCAGCTACACACAGTGAGTGTTTACCCTCTGTCATCAATCACTGGTCTGTGCAGGATGACCAGGGCAATGGGCAGTGATAATTCTCTCACCAGGAGCTGTCACAGCGTTGTGATACTAACCAGAAAACAAAAGGAATGTCAGAGGAAACGTTAAGAAAAGGAAAAGTCTCAACAGCCCCACCAGCTGGTGGAAATATGTAATATGTAATGTATTCGACAGATTCATCCTTAAAGTAGCACTATAGTAGAGAAGCCAGAAATGTTTCAGCCGACTGTATTTCATCTAAGATTTGATGATGTCATACTGGGGTAATGCCTCAGATAACAGCCACGTTACCACTGTAATTGTCTAAATAATGGATGCCATCACTGAAAGACAAGAAAAAAGCAACAACATCTACATGTTAGTGTGTCTGGTCAGCTCTCTGTGTGGGCTGTGAGGTGTGTGACATGTTAGTGTGTCTGGTCAGCTCTCTGTGTGGGCTGTGAGGTGTGTGACATGTTAGTGTGTCTGGTCAGCTCTCTGTGAGGGCTGTGAGGTGTGTGACATGTTAGTGTGTCTGGTCAGCTCTCTGTGTGGGCTGTGAGGTGTGCGACATGTTAGTGTGTCTGGTCAGCTCTCTGTGTGGGCTGTGAGGTGTGTGACATGTTAGTGTGTCTGGTCAGCTCTCTGTATGGGCTGTGAGGTGTGTAACATGTTAGTGTGTCTGGTCAGCTCTCTGTGTGGGCTGTGAGGTGTGTAACATGTTAGTGTGTCTGGTCAGCTCTCTGTGTGGGCTGTGAGGTGTGCGACATGTTAGTGTGTCTGGTCAGCTCTCTGTGAGGGCTGTGAGGTGTGTGACATGTTAGTGTGTCTGGTCAGCTCTCTGTGTGGGCTGTGAGGTGTGTAACATGTTAGTGTGTCTGGTCAGCTCTCTGTGTGGGCTGTGAGGTGTGCGACATGTTAGTGTGTCTGGTCAGCTCTCTGTGTGGGCTGTGAGGTGTGTGACATGTTAGTGTGTCTGGTCAGCTCTCTGTGTGGGCTGTGAGGTGTGTAACATCTTAGTGTGTCTGGTCAGCTCTCTGTGTGGGCTGTGAGGTGTGTGACATGTTAGTGTGTCTGGTCAGCTCTCTGTATGGGCTGTGAGGTGTGTAACATGTTAGTGTGTCTGGTCAGCTCTCTGTGTGGGCTGTGAGGTGTGTAACATGTTAGTGTGTCTGGTCAGCTCTCTGTGTGGGCTGTGAGGTGTGCGACATGTTAGTGTGTCTGGTCAGCTCTCTGTGTGGGCTGTGAGGTGTGCGACATGTTAGTGTGTCTGGTCAGCTCTCTGTGTGGGCTGTGAGGTGTGTAACATCTTAGTGTGTCTGGTCAGCTCTCTGTGTGGGCTGTGAGGTGTGTGACATGTTAGTGTGTCTGGTCAGCTCTCTGTGTGGGCTGTGAGGTGTGTAACATGTTAGTGTGTCTGGTCAGCTCTCTGTGTGGGCTGTGAGGTGTGCGACATGTTAGTGTTTCTGGTCAGATCTCTGTGTGGGCTGTGAGGTGTGCAACATGTTAGTGTGTCTGGTCAGCTATCTGTGTGGGCTGTGAGGTGTGTGAGTTGTTAGTGTGTCTGGTCAGCTCTCTGTGTGGGCTGTGAGGTGTGTAACATGTTAGTGTGTCTGGTCAGCTCACTGTGTGGGCTGTGAGGTGTGTGACATGTTAGTGTGTCTGGTCAGCTCTCTGTGTGGGCTGTGAGGTGTGTAACATTTAGTGTGTCTGGTCAGCTATCTGTGTGGGCTGTGAAGTGTGCAACATGTTAGTGTGTCTGGTCAGCTCTCTGTGTGGGATGTGAGGTGTGTGACATGTTATTGTGTCTGGTCAGCTCTGTGTGTGGGCTGTGAGGTGTGTGACATGTTAGTGTGTCTGGTCAGCTCTCTGTGTGGGCTGTGAGGTGTGTGACATGTTAGTGTGTCTGGTCAGCTCTCTGTGTGGGCTGTGAGGTGTGTGACATGTTAGTGTGTCTGGTCAGCTCTCTGTGTGGGCTGTGAGGTGTGTAACATGTTAGTGTGTCTGGTCAGCTCTCTGTGTGGGCTGTGAAGTGTGTGACATGTTAGTGTGTCTGGTCAGATCTCGGTGTGTGCTGTGAGGAGTGTGACATGTTAGTGTGTCTGGTCAGCTCTCTGTGTGGGCTGTGAGGTGTGTAACATGTTAGTGTGTCTGGTCAGCTCTCTGTGTGGGCTGTGAGGTGTGTGACATGTTAGTGTGTCTGGTCAGCTCTCTGTGTGGGCTGTGAGGTGTGTAACATGTTAGTGTGTCTGGTCAGCTCTCTGTGTGGGCTGTGAGGTGTGTAACATGTTAGTGTGTCTGGTCAGCTCTCTGTGTGGGCTGTGAGGTGTGCGACATGTTAGTGTGTCTGGTCAGCTCTCTGTGTGGGCTGTGAGGTGTGCGACATGTTAGTGTGTCTGGTCAGCTCTCTGTGTGGGCTGTGAGGTGTGCGACATGTTAGTGTGTCTGGTCAGCTCTCTGTGTGGGATGTGAGGTGTGTGACATGTTAGTGTGTCTGGTCAGCTCTCTGTGTGGGCTGTGAGGTGTGTGACATGTTAGTGTGTCTGGTCAGCTCTCTGTGTGGGCTGTGAGGTGTGTAACATGTTAGTGTGTCTGGTCAGCTCTCTGTGGGGGCTGTGAGGTGTGTGACATGTTAGTGTTTCTGGTCAGCTCTCTGTGTGGGCTGTGAGGTGTGCAACATGTTAGTGTGTCTGGTCAGCTATCTGTGTGGGCTGTGAGGTGTGTGAGTTGTTAGTGTGTCTGGTCAGCTCTCTGTGTGGGCTGTGAGGTGTGTAACATGTTAGTGTGTCTGGTCAGCTCACTGTGTGTGCTGTGAGGTGTGTGACATGTTAGTGTGTCTGGTCAGCTCTCTGTGTGGGCTGTGAGGTGTGTAACATGTTAGTGTGTCTGGTCAGCTCTCTGTGTGGGCTGTGAGGTGTGTGACATGTTAGTGTGTCTGGTCAGCTCTCTGTGTGGGCTGTGAGGTGTGTAACATGTTAGTGTGTCTGGTCAGCTCTCTGTGTGGGCTGTGGGGTGTGTGACATGTTAGTGTGTCTGGTCAGCTCTCTGTGTGGGCTGTGAGGTGTGTAACATGTTAGTGTGTCTGGTCAGCTCTCTGTGTGGGCTGTGAGGTGTGTAACATGTTAGTGTGTCTGGTCAGCTCTCTGTGTGGGCTGTGGGGTGTGTGACATGTTAGTGTGTCTGGTCAGCTCTCTGTGTGGGCTGTGGGGTGTGCGACATGTTACTGTGTCTGGTCAGCTCTCTGTGTGGGCTGTGAGGTGTGTGACATGTTAGTGTGTCTGGTCAGCTCTCTGTGTGGGCTGTGAGGTGTGTAACATGTTAGTGTGTCTGGTCAGCTCTCTGTGTGGGCTGTGAGGTGTGCGACATGTCAGTGTTTCTGGTCAGCTCTCTGTGTGGGCTGTGAGGTGTGCAACATGTTAGTGTGTCTGGTCAGCTATCTGTGTGGGCTGTGAGGTGTGTGAGTTGTTAGTGTGTCTGGTCAGCTCTCTGTGTGGGCTGTGAGGTGTGTAACATGTTAGTGTGTCTGGTCAGCTCACTGTGTGGGCTGTGAGGTGTGTGACATGTTAGTGTGTCTGGTCAGCTCTCTGTGTGGGCTGTGAGGTGTGTAACATGTTAGTGTGTCTGGTCAGCTATCTGTGTGGGCTGTGAAGTGTGCAACATGTTAGTGTGTCTGGTCAGCTCTCTGTGTGGGATGTGAGGTGTGTGACATGTTAGTGTGTCTGGTCAGCTCTCTGTGTGGGCTGTGAGGTGTGTGACATGTTAGTGTGTCTGGTCAGCTCTCTGTGTGGGCTGTGAGGTGTGTGACATGTTAGTGTGTCTGGTCAGCTCTCTGTGTGGGCTGTGAGGTGTGTAACATGTTAGTGTGTCTGGTCAGCTCTCTGTGTGGGCTGTGAGGTGTGTAACATGTTAGTGTGTCTGGTCAGCTCTCTGTATGGGCTGTGAGGTGTGTAACATCTTAGTGTGTCTGGTCAGCTCTCTGTGTGGGCTGTGAGGTGTGTGACATGTTAGTGTGTCTGGTCAGCTCTCTGTGTGGGCTGTGAGGTGTGTAACATGTTAGTGTGTCTGGTCAGCTCTCTGTGTGGGCTGTGAGGTGTGTGACATGTTAGTGTGTCTGGTCAGATCTCGGTGTGTGCTGTGAGGTGTGTGACATGTTAGTGTGTCTGGTCAGCTCTCTGTGTGGGCTGTGAGGTGTGTAACATGTTAGTGTGTCTGGTCAGCTCTCTGTGTGGGCTGTGAGGTGTGTGACATGTTAGTGTGTCTGGTCAGCTCTCTGTGTGGGCTGTGAGGTGTGTAACATGTTAGTGTGTCTGGTCAGCTCTCTGTGTGGGCTGTGAGGTGTGTAACATGTTAGTGTGTCTGGTCAGCTCTCTGTGTGGGCTGTGAGGTGTGCGACATGTTAGTGTGTCTGGTCAGCTCTCTGTGTGGGCTGTGAGGTGTGTGACATGTTAGTGTGTCTGGTCAGCTCTCTGTGTGGGCTGTGAGGTGTGTAACATGTTAGTGTGTCTGGTCAGCTCTCTGTGTGGGCTGTGAGGTGTGCGACATGTTAGTGTGTCTGGTCAGCTCTCTGTGTGGGCTGTGAGGTGTGTGACATGTTAGTGTGTCTGGTCAGCTCTCTGTGTGGGCTGTGAGGTGTGTAACATGTTAGTGTGTCTGGTCAGCTCTCTGTGTGGGCTGTGAGGTGTGTGACATGTTAGTGTGTCTGGTCAGCTCTCTGTGTGGGCTGTGAGGTGTGTGACATGTTAGTGTGTCTGGTCAGCTCTCTGTGTGGGCTGTGAGGTGTGTAACATGTTAGTGTGTCTGGTCAGCTCTCTGTGGGGGCTGTGAGGTGTGTGACATGTTAGTGTTTCTGGTCAGCTCTCTGTGTGGGCTGTGAGGTGTGCAACATGTTAGTGTGTCTGGTCAGCTATCTGTGTGGGCTGTGAGGTGTGTGAGTTGTTAGTGTGTCTGGTCAGCTCTCTGTGTGGGCTGTGAGGTGTGTAACATGTTAGTGTGTCTCGTCAGCTCACTGTGTGTGCTGTGAGGTGTGTGACATGTTAGTGTGTCTGGTCAGCTCTCTGTGTGGGCTGTGAGGTGTGTAACATGTTAGTGTGTCTGGTCAGCTCTCTGTGTGGGCTGTGAGGTGTGTGACATGTTAGTGTGTCTGGTCAGCTCTCTGTGTGGGCTGTGAGGTGTGTAACATGTTAGTGTGTCTGGTCAGCTCTCTGTGTGGGCTGTGGGGTGTGTGACATGTTAGTGTGTCTGGTCAGCTCTCTGTGTGGGCTGTGAGGTGTGTAACATGTTAGTGTGTCTGGTCAGCTCTCTGTGTGGGCTGTGAGGTGTGTAACATGTTAGTGTGTCTGGTCAGCTCTCTGTGTGGGCTGTGGGGTGTGTGACATGTTAGTGTGTCTGGTCAGCTCTCTGTGTGGGCTGTGGGGTGTGCGACATGTTACTGTGTCTGGTCAGCTCTCTGTGTGGGCTGTGAGGTGTGTGACATGTTAGTGTGTCTGGTCAGCTCTCTGTGTGGGCTGTGAGGTGTGTAACATGTTAGTGTGTCTGGTCAGCTCTCTGTGTGGGCTGTGAGGTGTGCGACATGTTAGTGTTTCTGGTCAGCTCTCTGTGTGGGCTGTGAGGTGTGCAACATGTTAGTGTGTCTGGTCAGCTATCTGTGTGGGCTGTGAGGTGTGTGAGTTGTTAGTGTGTCTGGTCAGCTCTCTGTGTGGGCTGTGAGGTGTGTAACATGTTAGTGTGTCTGGTCAGCTCACTGTGTGGGCTGTGAGGTGTGTGACATGTTAGTGTGTCTGGTCAGCTCTCTGTGTGGGCTGTGAGGTGTGTAACATGTTAGTGTGTCTGGTCAGCTATCTGTGTGGGCTGTGAAGTGTGCAACATGTTAGTGTGTCTGGTCAGCTCTCTGTGTGGGATGTGAGGTGTGTGACATGTTAGTGTGTCTGGTCAGCTCTCTGTGTGGGCTGTGAGGTGTGTGACATGTTAGTGTGTCTGGTCAGCTCTCTGTGTGGGCTGTGAGGTGTGTGACATGTTAGTGTGTCTGGTCAGCTCTCTGTGTGGGCTGTGAGGTGTGTGACATGTTAGTGTGTCTGGTCAGCTCTCTGTGTGGGCTGTGAGGTGTGTAACATGTTAGTGTGTCTGGTCAGCTCTCTGTATGGGCTGTGAGGTGTGTAACATCTTAGTGTGTCTGGTCAGCTCTCTGTGTGGGCTGTGAGGTGTGTGACATGTTAGTGTGTCTGGTCAGCTCTCTGTGTGGGCTGTGAGGTGTGTAACATGTTAGTGTGTCTGGTCAGCTCTCTGTGTGGGCTGTGAGGTGTGTGACATGTTAGTGTGTCTGGTCAGCTCTCTGTGTGGGCTGTGAGGTGTGTAACATGTTAGTGTGTCTGGTCAGCTCTCTGTGTGGGCTGTGAGGTGTGTAACATGTTAGTGTGTCTGGTCAGCTCTCTGTGTGGGCTGTGAGGTGTGCGACATGTTAGTGTGTCTGGTCAGCTCTCTGTGTGGGCTGTGAGGTGTGCGACATGTTAGTGTGTCTGGTCAGCTCTCTGTGTGGGCTGTGAGGTGTGCGACATGTTAGTGTGTCTGGTCAGCTCTCTGTGTGGGATGTGAGGTGTGTGACATGTTAGTGTGTCTGGTCAGCTCTCTGTGTGGGCTGTGAGGTGTGTGACATGTTAGTGTGTCTGGTCAGCTCTCTGTGTGGGCTGTGAGGTGTGTAACATGTTAGTGTGTCTGGTCAGCTCTCTGTGGGGGCTGTGAGGTGTGTGACATGTTAGTGTTTCTGGTCAGCTCTCTGTGTGGGCTGTGAGGTGTGCAACATGTTAGTGTGTCTGGTCAGCTATCTGTGTGGGCTGTGAGGTGTGTGAGTTGTTAGTGTGTCTGGTCAGCTCTCTGTGTGGGCTGTGAGGTGTGTAACATGTTAGTGTGTCTGGTCAGCTCACTGTGTGTGCTGTGAGGTGTGTGACATGTTAGTGTGTCTGGTCAGCTCTCTGTGTGGGCTGTGAGGTGTGTAACATGTTAGTGTGTCTGGTCAGCTCTCTGTGTGGGCTGTGAGGTGTGTGACATGTTAGTGTGTCTGGTCAGCTCTCTGTGTGGGCTGTGAGGTGTGTAACATGTTAGTGTGTCTGGTCAGCTCTCTGTGTGGGCTGTGGGGTGTGTGACATGTTAGTGTGTCTGGTCAGCTCTCTGTGTGGGCTGTGAGGTGTGTAACATGTTAGTGTGTCTGGTCAGCTCTCTGTGTGGGCTGTGAGGTGTGTAACATGTTAGTGTGTCTGGTCAGCTCTCTGTGTGGGCTGTGGGGTGTGTGACATGTTAGTGTGTCTGGTCAGCTCTCTGTGTGGGCTGTGGGGTGTGCGACATGTTACTGTGTCTGGTCAGCTCTCTGTGTGGGCTGTGAGGTGTGTGACATGTTAGTGTGTCTGGTCAGCTCTCTGTGTGGGCTGTGAGGTGTGTAACATGTTAGTGTGTCTGGTCAGCTCTCTGTGTGGGCTGTGAGGTGTGCGACATGTTAGTGTTTCTGGTCAGCTCTCTGTGTGGGCTGTGAGGTGTGCAACATGTTAGTGTGTCTGGTCAGCTATCTGTGTGGGCTGTGAGGTGTGTGAGTTGTTAGTGTGTCTGGTCAGCTCTCTGTGTGGGCTGTGAGGTGTGTAACATGTTAGTGTGTCTGGTCAGCTCACTGTGTGGGCTGTGAGGTGTGTGACATGTTAGTGTGTCTGGTCAGCTCTCTGTGTGGGCTGTGAGGTGTGTAACATGTTAGTGTGTCTGGTCAGCTATCTGTGTGGGCTGTGAAGTGTGCAACATGTTAGTGTGTCTGGTCAGCTCTCTGTGTGGGATGTGAGGTGTGTGACATGTTAGTGTGTCTGGTCAGCTCTCTGTGTGGGCTGTGAGGTGTGTGACATGTTAGTGTGTCTGGTCAGCTCTCTGTGTGGGCTGTGAGGTGTGTGACATGTTAGTGTGTCTGGTCAGCTCTCTGTGTGGGCTGTGAGGTGTGTAACATGTTAGTGTGTCTGGTCAGCTCTCTGTGTGGGCTGTGAGGTGTGTAACATGTTAGTGTGTCTGGTCAGCTCTCTGTATGGGCTGTGAGGTGTGTAACATCTTAGTGTGTCTGGTCAGCTCTCTGTGTGGGCTGTGAGGTGTGTGACATGTTAGTGTGTCTGGTCAGCTCTCTGTGTGGGCTGTGAGGTGTGTAACATGTTAGTGTGTCTGGTCAGCTCTCTGTGTGGGCTGTGAAGTGTGTGACATGTTAGTGTGTCTGGTCAGATCTCGGTGTGTGCTGTGAGGTGTGTGACATGTTAGTGTGTCTGGTCAGCTCTCTGTGTGGGCTGTGAGGTGTGTAACATGTTAGTGTGTCGTGTGGGCTGTGAGGTGTGTGACATGTTAGTGTGTCTGGTCAGCTCTCTGTGTGGGCTGTGAGGTGTGTGACATGTTAGTGTGTCTGGTCAGCTCTCTGTGTGGGCTGTGAGGTGTGTAACATGTTAGTGTGTCTGGTCAGCTCTCTGTGTGGGCTGTGAGGTGTGTAACATGTTAGTGTGTCTGGTCAGCTCTCTGTTGGGCTGTGAGGTGTGACATTTAGTGTGTCTGGTCAGCTCTCTGTGTGGGCTGTGAGGTGTGTGACATGTTAGTGTGTCTGGTCAGCTCTCTGTGTGGGCTGTGAGGTGTGTGACATGTTAGTGTGTCTGGTCAGCTCTCTGTGTGGGCTGTGAAGTGTGTGACATGTTAGTGTGTCTGGTCAGATCTCGGTGTGTGCTGTGAGGTGTGTGACATGTTAGTGTGTCTGGTCAGCTCTCTGTGTGGGCTGTGAGGTGTGTAACATGTTAGTGTGTCTGGTCAGCTCTCTGTGTGGGCTGTGAGGTGTGTGACATGTTAGTGTGTCTGGTCAGCTCTCTGTGTGGGCTGTGAGGTGTGTAACATGTTAGTGTGTCTGGTCAGCTCTCTGTGTGGGCTGTGAGGTGTGCGACATGTTAGTGTGTCTGGTCAGCTCTCTGTGTGGGCTGTGAGGTGTGCGACATGTTAGTGTGTCTGGTCAGCTCTCTGTGTGGGCTGTGAGGTGTGCGACATGTTAGTGTGTCTGGTCAGCTCTCTGTGTGGGCTGTGAGGTGTGTGACATGTTAGTGTGTCTGGTCAGCTCTCTGTGTGGGCTGTGAGGTGTGTGACATGTTAGTGTGTCTGGTCAGCTCTCTGTGTGGGCTGTGAGGTGTGTAACATGTTAGTGTGTCTGGTCAGCTCTCTGTGGGGGCTGTGAGGTGTGTGACATGTTAGTGTTTCTGGTCAGCTCTCTGTGTGGGCTGTGAGGTGTGCAACATGTTAGTGTGTCTGGTCAGCTATCTGTGTGGGCTGTGAGGTGTGTGAGTTGTTAGTGTGTCTGGTCAGCTCTCTGTGTGGGCTGTGAGGTGTGTAACATGTTAGTGTGTCTGGTCAGCTCACTGTGTGTGCTGTGAGGTGTGTGACATGTTAGTGTGTCTGGTCAGCTCTCTGTGTGGGCTGTGAGGTGTGTAACATGTTAGTGTGTCTGGTCAGCTCTCTGTGTGGGCTGTGAGGTGTGTGACATGTTAGTGTGTCTGGTCAGCTCTCTGTGTGGGCTGTGAGGTGTGTAACATGTTAGTGTGTCTGGTCAGCTCTCTGTGTGGGCTGTGGGGTGTGTGACATGTTAGTGTGTCTGGTCAGCTCTCTGTGTGGGCTGTGAGGTGTGTAACATGTTAGTGTGTCTGGTCAGCTCTCTGTGTGGGCTGTGAGGTGTGTAACATGTTAGTGTGTCTGGTCAGCTCTCTGTGTGGGCTGTGGGGTGTGTGACATGTTAGTGTGTCTGGTCAGCTCTCTGTGTGGGCTGTGGGGTGTGCGACATGTTACTGTGTCTGGTCAGCTCTCTGTGTGGGCTGTGAGGTGTGTGACATGTTAGTGTGTCTGGTCAGCTCTCTGTGTGGGCTGTGAGGTGTGTAACATGTTAGTGTGTCTGGTCAGCTCTCTGTGTGGGCTGTGAGGTGTGCGACATGTTAGTGTTTCTGGTCAGCTCTCTGTGTGGGCTGTGAGGTGTGCAACATGTTAGTGTGTCTGGTCAGCTATCTGTGTGGGCTGTGAGGTGTGTGAGTTGTTAGTGTGTCTGGTCAGCTCTCTGTGTGGGCTGTGAGGTGTGTAACATGTTAGTGTGTCTGGTCAGCTCACTGTGTGGGCTGTGAGGTGTGTGACATGTTAGTGTGTCTGGTCAGCTCTCTGTGTGGGCTGTGAGGTGTGTAACATGTTAGTGTGTCTGGTCAGCTATCTGTGTGGGCTGTGAAGTGTGCAACATGTTAGTGTGTCTGGTCAGCTCTCTGTGTGGGATGTGAGGTGTGTGACATGTTAGTGTGTCTGGTCAGCTCTCTGTGTGGGCTGTGAGGTGTGTGACATGTTAGTGTGTCTGGTCAGCTCTCTGTGTGGGCTGTGAGGTGTGTGACATGTTAGTGTGTCTGGTCAGCTCTCTGTGTGGGCTGTGAGGTGTGTAACATGTTAGTGTGTCTGGTCAGCTCTCTGTGTGGGCTGTGAGGTGTGTAACATGTTAGTGTGTCTGGTCAGCTCTCTGTGTGGGCTGTGAGGTGTGCGACATGTTAGTGTGTCTGGTCAGCTCTCTGTGTGGGCTGTGAGGTGTGCGACATGTTAGTGTGTCTGGTCAGCTCTCTGTGTGGGCTGTGAGGTGTGCGACATGTTAGTGTGTCTGGTCAGCTCTCTGTGTGGGATGTGAGGTGTGTGACATGTTAGTGTGTCTGGTCAGCTCTCTGTGTGGGCTGTGAGGTGTGTGACATGTTAGTGTGTCTGGTCAGCTCTCTGTGTGGGCTGTGAGGTGTGTAACATGTTAGTGTGTCTGGTCAGCTCTCTGTGGGGGCTGTGAGGTGTGTGACATGTTAGTGTTTCTGGTCAGCTCTCTGTGTGGGCTGTGAGGTGTGCAACATGTTAGTGTGTCTGGTCAGCTATCTGTGTGGGCTGTGAGGTGTGTGAGTTGTTAGTGTGTCTGGTCAGCTCTCTGTGTGGGCTGTGAGGTGTGTAACATGTTAGTGTGTCTGGTCAGCTCACTGTGTGTGCTGTGAGGTGTGTGACATGTTAGTGTGTCTGGTCAGCTCTCTGTGTGGGCTGTGAGGTGTGTAACATGTTAGTGTGTCTGGTCAGCTCTCTGTGTGGGCTGTGAGGTGTGTGACATGTTAGTGTGTCTGGTCAGCTCTCTGTGTGGGCTGTGAGGTGTGTAACATGTTAGTGTGTCTGGTCAGCTCTCTGTGTGGGCTGTGGGGTGTGTGACATGTTAGTGTGTCTGGTCAGCTCTCTGTGTGGGCTGTGAGGTGTGTAACACGTTAGTGTGTCTGGTCAGCTCTCTGTGTGGGCTGTGAGGTGTGTAACATGTTAGTGTGTCTGGTCAGCTCTCTGTGTGGGCTGTGGGGTGTGTGACATGTTAGTGTGTCTGGTCAGCTCTCTGTGTGGGCTGTGGGGTGTGCGACATGTTACTGTGTCTGGTCAGCTCTCTGTGTGGGCTGTGAGGTGTGTGACATGTTAGTGTGTCTGGTCAGCTCTCTGTGTGGGCTGTGAGGTGTGTAACATGTTAGTGTGTCTGGTCAGCTCTCTGTGTGGGCTGTGAGGTGTGCGACATGTTAGTGTTTCTGGTCAGCTCTCTGTGTGGGCTGTGAGGTGTGCAACATGTTAGTGTGTCTGGTCAGCTATCTGTGTGGGCTGTGAGGTGTGTGAGTTGTTAGTGTGTCTGGTCAGCTCTCTGTGTGGGCTGTGAGGTGTGTAACATGTTAGTGTGTCTGGTCAGCTCACTGTGTGGGCTGTGAGGTGTGTGACATGTTAGTGTGTCTGGTCAGCTCTCTGTGTGGGCTGTGAGGTGTGTAACATGTTAGTGTGTCTGGTCAGCTATCTGTGTGGGCTGTGAAGTGTGCAACATGTTAGTGTGTCTGGTCAGCTCTCTGTGTGGGATGTGAGGTGTGTGACATGTTAGTGTGTCTGGTCAGCTCTCTGTGTGGGCTGTGAGGTGTGTGACATGTTAGTGTGTCTGGTCAGCTCTCTGTGTGGGCTGTGAGGTGTGTGACATGTTAGTGTGTCTGGTCAGCTCTCTGTGTGGGCTGTGAGGTGTGTAACATGTTAGTGTGTCTGGTCAGCTCTCTGTGTGGGCTGTGAGGTGTGTAACATGTTAGTGTGTCTGGTCAGCTCTCTGTATGGGCTGTGAGGTGTGTAACATCTTAGTGTGTCTGGTCAGCTCTCTGTGTGGGCTGTGAGGTGTGTGACATGTTAGTGTGTCTGGTCAGCTCTCTGTGTGGGCTGTGAGGTGTGTAACATGTTAGTGTGTCTGGTCAGCTCTCTGTGTGGGCTGTGAAGTGTGTGACATGTTAGTGTGTCTGGTCAGATCTCGGTGTGTGCTGTGAGGTGTGTGACATGTTAGTGTGTCTGGTCAGCTCTCTGTGTGGGCTGTGAGGTGTGTAACATGTTAGTGTGTCTGGTCAGCTCTCTGTGTGGGCTGTGAGGTGTGTGACATGTTAGTGTGTCTGGTCAGCTCTCTGTGTGGGCTGTGAGGTGTGTAACATGTTAGTGTGTCTGGTCAGCTCTCTGTGTGGGCTGTGAGGTGTGTAACATGTTAGTGTGTCTGGTCAGCTCTCTGTGTGGGCTGTGAGGTGTGCGACATGTTAGTGTGTCTGGTCAGCTCTCTGTGTGGGCTGTGAGGTGTGCGACATGTTAGTGTGTCTGGTCAGCTCTCTGTGTGGGCTGTGAGGTGTGCGACATGTTAGTGTGTCTGGTCAGCTCTCTGTGTGGGCTGTGAGGTGTGTGACATGTTAGTGTGTCTGGTCAGCTCTCTGTGTGGGCTGTGAGGTGTGTGACATGTTAGTGTGTCTGGTCAGCTCTCTGTGTGGGCTGTGAGGTGTGTAACATGTTAGTGTGTCTGGTCAGCTCTCTGTGGGGGCTGTGAGGTGTGTGACATGTTAGTGTTTCTGGTCAGCTCTCTGTGTGGGCTGTGAGGTGTGCAACATGTTAGTGTGTCTGGTCAGCTATCTGTGTGGGCTGTGAGGTGTGTGAGTTGTTAGTGTGTCTGGTCAGCTCTCTGTGTGGGCTGTGAGGTGTGTAACATGTTAGTGTGTCTGGTCAGCTCACTGTGTGTGCTGTGAGGTGTGTGACATGTTAGTGTGTCTGGTCAGCTCTCTGTGTGGGCTGTGAGGTGTGTAACATGTTAGTGTGTCTGGTCAGCTCTCTGTGTGGGCTGTGAGGTGTGTGACATGTTAGTGTGTCTGGTCAGCTCTCTGTGTGGGCTGTGAGGTGTGTAACATGTTAGTGTGTCTGGTCAGCTCTCTGTGTGGGCTGTGGGGTGTGTGACATGTTAGTGTGTCTGGTCAGCTCTCTGTGTGGGCTGTGAGGTGTGTAACATGTTAGTGTGTCTGGTCAGCTCTCTGTGTGGGCTGTGAGGTGTGTAACATGTTAGTGTGTCTGGTCAGCTCTCTGTGTGGGCTGTGGGGTGTGTGACATGTTAGTGTGTCTGGTCAGCTCTCTGTGTGGGCTGTGGGGTGTGCGACATGTTACTGTGTCTGGTCAGCTCTCTGTGTGGGCTGTGAGGTGTGTGACATGTTAGTGTGTCTGGTCAGCTCTCTGTGTGGGCTGTGAGGTGTGTAACATGTTAGTGTGTCTGGTCAGCTCTCTGTGTGGGCTGTGAGGTGTGCGACATGTTAGTGTTTCTGGTCAGCTCTCTGTGTGGGCTGTGAGGTGTGCAACATGTTAGTGTGTCTGGTCAGCTATCTGTGTGGGCTGTGAGGTGTGTGAGTTGTTAGTGTGTCTGGTCAGCTCTCTGTGTGGGCTGTGAGGTGTGTAACATGTTAGTGTGTCTGGTCAGCTCACTGTGTGGGCTGTGAGGTGTGTGACATGTTAGTGTGTCTGGTCAGCTCTCTGTGTGGGCTGTGAGGTGTGTAACATGTTAGTGTGTCTGGTCAGCTATCTGTGTGGGCTGTGAAGTGTGCAACATGTTAGTGTGTCTGGTCAGCTCTCTGTGTGGGATGTGAGGTGTGTGACATGTTAGTGTGTCTGGTCAGCTCTCTGTGTGGGCTGTGAGGTGTGTGACATGTTAGTGTGTCTGGTCAGCTCTCTGTGTGGGCTGTGAGGTGTGTGACATGTTAGTGTGTCTGGTCAGCTCTCTGTGTGGGCTGTGAGGTGTGTAACATGTTAGTGTGTCTGGTCAGCTCTCTGTGTGGGCTGTGAGGTGTGTAACATGTTAGTGTGTCTGGTCAGCTCTCTGTATGGGCTGTGAGGTGTGTAACATCTTAGTGTGTCTGGTCAGCTCTCTGTGTGGGCTGTGAGGTGTGTGACATGTTAGTGTGTCCTGTGTGGGCTGTGAGGTGTGTACATGTTAGTGTGTCTGGTCAGCTCCTGTGTGGGCTGTGAGGTGTGTAACATGTTAGTGTGTCTGGTCAGCTCTCTGTGTGGGCTGTGTGGTGTGCGACATGTTAGTGTGTCTGGTCAGCTCTCTGTGTGGGCTGTGAGGTGTGCAACATGTTAGTGTGTCTGGTCAGCTCTCTGTGTGGGCTGGGAGGTGTGTGAGTTGTTAGTGTGTCTGGTCAGCTCTCTGTGTGGGCTGTGAGGTGTGTAACATGTTAGTGTGTCTGGTCAGCTCACTGTGTGGGCTGTGAGGTGTGTAACATGTTAGTGTGTCTGGTCAGCTCTCTGTGTGGGCTGTGAGGTGTGTAACATGTTAGTGTGTCTGGTCAGCTCTCTGTGTGGGCTGTGAGGTGTGTGACATGTTAGTGTGTCTGGTCAGCTCTCTGTGTGGGCTGTGAGGTGTGTAACATGTTAGTGTGTCTGGTCAGCTCTCTGTGTGGGCTGTGAGGTGTGCGACATGTTAGTGTTTCTGGTCAGCTCTCTGTGTGGGCTGTGAGGTGTGCAACATGTTAGTGTGTCTGGTCAGCTATCTGTGTGGGCTGTGAGGTGTGTGAGTTGTTAGTGTGTCTGGTCAGCTCTCTGTGTGGGCTGTGAGGTGTGTAACATGTTAGTGTGTCTGGTCAGCTCACTGTGTGGGCTGTGAGGTCTGTGACATGTTAGTGTGTCTGGTCAGCTCTCTGTGTGGGCTGTGAGGTGTGTAACATGTTAGTGTGTCTGGTCAGCTATCTGTGTGGGCTGTGAAGTGTGCAACATGTTAGTGTGTCTGGTCAGCTCTCTGTGTGGGATGTGAGGTGTGTGACATGTTAGTGTGTCTGGTCAGCTCTCTGTGTGGGCTGTGAGGTGTGTGACATGTTAGTGTGTCTGGTCAGCTCTCTGTGTGGGCTGTGAGGTGTGTGACATGTTAGTGTGTCTGGTCAGCTCTCTGTGTGGGCTGTGAGGTGTGTAACATGTTAGTGTGTCTGGTCAGCTCTCTGTGTGGGCTGTGAGGTGTGTAACATGTTAGTGTGTCTGGTCAGCTCTCTGTATGGGCTGTGAGGTGTGTAACATCTTAGTGTGTCTGGTCAGCTCTCTGTGTGGGCTGTGAGCTGTGTGACATGTTAATGTGTCTGGTCAGCTCTCTGTGTGGGCTGTGAGGTGTGTAACATGTTAGTGTGTCTGGTCAGCTCTCTGTGTGGGCTGTGAGGTGTGTGACATGTTAGTGTTTCTGGTCAGCTCTCTGTGTGGGCTGTGAGGTGTGCAACATGTTAGTGTGTCTGGTCAGCTATCTGTGTGGGCTGTGAGGTGTGTGAGTTGTTAGTGTGTCTGGTCATCTCTCTGTGTGGGCTGTGAGGTGTGTAACATGTTAGTGTGTCTGGTCAGCTCACTGTGTGTGCTGTGAGGTGTGTGACATGTTAGTGTGTCTGGTCAGCTCTCTGTGTGGGCTGTGAGGTGTGTAACATGTTAGTGTGTCTGGTCAGCTCTCTGTGTGGGCTGTGAGGTGTGTGACATGTTAGTGTGTCTGGTCAGCTCTCTGTGTGGGCTGTGAGGTGTGCGACATGTTAGTGTGTCTGGTCAGCTCTCTGTGTGGGCTGTGAGGTGTGCGACATGTTAGTGTGTCTGGTCAGCTCTCTGTGTGGGCTGTGAGGTGTGCGACATGTTAGTGTGTCTGGTCAGCTCTCTGTGTGGGCTGTGAGGTGTGTGACATGTTAGTGTGTCTGGTCAGCTCTCTGTGTGGGCTGTGAGGTGTGTGACATGTTAGTGTGTCTGGTCAGCTCTCTGTGTGGGCTGTGAGGTGTGTAACATGTTAGTGTGTCTGGTCAGCTCTCTGTGGGGGCTGTGAGGTGTGTGACATGTTAGTGTTTCTGGTCAGCTCTCTGTGTGGGCTGTGAGGTGTGCAACATGTTAGTGTGTCTGTTCAGCTATCTGTGTGGGCTGTGAGGTGTGTGACATGTTAGTGTGTCTGGTCAGCTCTCTGTGTGGGCTGTGAGGTGTGTGACATGTTAGTGTGTCTGGTCAGCTCTCTGTGTGGGCTGTGAGGTGTGTAACATGTTAGTGTGTCTGGTCAGCTCTCTGTGGGGGCTGTGAGGTGTGTGACATGTTAGTGTTTCTGGTCAGCTCTCTGTGTGGGCTGTGAGGTGTGCAACATGTTAGTGTGTCTGGTCAGCTATCTGTGTGGGCTGTGAGGTGTGTGAGTTGTTAGTGTGTCTGGTCAGCTCTCTGTGTGGGCTGTGAGGTGTGTAACATGTTAGTGTGTCTGGTCAGCTCACTGTGTGTGCTGTGAGGTGTGTGACATGTTAGTGTGTCTGGTCAGCTCTCTGTGTGGGCTGTGAGGTGTGTAACATGTTAGTGTGTCTGGTCAGCTCTCTGTGTGGGCTGTGAGGTGTGTGACATGTTAGTGTGTCTGGTCAGCTCTCTGTGTGGGCTGTGAGGTGTGTAACATGTTAGTGTGTCTGGTCAGCTCTCTGTGTGGGCTGTGGGGTGTGTCACATGTTAGTGTGTCTGGTCAGCTCTCTGTGTGGGCTGTGAGGTGTGTAACATGTTAGTGTGTCTGGTCAGCTCTCTGTGTGGGCTGTGAGGTGTGTAACATGTTAGTGTGTCTGGTCAGCTCTCTGTGTGGGCTGTGGGGTGTGTGACATGTTAGTGTGTCTGGTCAGCTCTCTGTGTGGGCTGTGGGGTGTGCGACATGTTACTGTGTCTGGTCAGCTCTCTGTGTGGGCTGTGAGGTGTGTGACATGTTAGTGTGTCTGGTCAGCTCTCTGTGTGGGCTGTGAGGTGTGTAACATGTTAGTGTGTCTGGTCAGCTCTCTGTGTGGGCTGTGAGGTGTGCGACATGTTAGTGTTTCTGGTCAGCTCTCTGTGTGGGCTGTGAGGTGTGCAACATGTTAGTGTGTCTGGTCAGCTATCTGTGTGGGCTGGGAGGTGTGTGAGTTGTTAGTGTGTCTGGTCAGCTCTCTGTGTGGGCTGTGAGGTGTGTAACATGTTAGTGTGTCTGGTCAGCTCACTGTGTGGGCTGTGAGGTGTGTAACATGTTAGTGTGTCTGGTCAGCTCTCTGTGTGGGCTGTGAGGTGTGTAACATGTTAGTGTGTCTGGTCAGCTCTCTGTGTGGGCTGTGAGGTGTGTGACATGTTAGTGTGTCTGGTCAGCTCTCTGTGTGGGCTGTGAGGTGTGTAACATGTTAGTGTGTCTGGTCAGCTCTCTGTGTGGGCTGTGAGGTGTGCGACATGTTAGTGTTTCTGGTCAGCTCTCTGTGTGGGCTGTGAGGTGTGCAACATGTTAGTGTGTCTGGTCAGCTATCTGTGTGGGCTGTGAGGTGTGTGAGTTGTTAGTGTGTCTGGTCAGCTCTCTGTGTGGGCTGTGAGGTGTGTAACATGTTAGTGTGTCTGGTCAGCTCACTGTGTGGGCTGTGAGGTCTGTGACATGTTAGTGTGTCTGGTCAGCTCTCTGTGTGGGCTGTGAGGTGTGTAACATGTTAGTGTGTCTGGTCAGCTATCTGTGTGGGCTGTGAAGTGTGCAACATGTTAGTGTGTCTGGTCAGCTCTCTGTGTGGGATGTGAGGTGTGTGACATGTTAGTGTGTCTGGTCAGCTCTCTGTGTGGGCTGTGAGGTGTGTAACATGTTAGTGTGTCTGGTCAGCTCTCTGTGTGGGCTGTGAGGTGTGTGACATGTTAGTGTGTCTGGTCAGCTCTCTGTGTGGGCTGTGAGGTGTGTAACATGTTAGTGTGTCTGGTCAGCTCTCTGTGTGGGCTGTGAGGTGTGTAACATGTTAGTGTGTCTGGTCAGCTCTCTGTATGGGCTGTGAGGTGTGTAACATCTTAGTGTGTCTGGTCAGCTCTCTGTGTGGGCTGTGAGCTGTGTGACATGTTAATGTGTCTGGTCAGCTCTCTGTGTGGGCTGTGAGGTGTGTAACATGTTAGTGTGTCTGGTCAGCTCTCTGTGTGGGCTGTGAGGTGTGTGACATGTTAGTGTTTCTGGTCAGCTCTCTGTGTGGGCTGTGAGGTGTGCAACATGTTAGTGTGTCTGGTCAGCTATCTGTGTGGGCTGTGAGGTGTGTGAGTTGTTAGTGTGTCTGGTCATCTCTCTGTGTGGGCTGTGAGGTGTGTAACATGTTAGTGTGTCTGGTCAGCTCACTGTGTGTGCTGTGAGGTGTGTGACATGTTAGTGTGTCTGGTCAGCTCTCTGTGTGGGCTGTGAGGTGTGTAACATGTTAGTGTGTCTGGTCAGCTCTCTGTGTGGGCTGTGAGGTGTGCGACATGTTAGTGTTTCTGGTCAGCTCTCTGTGTGGGCTGTGAGGTGTGCAACATGTTAGTGTGTCTGGTCAGCTATCTGTGTGGGCTGGGAGGTGTGTGAGTTGTTAGTGTGTCTGGTCAGCTCTCTGTGTGGGCTGTGAGGTGTGTAACATGTTAGTGTGTCTGGTCAGCTCACTGTGTGGGCTGTGAGGTGTGTAACATGTTAGTGTGTCTGGTCAGCTCTCTGTGTGGGCTGTGAGGTGTGTAACATGTTAGTGTGTCTGGTCAGCTCTCTGTGTGGGCTGTGAGGTGTGTGACATGTTAGTGTGTCTGGTCAGCTCTCTGTGTGGGCTGTGAGGTGTGTAACATGTTAGTGTGTCTGGTCAGCTCTCTGTGTGGGCTGTGAGGTGTGCGACATGTTAGTGTTTCTGGTCAGCTCTCTGTGTGGGCTGTGAGGTGTGCAACATGTTAGTGTGTCTGGTCAGCTATCTGTGTGGGCTGTGAGGTGTGTGAGTTGTTAGTGTGTCTGGTCAGCTCTCTGTGTGGGCTGTGAGGTGTGTAACATGTTAGTGTGTCTGGTCAGCTCACTGTGTGGGCTGTGAGGTCTGTGACATGTTAGTGTGTCTGGTCAGCTCTCTGTGTGGGCTGTGAGGTGTGTAACATGTTAGTGTGTCTGGTCAGCTATCTGTGTGGGCTGTGAGGTGTGTAACATGTTAGTGTGTCTGGTCAGCTCACTGTGTGGGCTGTGAGGTCTGTGACATGTTAGTGTGTCTGGTCAGCTCTCTGTGTGGGCTGTGAGGTGTGTAACATGTTAGTGTGTCTGGTCAGCTCTCTGTGTGGGCTGTGAGGTGTGTAACATGTTAGTGTGTCTGGTCAGCTCACTGTGTGGGCTGTGAGGTGTGTAACATGTTAGTGTGTCTGGTCAGCTCTCTGTGTGGGCTGTGAGGTGTGTAACATGTTAGTGTGTCTGGTCAGCTCTCTGTGTGGGCTGTGAGGTGTGTGACATGTTAGTGTGTCTGGTCAGCTCTCTGTGTGGGCTGTGAGGTGTGTAACATGTTAGTGTGTCTGGTCAGCTCTCTGTGTGGGCTGTGAGGTGTGCGACATGTTAGTGTTTCTGGTCAGCTCTCTGTGTGGGCTGTGAGGTGTGCAACATGTTAGTGTGTCTGGTCAGCTATCTGTGTGGGCTGTGAGGTGTGTGAGTTGTTAGTGTGTCTGGTCAGCTCTCTGTGTGGGCTGTGAGGTGTGTAACATGTTAGTGTGTCTGGTCAGCTCACTGTGTGGGCTGTGAGGTCTGTGACATGTTAGTGTGTCTGGTCAGCTCTCTGTGTGGGCTGTGAGGTGTGTAACATGTTAGTGTGTCTGGTCAGCTATCTGTGTGGGCTGTGAAGTGTGCAACATGTTAGTGTGTCTGGTCAGCTCTCTGTGTGGGATGTGAGGTGTGTGACATGTTAGTGTGTCTGGTCAGCTCTCTGTGTGGGCTGTGAGGTGTGTAACATGTTAGTGTGTCTGGTCAGCTCTCTGTGTGGGCTGTGAGGTGTGTGACATGTTAGTGTGTCTGGTCAGCTCTCTGTGTGGGCTGTGAGGTGTGTAACATGTTAGTGTGTCTGGTCAGCTCTCTGTGTGGGCTGTGAGGTGTGTAACATGTTAGTGTGTCTGGTCAGCTCTCTGTATGGGCTGTGAGGTGTGTAACATCTTAGTGTGTCTGGTCAGCTCTCTGTGTGGGCTGTGAGCTGTGTGACATGTTAATGTGTCTGGTCAGCTCTCTGTGTGGGCTGTGAGGTGTGTAACATGTTAGTGTGTCTGGTCAGCTCTCTGTGTGGGCTGTGAGGTGTGTGACATGTTAGTGTTTCTGGTCAGCTCTCTGTGTGGGCTGTGAGGTGTGCAACATGTTAGTGTGTCTGGTCAGCTATCTGTGTGGGCTGTGAGGTGTGTGAGTTGTTAGTGTGTCTGGTCATCTCTCTGTGTGGGCTGTGAGGTGTGTAACATGTTAGTGTGTCTGGTCAGCTCACTGTGTGTGCTGTGAGGTGTGTGACATGTTAGTGTGTCTGGTCAGCTCTCTGTGTGGGCTGTGAGGTGTGTAACATGTTAGTGTGTCTGGTCAGCTCTCTGTGTGGGCTGTGAGGTGTGCGACATGTTAGTGTTTCTGGTCAGCTCTCTGTGTGGGCTGTGAGGTGTGCAACATGTTAGTGTGTCTGGTCAGCTATCTGTGTGGGCTGTGAGGTGTGTGAGTTGTTAGTGTGTCTGGTCAGCTCTCTGTGTGGGCTGTGAGGTGTGTAACATGTTAGTGTGTCTGGTCAGCTCACTGTGTGGGCTGTGAGGTCTGTGACATGTTAGTGTGTCTGGTCAGCTCTCTGTGTGGGCTGTGAGGTGTGTAACATGTTAGTGTGTCTGGTCAGCTATCTGTGTGGGCTGTGAAGTGTGCAACATGTTAGTGTGTCTGGTCAGCTCTCTGTGTGGGATGTGAGGTGTGTGACATGTTAGTGTGTCTGGTCAGCTCTCTGTGTGGGCTGTGAGGTGTGTAACATGTTAGTGTGTCTGGTCAGCTCTCTGTGTGGGCTGTGAGGTGTGTGAAATGTAATTGTGTCTGGTCAGCTCTCTGTGTGGGCTGTGAGGTGTGTAACATGTTAGTGTGTCTGGTCAGCTCTCTGTGTGGGCTGTGAGGTGTGTAACATGTTAGTGTGTCTGGTCAGCTCTCTGTATGGGCTGTGAGGTGTGTAACATCTTAGTGTGTCTGGTCAGCTCTCTGTGTGGGCTGTGAGCTGTGTGACATGTTAATGTGTCTGGTCAGCTCTCTGTGTGGGCTGTGAGGTGTGTAACATGTTAGTGTGTCTGGTCAGCTCTCTGTGTGGGCTGTGAGGTGTGTGACATGTTAGTGTTTCTGGTCAGCTCTCTGTGTGGGCTGTGAGGTGTGCAACATGTTAGTGTGTCTGGTCAGCTATCTGTGTGGGCTGTGAGGTGTGTGAGTTGTTAGTGTGTCTGGTCATCTCTCTGTGTGGGCTGTGAGGTGTGTAACATGTTAGTGTGTCTGGTCAGCTCACTGTGTGTGCTGTGAGGTGTGTGACATGTTAGTGTGTCTGGTCAGCTCTCTGTGTGGGCTGTGAGGTGTGTAACATGTTAGTGTGTCTGGTCAGCTCTCTGCGTGGGCTGTGAGGTGTGTGACATGTTAGTGTGTCTGGTCAGCTCTCTGTGTGGGCTGTGAGGTGTGTAACATGTTAGTGTGTCTGGTCAGCTCTCTGTGTGGGCTGTGGGGTGTGTGACATGTTAGTGTGTCTGGTCAGCTCTCTGTGTGGGCTGTGAGGTGTGTAACATGTTAGTGTGTCTGGTCAGCTCTCTGTGTGGGCTGTGAGGTGTGTAACATGTTAGTGTGTCTGGTTAGCTCTCTGTGTGGGCTGTGGGGTGTTTGACATGTTAGTGTGTCTGGTCAGCTCTCTGTGTGGGCTGTGAGGTGTGCGACATGTTAGTGTGTCTGGTCAGCTCTCTGTGTGGGCTGTGAGGTGTGCGACATGTCAGTGTGTCTGGTCAGCTCTCTGTGTGGGCTGTGAGGTGTGCGACATGTTAGTGTGTCTGGTCAGCTCTCTGTGTGGGCTGTGAGGTGTGTGACATGTTAGTGTGTCTGGTCAGCTCTCTGTGTGGGCTGTGAGGTGTGTAACATGTTAGTGTGTCTGGTCAGCTCTCTGTGTGGGCTGTGAGGTGTGCGACATGTTAGTGTTTCTGGTCAGCTCTCTGTGTGGGCTGTGAGGTGTGCAACATGTTAGTGTGTCTGGTCAGCTATCTGTGTGGGCTGGGAGGTGTGTGAGTTGTTAGTGTGTCTGGTCAGCTCTCTGTGTGGGCTGTGAGGTGTGTAACATGTTAGTGTGTCTGGTCAGCTCACTGTGTGGGCTGTGAGGTGTGTGACATGTTAGTGTGTCTGGTCAGCTCTCTGTGTGGGCTGTGAGGTGTGTAACATGTTAGTGTGTCTGGTCAGCTATCTGTGTGGGCTGTGAAGTGTGCAACATGTTAGTGTGTCTGGTCAGCTCTCTGTGTGGGCTGTGAGGTGTGTGACATGTTAGTGTGTCTGGTCAGCTCTCTGTGTGGGCTATGAGGTGTGTAACATGTTAGTGTGTCTGGTCAGCTCTCTGTGTGGGCTGTGAGGTGTGTAACATGTTAGTGTGTCTGGTCAGCTCTCTGTGTGGGCTGTGAGGTGTGTGACTTGTTAGTGTGTCTGGTCAGCTCTCTGTGTGGGCTGTGAGGTGTGTGACATGTTAGTGTGTCTGGTCAGCTCTCTGTGTGGGCTGTGAGGTGTGTGACATGTTAGTGTGTCTGGTCAGCTCTCTGTGTGGGCTGTGAGGTGTGTGACATGTTAGTGTGTCTGGTCAGCTCTCTGTGTGGGCTGTGAGGTGTGTAACATGTTAGTGTGTCTGGTCAGCTCTCTGTGTGGGCTGTGGGGTGTGTGACAAGTTAGTGTGTCTGGTCAGCTCTCTGTGTGGGCTGTGAGGTGTGTGACATGTTAGTGTGTCTGGTCAGCTCTCTGTATGGGCTGTGAGGTGTGTAACATCTTAGTGTGTCTGGTCAGCTCTCTGTGTGGGCTGTGAGCTGTGTGACATGTTAGTGTGTCTGGTCAGATCTCTGTGTGGGCTGTGGGGTGTGTGACATGTTAGTGTGTCTGGTCAGCTCTCTGTGTGGGCTGTGAGGTGTGTAACATGTTAGTGTGTCTGGTCAGCTCTCTGTGTGGGCTGTGGGGTGTGTGACATGTTAGTGTGTCTGGTCAGCTCTCTGTGTGAGGCTGTGAGGTGTGTAACATGTTAGTGTGTCTGGTCAGCTCTCTGTGTGGGCTGTGGGGTGTGTGACATGTTAGTGTGTCTGGTCAGCTCTCTGTGTGGGCTGTGAGGTGTGTAACATGTTAGTGTGTCTGGTCAGCTCTCTGTGTGGGCTGTGAGGTGTGTAACATGTTAGTGTGTCTGGTCAGCTCTCTGTGTGGGCTGTGAGGTGTGTAACATGTTAGTGTGTCTGGTCAGCTCTATGTGTGGGCTGTGAGGTGTGTAACATGTTATTGTGTCTGGTCTGCACTGTGTGTGGGCTGTGAGGTGTGTGACATGTTAGTGTGTCTGGTCAGCTCTCTGTGTGGGCTGTGAGGTGTGTGACATGTTAGTGTGTCTGGTCAGCTCTCTGTGTGGGCTGTGAGGTGTGTGACATGTTAGTGTGTCTGGTCAGCTCTCTGTGTGGGCTGTGAGGTGTGTGACATGTTAGTGTGTCTGGTCAGCTCTCTGTGTGGGCTGTGAGGTGTGTGACATGTTAGTGTGTCTGGTCAGCTCTCTGTGTGGGCTGTGAGGTGTGTAACATGTTAGTGTGTCTGGTCAGTCTCTGTGTGGGCTGTGAGGTGTGTGACATGTTAGTGTGTCTGGTCAGCTCTCTGTTATGGCTATGAGGTGTGTAACATGTTAGTGTGTCTGGTCAGCTCTCTGTGTGGGCTGTGAGGTGTGTAACATGTTAGTGTGTCTGGTCAGCTCTCTGTGTGGGCTGTGAGGTGTGTGACTTGTTAGTGTGTCTGGTCAGCTCTCTGTGTGGGCTGTGAGGTGTGTGACATGTTAGTGTGTCTGGTCAGCTCTCTGTGTGGGCTGTGAGGTGTGTGACATGTTAGTGTGTCTGGTCAGCTCTCTGTGTGGGCTGTGAGGTGTGTGACATGTTAGTGTGTCTGGTCAGCTCTCTGTGTGGGCTGTGAGCTGTGTGACATGTTAGTGTGTCTGGTCAGATCTCTGTGTGGGCTGTGGGGTGTGTGACATGTTAGTGTGTCTGGTCAGCTCTCTGTGTGGGCTGTGAGGTGTGTAACATGTTAGTGTGTCTGGTCAGCTCTCTGTGTGGGCTGTGGGGTGTGTGACATGTTAGTGTGTCTGGTCAGCTCTCTGTGTGAGGCTGTGAGGTGTGTAACATGTTAGTGTGTCTGGTCAGCTCTCTGTGTGGGCTGTGGGGTGTGTGACATGTTAGTGTGTCTGGTCAGCTCTCTGTGTGGGCTGTGAGGTGTGTAACATGTTAGTGTGTCTGGTCAGCTCTCTGTGTGGGCTGTGAGGTGTGTAACATGTTAGTGTGTCTGGTCAGCTCTCTGTGTGGGCTGTGAGGTGTGTAACATGTTAGTGTGTCTGGTCAGCTCTATGTGTGGGCTGTGAGGTGTGTAACATGTTATTGTGTCTGGTCTGCACTGTGTGTGGGCTGTGAGGTGTGTGACATGTTAGTGTGTCTGGTCAGCTCTCTGTGTGGGCTGTGAGGTGTGTGACATGTTAGTGTGTCTGGTCAGCTCTCTGTGTGGGCTGTGAGGTGTGTGACATGTTAGTGTGTCTGGTCAGCTCTCTGTGTGGGCTGTGAGGTGTGTGACATGTTAGTGTGTCTGGTCAGCTCTCTGTGTGGGCTGTGAGGTGTGTGACATGTTAGTGTGTCTGGTCAGCTCTCTGTGTGGGCTGTGAGGTGTGTAACATGTTAGTGTGTCTGGTCAGTCTCTGTGTGGGCTGTGAGGTGTGTGACATGTTAGTGTGTCTGGTCAGCTCTCTGTTATGGCTATGAGGTGTGTAACATGTTAGTGTGTCTGGTCAGCTCTCTGTGTGGGCTGTGAGGTGTGTAACATGTTAGTGTGTCTGGTCAGCTCTCTGTGTGGGCTGTGAGGTGTGTGACTTGTTAGTGTGTCTGGTCAGCTCTCTGTGTGGGCTGTGAGGTGTGTGACATGTTAGTGTGTCTGGTCAGCTCTCTGTGTGGGCTGTGAGGTGTGTGACATGTTAGTGTGTCTGGTCAGCTCTCTGTGTGGGCTGTGAGGTGTGTGACATGTTAGTGTGTCTGGTCAGCTCTCTGTGTGGGCTGTGAGCTGTGTGACATGTTAGTGTGTCTGGTCAGATCTCTGTGTGGGCTGTGGGGTGTGTGACATGTTAGTGTGTCTGGTCAGCTCTCTGTGTGGGCTGTGAGGTGTGTAACATGTTAGTGTGTCTGGTCAGCTCTCTGTGTGGGCTGTGGGGTGTTTGACATGTTAGTGTGTCTGGTCAGCTCTCTGTGTGGGCTGTGAGGTGTGCGACATGTTAGTGTGTCTGGTCAGCTCTCTGTGTGGGCTGTGAGGTGTGCGACATGTCAGTGTGTCTGGTCAGCTCTCTGTGTGGGCTGTGAGGTGTGCGACATGTTAGTGTGTCTGGTCAGCTCTCTGTGTGGGCTGTGAGGTGTGTAACATGTTAGTGTGTCTGGTCAGCTCTCTGTGTGGGCTGTGAGGTGTGTAACATGTTAGTGTGTCTGGTTAGCTCTCTGTGTGGGCTGTGGGGTGTTTGACATGTTAGTGTGTCTGGTCAGCTCTCTGTGTGGGCTGTGAGGTGTGCGACATGTTAGTGTGTCTGGTCAGCTCTCTGTGTGGGCTGTGAGGTGTGCGACATGTCAGTGTGTCTGGTCAGCTCTCTGTGTGGGCTGTGAGGTGTGCGACATGTTAGTGTGTCTGGTCAGCTCTCTGTGTGGGCTGTGAGGTGTGTGACATGTTAGTGTGTCTGGTCAGCTCTCTGTGTGGGCTGTGAGGTGTGTAACATGTTAGTGTGTCTGGTCAGCTCTCTGTGTGGGCTGTGAGGTGTGCGACATGTTAGTGTTTCTGGTCAGCTCTCTGTGTGGGCTGTGAGGTGTGCAACATGTTAGTGTGTCTGGTCAGCTATCTGTGTGGGCTGGGAGGTGTGTGAGTTGTTAGTGTGTCTGGTCAGCTCTCTGTGTGGGCTGTGAGGTGTGTAACATGTTAGTGTGTCTGGTCAGCTCACTGTGTGGGCTGTGAGGTGTGTGACATGTTAGTGTGTCTGGTCAGCTCTCTGTGTGGGCTGTGAGGTGTGTAACATGTTAGTGTGTCTGGTCAGCTATCTGTGTGGGCTGTGAAGTGTGCAACATGTTAGTGTGTCTGGTCAGCTCTCTGTGTGGGCTGTGAGGTGTGTGACATGTTAGTGTGTCTGGTCAGCTCTCTGTGTGGGCTATGAGGTGTGTAACATGTTAGTGTGTCTGGTCAGCTCTCTGTGTGGGCTGTGAGGTGTGTAACATGTTAGTGTGTCTGGTCAGCTCTCTGTGTGGGCTGTGAGGTGTGTGACTTGTTAGTGTGTCTGGTCAGCTCTCTGTGTGGGCTGTGAGGTGTGTGACATGTTAGTGTGTCTGGTCAGCTCTCTGTGTGGGCTGTGAGGTGTGTGACATGTTAGTGTGTCTGGTCAGCTCTCTGTGTGGGCTGTGAGGTGTGTGACATGTTAGTGTGTCTGGTCAGCTCTCTGTGTGGGCTGTGAGGTGTGTAACATGTTAGTGTGTCTGGTCAGCTCTCTGTGTGGGCTGTGGGGTGTGTGACAAGTTAGTGTGTCTGGTCAGCTCTCTGTGTGGGCTGTGAGGTGTGTGACATGTTAGTGTGTCTGGTCAGCTCTCTGTATGGGCTGTGAGGTGTGTAACATCTTAGTGTGTCTGGTCAGCTCTCTGTGTGGGCTGTGAGCTGTGTGACATGTTAGTGTGTCTGGTCAGATCTCTGTGTGGGCTGTGGGGTGTGTGACATGTTAGTGTGTCTGGTCAGCTCTCTGTGTGGGCTGTGAGGTGTGTAACATGTTAGTGTGTCTGGTCAGCTCTCTGTGTGGGCTGTGGGGTGTGTGACATGTTAGTGTGTCTGGTCAGCTCTCTGTGTGAGGCTGTGAGGTGTGTAACATGTTAGTGTGTCTGGTCAGCTCTCTGTGTGGGCTGTGGGGTGTGTGACATGTTAGTGTGTCTGGTCAGCTCTCTGTGTGGGCTGTGAGGTGTGTAACATGTTAGTGTGTCTGGTCAGCTCTCTGTGTGGGCTGTGAGGTGTGTAACATGTTAGTGTGTCTGGTCAGCTCTCTGTGTGGGCTGTGAGGTGTGTAACATGTTAGTGTGTCTGGTCAGCTCTATGTGTGGGCTGTGAGGTGTGTAACATGTTATTGTGTCTGGTCTGCACTGTGTGTGGGCTGTGAGGTGTGTGACATGTTAGTGTGTCTGGTCAGCTCTCTGTGTGGGCTGTGAGGTGTGTGACATGTTAGTGTGTCTGGTCAGCTCTCTGTGTGGGCTGTGAGGTGTGTGACATGTTAGTGTGTCTGGTCAGCTCTCTGTGTGGGCTGTGAGGTGTGTGACATGTTAGTGTGTCTGGTCAGCTCTCTGTGTGGGCTGTGAGGTGTGTGACATGTTAGTGTGTCTGGTCAGCTCTCTGTGTGGGCTGTGAGGTGTGTAACATGTTAGTGTGTCTGGTCAGTCTCTGTGTGGGCTGTGAGGTGTGTGACATGTTAGTGTGTCTGGTCAGCTCTCTGTTATGGGCTATGAGGTGTGTAACATGTTAGTGTGTCTGGTCAGCTCTCTGTGTGGGCTGTGAGGTGTGTAACATGTTAGTGTGTCTGGTCAGCTCTCTGTGTGGGCTGTGAGGTGTGTGACTTGTTAGTGTGTCTGGTCAGCTCTCTGTGTGGGCTGTGAGGTGTGTGACATGTTAGTGTGTCTGGTCAGCTCTCTGTGTGGGCTGTGAGGTGTGTGACATGTTAGTGTGTCTGGTCAGCTCTCTGTGTGGGCTGTGAGGTGTGTGACATGTTAGTGTGTCTGGTCAGCTCTCTGTGTGGGCTGTGAGCTGTGTGACATGTTAGTGTGTCTGGTCAGATCTCTGTGTGGGCTGTGGGGTGTGTGACATGTTAGTGTGTCTGGTCAGCTCTCTGTGTGGGCTGTGAGGTGTGTAACATGTTAGTGTGTCTGGTCAGCTCTCTGTGTGGGCTGTGGGGTGTGTGACATGTTAGTGTGTCTGGTCAGCTCTCTGTGTGAGGCTGTGAGGTGTGTAACATGTTAGTGTGTCTGGTCAGCTCTCTGTGTGGGCTGTGGGGTGTGTGACATGTTAGTGTGTCTGGTCAGCTCTCTGTGTGGGCTGTGAGGTGTGTAACATGTTAGTGTGTCTGGTCAGCTCTCTGTGTGGGCTGTGAGGTGTGTAACATGTTAGTGTGTCTGGTCAGCTCTCTGTGTGGGCTGTGAGGTGTGTAACATGTTAGTGTGTCTGGTCAGCTCTATGTGTGGGCTGTGAGGTGTGTAACATGTTATTGTGTCTGGTCTGCACTGTGTGTGGGCTGTGAGGTGTGTGACATGTTAGTGTGTCTGGTCAGCTCTCTGTGTGGGCTGTGAGGTGTGTGACATGTTAGTGTGTCTGGTCAGCTCTCTGTGTGGGCTGTGAGGTGTGTGACATGTTAGTGTGTCTGGTCAGCTCTCTGTGTGGGCTGTGAGGTGTGTGACATGTTAGTGTGTCTGGTCAGCTCTCTGTGTGGGCTGTGAGGTGTGTGACATGTTAGTGTGTCTGGTCAGCTCTCTGTGTGGGCTGTGAGGTGTGTAACATGTTAGTGTGTCTGGTCAGTCTCTGTGTGGGCTGTGAGGTGTGTGACATGTTAGTGTGTCTGGTCAGCTCTCTGTTATGGCTATGAGGTGTGTAACATGTTAGTGTGTCTGGTCAGCTCTCTGTGTGGGCTGTGAGGTGTGTAACATGTTAGTGTGTCTGGTCAGCTCTCTGTGTGGGCTGTGAGGTGTGTGACTTGTTAGTGTGTCTGGTCAGCTCTCTGTGTGGGCTGTGAGGTGTGTGACATGTTAGTGTGTCTGGTCAGCTCTCTGTGTGGGCTGTGAGGTGTGTGACATGTTAGTGTGTCTGGTCAGCTCTCTGTGTGGGCTGTGAGGTGTGTGACATGTTAGTGTGTCTGGTCAGCTCTCTGTGTGGGCTGTGAGCTGTGTGACATGTTAGTGTGTCTGGTCAGATCTCTGTGTGGGCTGTGGGGTGTGTGACATGTTAGTGTGTCTGGTCAGCTCTCTGTGTGGGCTGTGAGGTGTGTAACATGTTAGTGTGTCTGGTCAGCTCTCTGTGTGGGCTGTGGGGTGTTTGACATGTTAGTGTGTCTGGTCAGCTCTCTGTGTGGGCTGTGAGGTGTGCGACATGTTAGTGTGTCTGGTCAGCTCTCTGTGTGGGCTGTGAGGTGTGCGACATGTCAGTGTGTCTGGTCAGCTCTCTGTGTGGGCTGTGAGGTGTGCGACATGTTAGTGTGTCTGGTCAGCTCTCTGTGTGGGCTGTGAGGTGTGTGACATGTTAGTGTGTCTGGTCAGCTCTCTGTGTGGGCTGTGAGGTGTGTAACATGTTAGTGTGTCTGGTCAGCTCTCTGTGTGGGCTGTGAGGTGTGCGACATGTTAGTGTGTCTGGTCAGCTCTCTGTGTGGGCTGTGAGCTGTGTGACATGTTAGTGTGTCTGGTCAGATCTCTGTGTGGGCTGTGGGGTGTGTGACATGTTAGTGTGTCTGGTCAGCTCTCTGTGTGGGCTGTGAGGTGTGTAACATGTTAGTGTGTCTGGTCAGCTCTCTGTGTGGGCTGTGGGGTGTGTGACATGTTAGTGTGTCTGGTCAGCTCTCTGTGTGAGGCTGTGAGGTGTGTAACATGTTAGTGTGTCTGGTCAGCTCTCTGTGTGGGCTGTGGGGTGTGTGACATGTTACTGTGTCTGGTCAGCTCTCTGTGTGGGCTGTGAGGTGTGTAACATGTTAGTGTGTCTGGTCAGCTCTCTGTGTGGGCTGTGAGGTGTGTAACATGTTAGTGTGTCTGGTCAGCTCTCTGTGTGGGCTGTGAGGTGTGTAACATGTTAGTGTGTCTGGTCAGCTCTATGTGTGGGCTGTGAGGTGTGTAACATGTTATTGTGTCTGGTCTGCACTGTGTGTGGGCTGTGAGGTGTGTGACATGTTAGTGTGTCTGGTCAGCTCTCTGTGTGGGCTGTGAGGTGTGTGACATGTTAGTGTGTCTGGTCAGCTCTCTGTGTGGGCTGTGAGGTGTGTGACATGTTAGTGTGTCTGGTCAGCTCTCTGTGTGGGCTGTGAGGTGTGTGACATGTTAGTGTGTCTGGTCAGCTCTCTGTGTGGGCTGTGAGGTGTGTGACATGTTAGTGTGTCTGGTCAGCTCTCTGTGTGGGCTGTGAGGTGTGTAACATGTTAGTGTGTCTGGTCAGTCTCTGTGTGGGCTGTGAGGTGTGTGACATGTTAGTGTGTCTGGTCAGCTCTCTGTTATGGCTATGAGGTGTGTAACATGTTAGTGTGTCTGGTCAGCTCTCTGTGTGGGCTGTGAGGTGTGTAACATGTTAGTGTGTCTGGTCAGCTCTCTGTGTGGGCTGTGAGGTGTGTGACTTGTTAGTGTGTCTGGTCAGCTCTCTGTGTGGGCTGTGAGGTGTGTGACATGTTAGTGTGTCTGGTCAGCTCTCTGTGTGGGCTGTGAGGTGTGTGACATGTTAGTGTGTCTGGTCAGCTCTCTGTGTGGGCTGTGAGGTGTGTGACATGTTAGTGTGTCTGGTCAGCTCTCTGTGTGGGCTGTGAGCTGTGTGACATGTTAGTGTGTCTGGTCAGATCTCTGTGTGGGCTGTGGGGTGTGTGACATGTTAGTGTGTCTGGTCAGCTCTCTGTGTGGGCTGTGAGGTGTGTAACATGTTAGTGTGTCTGGTCAGCTCTCTGTGTGGGCTGTGAGGTGTGTAACATGTTAGTGTGTCTGGTCAGCTCTATGTGTGGGCTGTGAGGTGTGTAACATGTTATTGTGTCTGGTCAGCTCTGTGTGTGGGCTGTGAGGGGTGTGACATGTTAGTGTGTCTGGTCAGCTCTCTGTGTGGGCTGTGAGGTGTGTGACATGTTAGTGTGTCTGGTCAGCTCTCTGTGTGGGCTGTGAGGTGTGTGACATGTTAGTGTGTCTGGTCAGCTCTCTGTGTGGGCTGTGAGGTGTGTAACATGTTAGTTTGTCTGGTCAGCTCTCTGTGTGGGCTGTGAGGTGTGTAACATGTTAGTGTGTCTGGTCAGCTCTCTGTATGGGCTGTGAGGTGTGTAACATGTTAGTGTGTCTGGTCAGCTCTCGGTGTGGGCTGTGAGGTGTGTAACATGTTAGTGTGTCTGGTCAGCTCACTGTGTGGGCTGTGAGGTGTGTAACATGTTAGTGTGTCTGGTCAGCTCTCTGTGTGGGCTGTGAGGTGTGTAACATGTTAGTGAGTCTGGTGGTCAGCTCTCTGTGTGGGCTGTGAGGTGTGTGACATGTTAGTGTGTCTGGTCAGCTCTCTGTGTGGGCTGTGAGGTGTGTAACATGTTAGTGTGTTTGGTCAGCTCTCTGTGTGGGCTGTGAGGTGTGTGACATGTTAGTGTGTCTGGTCAGCTCTCTGTGAGGGCTGTGAGGTGTGTAACATGTTAGTGTGTCTGGTCAGCTCTCTGTGTGGGCTGTGAGGTGTGTAACATGTTAGTGTGTCTGGTCAGCTCTCTGTGTGGGCTGTGAGGTGTGTAACATGTTAGTGTGTCTGGTCAGCTCTCTGTGTGGGCTGTGAGGTGTGTAACATGTTAGTGTGTCTGGTCAGCTCTCTGTGTGGGCTGTGAGGTGTGTAACATGTTAGTGTGTCTGGTCAGCTCTGTGTGGGCTGTGATGTGTGTAACATGTTATTGTGTCTGGTCAGCTCTCTGTGTGGGCTGTGAGGTGTGTAACATGTTAGTGTGTCTGGTCAGCTCTCTGTGTGGGCTGTGAGGTGTGTCACATGGTAGTGTGTCTGGTCAGCTCTCTGTGTGGGCTGTGAGGTGTGTAACATGTTAGTGTGTCTGGTCAGCTCTATGTGTGGGCTGTGAGGTGTGTAACATGTTAGTGTGTCTGGTCAGCTCTGTGTGTGGGCTGTGAGGTGTGTGACATGTTAGTGTGTCTGGTCAGCTCTCTGTGTGGGCTGTGAGGTGTGTGATATGTTAGTGTGTCTGGTCAGCTCTCTGTGTGGGCTGTGAGGTGTGTAACATGTTAGTGTGTCTGGTCAGCTCTCTGTGTGGGCTGTGAGGTGTGTGACATGTTAGTGTGTCTGGTCAGCTCTCTGTGTGGGCTGTGAAGTGTGTGACATGTTAGTGTGTCTGGTCAGATCTCGGTGTGGGCTGTGAGGTGTGTGACATGTTAGTGTGTCTGGTCAGCTCTGTGTGTGGGCTGTGAGGTGTGTAACATGTTATTTTGTCTGGTCAGCTCTCTGTGTGGGCTGTGAGGTGTGTAACATGTTAGTGTGTCTGGTCAGCTCTCTGTATGGGCTGTGAGGTGTGTAACATGTTAGTGTGTCTGGTCAGCTCTCGGTGTGGGCTGTGAGGTATGTAACATGTTAGTGTGTCTGGTCAGCTCACTGTGTGGGCTGTGAGGTGTGTAACATGTTAGTGTGTCTGGTCAGCTCTCTGTGTGGGCTGTGAGGTGTGTAACATGTTAGTGTGTCTGGTGGTCAGCTCTCTGTGTGGGCTGTGAGGTGTGTGACATGTTAGTGTGTCTGGTCAGCTCTCTGTATGGGCTGTGAGGTGTGTAACATGTTAGTGTGTCTGGTCAGCTCTCTGTGTGGGCTGTGAGGTGTGTAACATGTTAGTGTGTTTGGTCAGCTCTCTGTGTGGGCTGTGAGGTGTGTGACATGTTAGTGTGTCTGGTCAGCTCTCTGTGAGGGCTGTGAGGTGTGTAACATGTTAGTGTGTCTGGTCAGCTCTCTGTGTGGGCTGTGAGGTGTGTAACATGTTAGTGTGTCTGGTCAGCTCTCTGTGTGGGCTGTGAGGTGTGTAACATGTTAGTGTGTCTGGTCAGCTAAGTGTGGGCTGTGAGGTGTGTAACATGTTAGTGTGTCTGGTCAGCTCTCTGTGTGGGCTGTGAGGTGTGTAACATGTTAGTGTGTCTGGTCAGCTCTGTGTGGGCTGTGAGGTGTGTAACATGTTAGTGTGTCTGGTCAGCTCTGTGTGTGGGCTGTGAGGTGTGTAACATGTTATTGTGTCTGGTCAGCTCTGTGTGTGGGCTGTGAGGTGTGTGACATGTTAGTGTGTCTGGTCAGCTCTCTGTGTGGGCTGTGAGGTGTGTGACATGTTAGTGTGTCTGGTCAGCTCTCTGTGTGGGCTGTGAGGTGTGTGACATGTTAGTGTGTCTGGTCAGCTCTCTGTGTGGGCTGTGAGGTGTGTGACATGTTAGTGTGTCTGGTCAGCTCTCTGTGTGGGCTGTGAAGTGTGTGACATGTTAGTGTGTCTGGTCAGCTCTCTGTGTGGGCTGTGAGGTGTGTCACATGGTAGTGTGTCTGGTCAGCTCTCTGTGTGGGCTGTGAGGTGTGTAACATGTTAGTGTGTCTGGTCAGCTCTATGTGTGGGCTGTGAGGTGTGTAACATGTTATTGTGTCTGGTCAGCTCTGTGTGTGGGCTGTGAGGTGTGTGACATGTTAGTGTGTCTGGTCAGCTCTCTGTGTGGGCTGTGAGGTGTGTGACATGTTAGTGTGTCCGGTCAGCTCTCTGTGTGGGCTGTGAGGTGTGTGACATGTTAGTGTGTCTGGTCAGCTCTCTGTGTGGGCTGTGTTGTGTGACATGTTAGTGTGTCTGGTCAGCTCTCTGTGTGGGCTGTGAAGTGTGTGACATGTTAGGGTGTCTGGTCAGATCTCGGTGTGGGCTGTGAGGTGTGTGACATGTTAGTGTGTCTGGTCAGCTCTGTGTGTGGGCTGTGAGGTGTGTAACATGTTATTATGTCTGGTCAGCTCTCTGTGTGGGCTGTGAGGTGTGTAACATGTTAGTGTGTCTGGTCAGCTCTCTGTATGGGCTGTGAGGTGTGTAACATGTTAGTGTGTCTGGTCAGCTCACTGTGTGGGCTGTGAGGTGTGTAACATGTTAGTGTGTCTGGTCAGCTCTCTGTGTGGGCTGTGAGGTGTGTAACATGTTAGTGTGTCTGGTGGTCAGCTCTCTGTGTGGGCTGTGAGGTGTGTGACATGTTAGTGTGTCTGGTGGTCAGCTCTCTGTGTGGGCTGTGAGGTGTGTGACATGTTAGTGTGTCTGGTCAGCTCTCTGTATGGGCTGTGAGGTGTGTAACATGTTAGTGTGTCTGGTCAGCTCTCTGTGTGGGCTGTGAGGTGTGTAACATGTTAGTGTGTCTGGTCAGCTCTCTGTGTGGGCTGTGAGGTGTGTAACATGTTAGTGTGTCTGGTCAGCTCTCGGTGTGGGCTGTGAGGTGTGTAACATGTTAGTGTGTCTGGTCAGCTCTCGGTGTGGGCTGTGAGGTGTGTAACATGTTAGTGTGTCTGGTCAGCTCACTGTGTGGGCTGTGAGGTGTGTAACATGTTAGTGTGTCTGGTCAGCTCTCTGTGTGGGCTGTGAGGTGTGTAACATGTTAGTGTGTCTGGTGGTCAGCTCTCTGTGTGGGCTGTGAGGTGTGTGACATGTTAGTGTGTCTGGTCAGCTCTCTGTATGGGCTGTGAGGTGTGTAACATGTTAGTGTGTCTGGTCAGCTCTCTGTGTGGGCTGTGAGGTGTGTAACATGTTAGTGTGTTTGGTCAGCTCTCTGTGTGGGCTGTGAGGTGTGTGACATGTTAGTGTGTCTGGTCAGCTCTCTGTGAGGGCTGTGAGGTGTGTAACATGTTAGTGTGTCTGGTCAGCTCTCTGTGTGGGCTGTGAGGTGTGTAACATGTTAGTGTGTCTGGTCAGCTCTCTGTGTGGGCTGTGAGGTGTGTAACATGTTAGTGTGTCTGGTCAGCTCTGTGTGGGCTGTGAGGTGTGTAACATGTTAGTGTGTCTGGTCAGCTCTCTGTGTGGGCTGTGAGGTGTGTAACATGTTAGTGTGTCTGGTCAGCTCTGTGTGGGCTGTGAGGTGTGTAACATGTTAGTGTGTCTGGTCAGCTCTCTGTGTGGGCTGTGAGGTGTGTAACATGTTAGTGTGTCTGGTCAGCTCTCTGTGTGGGCTGTGAGGTGTGTCACATGGTAGTGTGTCTGGTCAGCTCTCTGTGTGGGCTGTGAGGTGTGTAACATGTTAGTGTGTCTGGTCAGCTCTGTGTGTGGGCTGTGAGGTGTGTAACATGTTATTGTGTCTGGTCAGCTCTGTGTGTGGGCTGTGAGGTGTGTGACATGTTAGTGTGTCTGGACAGCTCTCTGTGTGGGCTGTGAGGTGTGTGACATGTTAGTGTGTCTGGTCAGCTCTCTGTGTGGGCTGTGAGGTGTGTGACATGTTAGTGTGTCTGGTCAGCTCTCTGTGTGGGCTGTGAGGTCTGTGACATGTTAGTGTGTCTGGTCAGCTCTCTGTGTGGGCTGTGAAGTGTGTGACATGTTAGTGTGTCTGGTCAGCTCTCTGTGTGGGCTGTGAGGTGTGTCACATGGTAGTGTGTCTGGTCAGCTCTCTGTGTGGGCTGTGAGGTGTGTAACATGTTAGTGTGTCTGGTCAGCTCTATGTGTGGGCTGTGAGGTGTGTAATATGTTATTGTGTCTGGTCAGCTCTGTGTGTGGGCTGTGAGGTGTGTGACATGTTAGTGTGTCTGGTCAGCTCTCTGTGTGGGCTGTGAGGTGTGTGACATGTTAGTGTGTCCGGTCAGCTCTCTGTGTGGGCTGTGAGGTGTGTGACATGTTAGTGTGTCTGGTCAGCTCTCTGTGTGGGCTGTGTTGTGTGTGACATGTTAGTGTGTCTGGTCAGCTCTCTGTGTGGGCTGTGAAGTGTGTGACATGTTAGGGTGTCTGGTCAGATCTCGGTGTGGGCTGTGAGGTGTGTGACATGTTAGTGTGTCTGGTCAGCTCTGTGTGTGGGCTGTGAGGTGTGTAACATGTTATTTTGTCTGGTCAGCTCTCTGTGTGGGCTGTGAGGTGTGTAACATGTTAGTGTGTCTGGTCAGCTCTCTGTATGGGCTGTGAGGTGTGTAACATGTTAGTGTGTCTGGTCAGCTCACTGTGTGGGCTGTGAGGTGTGTAACATGTTAGTGTGTCTGGTCAGCTCTCTGTGTGGGCTGTGAGGTGTGTAACATGTTAGTGTGTCTGGTCAGCTCTCTGTGTGGGCTGTGAGGTGTGTGACATGTTAGTGTGTCTGGTGGTCAGCTCTCTGTGTGGGCTGTGAGGTGTGTGACATGTTAGTGTGTCTGGTCAGCTCTCTGTATGGGCTGTGAGGTGTGTAACATGTTAGTGTGTCTGGTCAGCTCTCTGTGTGGGCTGTGAGGTGTGTAACATGTTAGTGTGTCTGGTCAGCTCTCTGTGTGGGCTGTGAGGTGTGTAACATGTTAGTGTGTCTGGTCAGCTCTCTGTATGGGCTGTGAGGTGTGTAACATGTTAGTGTGTCTGGTCAGCTCTCTGTGTGGGCTGTGAGGTGTGTAACATGTTAGTGTGTCTGGTCAGCTCTCTGTGTGGGCTGTGAGGTGTGTAACATGTTAGTGTGTCTGGTCAGCTCTGTGTGGGCTGTGAGGTGTGTAACATGTTAGTGTGTCTGGTCAGCTCTCTGTGTGGGCTGTGAGGTGTGTAACATGTTAGTGTGTCTGGTCAGCTCTCTGTGTGGGCTGTGAGGTGTGTAACATGTTAGTGTGTCTGGTCATCTCTCTGTGTGGGCTGTGAGGTGTGTAACATGTTAGTGTGTCTGGTCAGCTCTCTGTGTGGGCTGTGAGGTGTGTAACATGTTAGTGTGTCTGGTCAGCTCTATTTGTGGGCTGTGAGGTGTGTAACATGTTAATGTGTCTGGTCAGCTCTGTGTGGGCTGTGAGGTGTGTGACATTTTAGTGTGTCTGGTCAGCTCTCTGTGTGGGCTGTGAAGTGTGTGACATGTTAGTGTGTCAGGTCAGCTCTCTGTGTGGGCTGTGAGGTGTGTGACATGTTAGTGTGTCTGGTCAGCTCTCTGTGTGGGCTGTGAGGTGTGTGACATGGGAGTGTGTCTGGTCAGCTCTCTGTGTGGGCTGTGAGGTGTGTAACATGTTAGTGTGTCTGGTCAGCTCTCTGTGTGGGCTGTGAGGTGTGTGACATGTTAGTGTGTCTGGTCAGCTCTCTGTGTGGGCTGTGAGGTGTGTGACATGTTAGTGTGTCTGGTCAGCTCTCTGTGTGGGCTGTGTTGTGTGTGACATGTTAGTGTGTCTGGTCAGCTCTCTGTGTGGGCTGTGAAGTGTGTGACATGTTAGGGTGTCTGGTCAGATCTCGGTGTGGGCTGTGAGGTGTGTGACATGTTAGTGTGTCTGGTCAGCTCTGTGTGTGGGCTGTGAGGTGTGTAACATGTTATTTTGTCTGGTCAGCTCTCTGTGTGGGCTGTGAGGTGTGTAACATGTTAGTGTTTCTGGTCAGCTCTCTGTATGGGCTGTGAGGTGTGTAACATGTTAGTGTGTCTGGTCAGCTCTCTGTGTGGGCTGTGAGGTGTGTAACATGTTAGTGTGTCTGGTCAGCTCTCTGTGTGGGCTGTGAGGTGTGTAACATGTTAGTGTGTCTGGTGGTCAGCTCTCTGTGTGGGCTGTGAGGTGTGTGACATGTTAGTGTGTCTGGTGGTCAGCTCTCTGTGTGGGCTGTGAGGTGTGTGACATGTTAGTGTGTCTGGTCAGCTCTCTGTATGGGCTGTGAGGTGTGTAACATGTTAGTGTGTCTGGTCAGCTCTCTGTGTGGGCTGTGAGGTGTGTAACATGTTAGTGTGTCTGGTCAGCTCTCTGTGTGGGCTGTGAGGTGTGTAACATGTTAGTGTGTCTGGTCAGCTCTCTGTATGGGCTGTGAGGTGTGTAACATGTTAGTGTGTCTGGTCAGCTCTCTGTGTGGGCTGTGAGGTGTGTAACATGTTAGTGTGTCTGGTCAGCTCTCTGTGTGGGCTGTGAGGTGTGTAACATGTTAGTGTGTCTGGTCAGCTCTGTGTGGGCTGTGAGGTGTGTAACATGTTAGTGTGTCTGGTCAGCTCTCTGTGTGGGCTGTGAGGTGTGTAACATGTTAGTGTGTCTGGTCAGCTCTCTGTGGTGGCTGTGAGGTGTGTAACATGTTAGTGTGTCTGGTCATCTCTCTGTGTGGGCTGTGAGGTGTGTAACATGTTAGTGTGTCTGGTCAGCTCTCTGTATGGGCTGTGAGGTGTGTAACATGTTAGTGTGTCTGGTCAGCTCTCTGTGTGGGCTGTGAGGTGTGTAACATGTTAGTGTGTCTGGTCAGCTCTCTGTGTGGGCTGTGAGGTGTGTAACATGTTAGTGTGTCTGGTCAGCTCTGTGTGGGCTGTGAGGTGTGTAACATGTTAGTGTGTCTGGTCAGCTCTCTGTGTGGGCTGTGAGGTGTGTAACATGTTAGTGTGTCTGGTCAGCTCTCTGTGGTGGCTGTGAGGTGTGTAACATGTTAGTGTGTCTGGTCATCTCTCTGTGTGGGCTGTGAGGTGTGTAACATGTTAGTGTGTCTGGTCAGCTCTCTGTGTGGGCTGTGAGGTGTGTGACATGTTAGTGTGTCTGGTCAGCTCTCTGTGTGGGCTGTGAGGTGTGTGACATGTTAGTGTGTCTGGTCAGCTCTCTGTGTGGGCTGTGAGGTGTGTGACATGTTAGTGTGTCTGGTCAGCTCTCTGTGTGGGCTGTGAGGTGTGTGACATGTTAGTGTGTCTGGTCAGCTCTCTGTGTGGGCTGTGAGGTGTGTAACATGTTAGTGTGTCTGGTGAGCTCACTGTGTGGGCTGTGAGGTGTGTAACATGTTAGTGTGTCTGGTCAGCTCTCTGTGTGGGCTGTGAGGTGTGTAACATGTTAGTGTGTCTGGTCAGCTCTCTGTGTGGGCTGTGAGGTGTGTGACATGTTAGTGTGTCTGGTCAGCTCTCTGTGTGGGCTGTGAGGTGTGTAACATGTTAGTGTGTCTGGTCAGCTCTCTGTGTGGGCTGTGAGGTGTGTAACATGTTAGTGTGTCTGGTCAGCTCTCTGTGTGGGCTGTGAGGTGTGTAACATGTTAGTGTGTCTGGTCAGCTCTATGTGTGGGCTGTGAGGTGTGTAACATGTTAGTGTGTCTGGTCAGCTCTATGTGTGGGCTGTGAGGTGTGTAACAAGTTAGTGTGTCTGGTCAGCTCTGTGTGGGCTGTGAGGTGTGTGACATTTTAGTGTGTCTGGTCAGCTCTCTGTGTGGGCTGTGAAGTGTGTGACATGTTAGTGTGTCAGGTCAGCTCTCGGTGTGTGGGCTGTGAGGTGTGTGACATGTTAGTGTGTCTGGTCAGCTCTCTGTGTGGGCTGTGAGGTGTGTGACATGTTAGTGTGTCTGGTCAGCTCTCTGTGTGGGCTGTGAGGTGTGTGACATGTTAGTGTGTCTGGTCAGCTCTCTGTGTGGGCTGTGAGGTGTGTAACATGTTAGTGTGTCTGGTCAGCTCTCTGTGTGGGCTGTGAGGTGTGTAACATGTTAGTGTGTCTGGTCATCTCACTGTGTGGGCTGTGAGGTGTGTAACATGTTAGTGTGTCTGGTCAGCTCTCTGTTTGGGCTGTGAGGTGTGTAACATGTTAGTGTGTCTGGTCAGCTCACTGTGTGGGCTGTGAGGTGTGTAACATGTTAGTGTGTCTGGTCAGCTCTCTGTGTGGGCTGTGAGGTGTGTAACATGTTAGTGTGTCTGGTCAGCTCTCTGTGTGGGCTGTGAGGTGTGTAACATGTTAGTGTGTCTGGTCAGCTCTCTGTGTGGGCTGTGAGGTATGTGACATGTTAGTGTGTCTGGTCAGCTCTCTGTGTGGGCTGTGAGGTGTGTGACATGTTAGTGTGTCTGGTCAGCTCTCTGTGTGGGCTGTGAGGTGTGTAACATGTTAGTGTGTCTGGTCAGCTCTATGTGTGGGCTGTGAGGTGTGTAACATGTTAGTGTGTCTGGTCAGCTCTATGTGTGGGCTGTGAGGTGTGTAACAAGTTAGTGTGTCTGGTCAGCTCTGTGTGGGCTGTGAGGTGTGTGACATTTTAGTGTGTCTGGTCAGCTCTCTGTGTGGGCTGTGAAGTGTGTGACATGTTAGTGTGTCAGGTCAGCTCTCGGTGTGTGGGCTGTGAGGTGTGTGACATGTTAGTGTGTCTGGTCAGCTCTCTGTGTGGGCTGTGAGGTGTGTGACATGTTAGTGTGTCTGGTCAGCTCTCTGTGTGGGCTGTGAGGTGTGTGACATGTTAGTGTGTCTGGTCAGCTCTCTGTGTGGGCTGTGAGGTGTGTAACATGTTAGTGTGTCTGGTCAGCTCTCTGTGTGGGCTGTGAGGTGTGTAACATGTTAGTGTGTCTGGTCATCTCACTGTGTGGGCTGTGAGGTGTGTAACATGTTAGTGTGTCTGGTCAGCTCTCTGTTTGGGCTGTGAGGTGTGTAACATGTTAGTGTGTCTGGTCAGCTCACTGTGTGGGCTGTGAGGTGTGTAACATGTTAGTGTGTCTGGTCAGCTCTCTGTGTGGGCTGTGAGGTGTGTAACATGTTAGTGTGTCTGGTCAGCTCTCTGTGTGGGCTGTGAGGTGTGTAACATGTTAGTGTGTCTGGTCAGCTCTCTGTGTGGGCTGTGAGGTATGTGACATGTTAGTGTGTCTGGTCAGCTCTCTGTGTGGGCTGTGAGGTGTGTGACATGTTAGTGTGTCTGGTCAGCTCTCTGTGTGGGCTGTGAGGTGTGTAACATGTTAGTGTGTCTGGTCAGCTCTCTGTGTGGGCTATGAGGTGTGTAACATGTTAGTGTGTCTGGTCAGCTCTCTGTGTGTGCTGTGAGGTGTGTAACATGTTAGTGTGTCTGGTCAGCTCTCTGTGTGGGCTGTGAGGTGTGTAACATGTTAGTTTGTCTGGTCAGCTCTCTGTATGGGCTGTGAGGTGTGTAACATGTCAGTGTGTCTGGTCAGCTCTCTGTGTGGGCTGTGAGGTGTGTGACATGTTAGTGTGTCTGGTCAGCTCTCTGTGTGGGCTGTGAGGTGTGTAACATGTTAGTGTGTCTGGTCAGCTCTCTGTGTGGGCTGTGAGGTGTGTGACATGTTAGTGTGTCTGGTCAGCTCTCTGTGTGGGCTGTGAGGTGTGTGACATGTTAGTGTGTCTGGTCAGCTCTCTGTGTGGGCTGTGAGGTGTGTAACCAAGCAGAATCCCTGTCCTCTGTCAAATGGATGAACCCACTTAGCAAATTAGCAGCCTTGCCCCTATCTCTCCGGACACGCCCCCCCCCCCCCCCCCCACACACACACACACACACACACACACACACACACACACACACACACACACACACACACACACACACACACACACACACACACACACACACACAGCGGCCGGGATGGCAAAAGGCCAGGCCTTAAGAGCCTCACCAGGAGGGATAGAAACATGAAGAGGCCTAAGCGGAGGGGGAGGAGAAGAAAGAAAGTGGGATGTGTAGGAGGGCAAGGCAGTATGGGGAGCCCTGGGTGCAGATGTAGAGGACAGGGGTCCCCATGGAGGAACCAGCCGTGGGGCAAATTAGACCAACGCCAGCATCCAGTCGGTCAGTGGGACCCAGGCAGGGGGCAGGTTCTGCCCCTGGCATGCACCCTCTCATTGGGGACACCTAGCAGCCTGCTACACCCCCTCTGGTTCTTCTGAACATCTATTTGTCCCCTTTCAGGAGAACTCAACTATTCTTTATAGGACCAGACCACAGGACGTTGAAAAACACAACTAAAGGATCCAAAATGTTGTAGCCATGGTTTACCAGACTGTGACATCAGGGCTGATCAAATATTTAACAGAAAATCCACATCAACATACAACTGTGTGTGTGTGTGTGTGTGTGTGTGTGTGTGTGTGTGTGTGTGTGTGTGTGTGTGTGTGTGTGTGTGTGTGTGTGTGTGTGTGTGTGTGGTGTGTGTGTGTGAGAAAGAGAGAGCTTCCTCGGCCCTGCTGCCCAGACCCCAGTAGCCATAGGGAACACAGCAGGGAGTAATGGACGAGGAGGATCAGATTGATTAAGCCCCTCCATCTTAGGAGTGATACGGCTGATTAACCTGCTAATAAATGTTTCATTTGAAGCCAGATTTAGATCAAATGTGAGAAAGCCAAAGGCCTTCAGCTCGCTTTGTTCATTGGCTTCAATGTCTTGGGTCCTGGGTTATAATCAGCGTCCAAAGTGCACTACTTTTGACCAGAGTGCACTACCTTTGACCAGAGCCCAGGGCCTTGGTTAAAAGTAGTGCACTATGTAGGGAATAGGGTGCCATTTGGGACGGTCCCCAGCTGTTGGTTTTATGAACTGTATTATTATGACAGCGGATCATCTCACTAACAAGTACAGGCCCCTGCACTGCTGCCTACACATCATTATCCATCCATCTGTCAGGATACTAACAGGTTTTCACTAACGTGACCAATCAATGCTCACTTCACTGCATTCCTATTCAGCAGAGTCGGAGAAGGGGATACACAGCTCACACACGCACACACGCACGCACGCGCGCGCACGCGCGCACGCACGCACGCACGCACGCACGCACGCCCCCACACACACACACACACACACACACACACACACACACACACACACACACACACACACACACACACACACACACACACACACACACAATGCAGACATGAACCCAGGGCATCGGAAGGGGAGGTAGAGATAAAGGGCTGGTGCCAATAGTCGATTGGGGATTACAGAGGATGGAGAGATGGAGGGAAGGAGGGATGAAGGGATGGAAAATGTGTGAAAGCAGTGAAGTCACTCACACTACCCCAGAGGCACAGAGCCTCATACACGCAAGCAAGCACTCAGGCAGGCAAACACTCTCAGGTCAAGTCATAGGAATATATGCATGTCCAGTTGCACAGCACACACACCTACATACTGTATACCAATACACACATACTGAATGGACATAACAATATGGACCTGGAAATGAAAATAGTGGAAAATAACTTCACAAGTTGAAACGGGTGAAAACACCATACAGTCATTGGGAAAAACTCTATGGCAGTGGGGACAATGGTCTGCGGTGAATGATCTGCCTCCCTGTGTAACCCTATCTGAGGAGGCTGAGGAGGGGGAATACACCAGTGGTTGGTTAATGGGAAGGTCATTCCCCCAGGTAGGAGGTTAGTCCTGGCCCTGACACGGCTCGTTTGTCACAGTTCAATAACTGCCACTCCGGGGAGCCCCTGTTTGGAGGGTGTGTGTGTCTGTGGACCCATTGGCCTGGGTAGGACATGACTACACAGCTGATTTCTAGTGCTGCCTGACCCTCCATTAGAGCCCTCACACGGGGTCCAACACGCAGACAGACCTGCTCACACGGACCCTTGGCTGCAGGAATCAGTAGCCATAGCTAATAGGCTGGATAAATGTCAATTCCCCTATTCATCCAGACTGGAAGGATTAAAAACTTTTGAGGATGATGTACACTGTTAGAAAAGAAAGCGTTCCAAAAGGGTCCTTCGGCTGTCCCCATCGGAGAACCCTTTTTGGTTCCAGGTAGAACCCTTTTGGGTACCATGTAGAACCATCTGTAGAAAGGGTTCTACCTGCAACCAAAAAAGGGTCCTTCAAAGGGTTCTCCTATGGCAGGGGTGGGCAAACTTTTTGGCTCGAGGGCCACATCGGGATATTGAAATTCAACGGAGGGCCGCAGTTTATTGGGGGACCAATTGTTTGTTAAAATCAATTTGCTGGGGCCGCCCGAGTGGTGCAGCAGTCTAAGGCACTGCATCGCTGTGCTTGAGGCGTCACTACAGACCCAGGTTCAATCCCAGGTTGTGTCACAGCTGGCAGTGACTGGGAGACCCATGAGGCGGCGCACAATTGGCCCAGCATCGTCCTGGTTAGGAGAGGGTTTGGCAGGCCGAGATGTCCCATCGCACACTAGCGACTCCTGTGGCGGGCCAGGCGCACGTACGCTGACACGGTCGCCAGGTGTACGATGTTTCTTCTGACACATTGGTGCGGCTGGCTTCTGGGTTAAGCAAGCAGTGTGGCTTGGTTGGGGTCGTGTTTCAGAGGACACACGGCTCTCGACCTTCGCCCCTCCCGAGTCCGTACAGGAGCTGCAGCGATGGGACAAGACAGTAACTACCAACTGGATACCATGAAATTGGGGAGAATTTTTTTTTACAAAAAAAATATACATCTTTTTTGTTGTAAATGTCACGCGGGCCGGATTGAAGAGCCCATCGGGCCAGAGACATCCCACAGGCCATACTTTGCCTCCCGTTGTCCTATGGGGACAGACGAAGAACCCTTTAAGGTTCTAGATAGCACCTTTTTTTCTTAGAGTGTAGAGAAGGGGCAAAGCTCCATCACTAAAACCCTTGGGATTATTTAGGGTCCGGTGGCATTATTGGTAATAAATGAGTTGATGACAAACAATACAGAGGAGTTGAAAATGTTAACTTGCAAGCCCAGTACATCAGGCCTATCGTTTTGTCAGACAGAGTGCTATAATTCTAGTGCTGAACTGTCTGTATTGATTGTAATGCCCTCTGTAACCTGTCTCTGGGTAGATAATAGTAACTAGGTGATTCCCCTGCTAAGAGAGAGAGAGAACCTTCGGATTTTCACACATCTTATTGATCAGGAGGACAGTGAGAGACTAAGACACCACACAGCCATCCTTTCTCACTCTGAAAATCAATAGGCTTTCATGTGTTTGTTCACCCATGTGTTACCATGTGCTCAGTCACACATGCCCAGGGCACAATTTCGACATAAAACTGAGATTTAGGTTTTGGGTCGATTTTCGGTCTAGTGGGATTTGGTGGACCTATACAGTATTTTATTGTGGGTTAATGCTTAGTGCCACGAGGAGAGCAGAAAAGGTCTGTGTCTCCCTCTTGTGGTTAAACTGTGAAACATACATTTATTGTAGCCCTAATCTGAATAAAGTATGTTTATTTGCACTCCCTTTGAAATTAGAAAAACAATACTCCATATTCCAGTGTATAAATGCAACAAAAAACAGTTATGGGGACCAGTACCTTAATGTGATACTTAGGCCTATACCTATGGGCAAGTGGCGGCACTGAGAACAGTGCCAAAGAAAAATGTACCAAACGTACACATGCCTTACTATGTCCAGTCCATGGGATGTCCATTCTGAAGGATGACGCTGTCATCTTGTCATAGGTACGAGCGTAGGCTAAGCCTATTTAGCAAGTTGTTGAAAAAAATACACATCAGAGGACCAGAAAATAAATATCGACGCTGTCAATTATTGGATCGAACCTCGACATCATTCTGCCTCTTGGTTTACTTCCCGTCCCGTTGATGGCATTTTACCTGCATGGTCTTTTTCAAGAACTTTAATATTTAGCCACAACACGTAGGCCTGATGTTTAACGTTGTGCTGCTACGTTGTTTCAACTTTCAAGGGGATGGTGTATCTATCTCCCTGAGTAAACCACTAGAGGGCGGTATTTGTTAGCTGTTAAAGTTCAGTTAGTTGTATGATGTTCACAGGTGGATAGGATGGCTTTTACAAGCAGCGGTTAATTGGAAAGCACGTACTGTAGGCATGTCAAACATATTATTAAACATAAATAAAAAACTATATTTATACAGATATTATTTATAATACATTTTAATGTATTTTGTGTACCTATATTTAACTAGGCAAGTCATTTAATTTAGAACAAATTATTATTTACAATGACGGTCTACCCCGGCCAAACCCGGACGACGCTGTGCCAATTGTGCGCCGTCCTTTGGAAATCCGATCACGGCCAGATGTGATACACCCTGGATATAATCAAATCAATGGTTATTCTTCATGGACAAGGGCACAATCTGTGGCCAATATAGTCTGTGAATCCGTTTTAGGTCTGAAATTCTATATGATATATTATTCAAATAATAATCAAAACTGTAGTTATCTACATATCTTAGCAAGAGGCTGTGTCTGTGGATCGTGACATCACAGGGTACTTCTTCCTCATTCAAGCCCAATTCAAAGTTCAACAGTGATATTGCAGTTATAACAGCTGAGGCATTCTGGAGTTGTCCTTCATATATATATATATATATACTACTTTTTTTATCTCAATAAGGAATCTGTTAAACTTAAGTGGTTTATGTTTTTTTGTAAAAGTTGATAAAGAGGATATTAACATTGAACTTTGAGGAAGTACATATATAACACAGAATGACTCCCTTGCTGTTTAAAGATGCCTTTTGGGTAAGTTCACTCAGTCTGCTACCATTGTCTCTTGATGTCCTGCGTTGGTGTGTGTAACTAGATATAACTAGATCGTCTACTGATAACTCATTTAAAATCTCTCTATCCAGAAATATTTGTATTTTGTTCATTCTCAACCATTTACAGACTTGAAAGTGTAGTGAGCCTTTTAAAGCAAACAGTATTAGGTTTCTAAAATATGACTAAAATTGTCTGACAGAATATGATGTCCACAGTAATAACATGCCAATGAAATTTGGGACTGAACTGAGTGCTGTGGGAAAGCTGGAATGGTCTGGGTTCAACTCTTACTGCTAACCCCTTAGATATGTACTGTAGGATATGCACTGTGTTTTCACCACAATTTCCACATTTTAATCTGTTATATTCTGTTTAACTTGTGAGGTATCATAGTATTTTTCCACAGGTGTTCCCTGAGGCGTTGGTTGCTATGGCTCCCTTCCTGCTCACGGTGGTTACGAATTTAGCCCTCTCATTGTCCAGATAGATTTGCATCCAAGGCAACAGTTGATAATCTACCTGTCATCTTCAGACATGAAAGAGAACATATTAAATGGGTTTCTATTATGCTGTCTGCAACTAAAAGTTGTTCAAAGTGAATATTCTACGGTCCTCTGGACAGTCCTCTGACTATATTGTCTGTTGTTTGTAAGTACTATAACAAGTTATGACGCAAGGCACATTTCAGTGAAAACGTAATATTAATCTTAAATGCTTTGTGAATTTCACCAGGTTCAAATACCATGTTGTAAAGACACTCGACCCCATTCTATGGGAACCAATCCCTAAACAAGTTCCAACTTCTGTGGAATCTAACTGTTTAGTATGTGCCACTAAATACAGAGAAAAACCACTGGGCAGTTTGAGTCAAACGTTTATGTTGTAACTATTGTGCAACTATGGATTACAACACATCTCTTTCTCTCTCTGTAGGGAGTTGATTTCACTAATCATCTGGGCTATGAGGTTCTGATTCAGAGACTATGTGATGGCAGGCGGATGTGCAAAGATGTGGAGGAACTGCTGAAGATGAGGTAGGGTTTCTCTGACGTCATTAAAACTTCATACAAAATGCACGCAGGGATGGTCAGCAGTGATTGCACACTGAATCGGAATGTTCATACAACTCAAAGATTGGTCTACACTCTACAAAACACAGCACTTTTAAGTCTGCCTGTTTGTCTGTCTACAGGGCCATGGCAGAAGAGAGGTATGGGAAGGATCTGGTGACAATAGCACATAAAGCTGGGGGGCAGACAGAGATCAGGTAAATGGCTGGTTACGTACATATATAGAGATGATATGTTTGGACAATTTCCATAATACCTACTATGCATAAGTTAGCCAAAATGCTGTCACAACAGATACAAATAACATGGGGGGGGGGAGACGTTGGCCAAAATCAAATGTAATGTTCTTTTTTTTCTTTAAATAATTTGCCATAACCTGGCGTGGCGCGCCTGCTACTTGCTTATATGCCACAACCACTTCACAGGCAATATAATAGGTAGTCAATAGAATAATATAGTGGTATTGTTAGAACATAATAATGATAGAGTCAGGGTTCAGTAGTGGCACACAATGCCATTAAGTCACACATACTAGCCCTCATGGAATCATTGCCACCAGAGAGAGAGAGAAAATGTGTGTGTGCATCCTCCATCCAGTTTCCTGTTCGCACAGTTAATCTTTGCACCATTGCTAATTAGCCAGTCATGTGACATGGTAAAGTTGGATGCAGAGAAGAGACCAGACGAGGAATCAGTGGTTAAGGATAAACATATTAATTACTGAGGATCACATTCACTTGAAACAACAAACACTAAGTCTCGAAAACTCACCCAGGAAACAAACGCACACAGTAAACAATTCAAGCTTCTGCAAAGGACAACAGAAAACACACCTCTTAACAGGGAAATCATTATCGCCTTGGGTCAGGTTCTCGTGTCTGGGCTTGTCGGGACCGTGGTCTCAATACTCCATATCACAGGGGTCCACAATGCGGGAGCTGGGGATGATGGGCTCAGAGTCCCTCTCCTCATTAGAGGTATCGTGTTGGCGGGACAAGGCACCTGCTTTCTGATTCTTGGATCCTGGGCGATAGGCTAGTGTGAAATCGAACCTGTTATAAAACAGAGCCCACCTAGCCTGGCGAGCGTTCAACCTCTTGGCTTCTTGAATGGAGACCAAGTTCCTATGGTCCATCCAGATCACGAAAGGATGAGGTGCCCTCTCCAACCAGTGTCTCCACCCCTCAAGGGCCAAATTAACTGCCAAGAGCTCACAGTTGCCTACATCGTAGTTGCGTTCCGCTGGCGAGAACCACTTGGAGAGAAAGGCGCATGGGTGCAGTTTATTGTCCTCCTCGGTCTGCTGTGAAAGGACCACCTCTGCTCCGGTGCCCGAGGTGTCCACCTCTACCACAAAGGGCCGAGTAATATCAGGATGAATGAGGATGGGTCCAGAGGTGAAACATCCCTTGAGCTCTATGAATGCCCTGTCAACCTCGGGAGTCTAGAAAAAACGGGTCTGGGACTTTTTTTAAAAAATGTAAAAAATAATGTAACCGTTATTTAACTAGGCAAGTCAGTTAAGAACAAATTCTTATTTACAATGACAGTCTACCCCGGCCAAACCCGGACGACGCTGGGCAAATTGACATGCGGGTTAGGACCGTGAGAGGCGCTGCCACTGCACCAAAGTTGCGTATAAAACGGCTGTAAAAATTGTTTAACCCGAGGAACCGCTGGACCTGCTTGAGTGAGGTGGGACGGGGCCAGTCGGGGTCCATTTGGATGCCTGCGGTTGAGATAATGTGACCCAGGAAGGAAACTTGGGATGCGTGGAACTCACACTTCTCTTTCTTGACATATAGTTGGCTCTGCAGGAGGCATCTCAGGACTTGGCGGACGTGCAGTATGTGTTCTGGAAGGGTTTTGGAGAAGATCAGGATGTCGTTGAGGTAAACAAAGAGAAACCGATTCAACATATCCCTAAGAGTGTCATTGATCAATGCTTGAAAGACTGCCGGTGAGTTCGATAATCCGAAGGGGATGATTAAATACTCATGGTGTCCACTAGGGGTGTTAAAGGCAGTTTCTACTCATCTCCCTGATTCTCACCAGATTTTAAGCTTTGCAGAAGTCCAGTTTGGTGAAGAATTGGGCCAACTCCAAGACGGCGGACATCAGGGGTAGGGGGTAATGATTCTTGATCGTAATCGAGTTCAGCCCTCTGTAATCGATGCAAGGACGCAGGCCTCCATCCTTCTTACCCATGAAGAAGCCGCACTAGCTAGGGATGTAGAGGGGCTAATGAAACCTGCCTCCAGCGACTCCCGGATGTAATTGTCCATGACTGCTGCTTCAGGGGTTGAGAGATAGTACAGATGGCCCTGGGTAGGTGTGGAGGCGGGTAGGAGTTCTATGGCACAGTCGTATGAATGATGTGGAAGAAGGGTGGCGGCTTGCCTCTTACTGCAGGCCCCCGGGAGGTCGAAGTATTCAGGAGGGAGAGCGGAGAAGTCTTGGACTTCAATGGATGCAGGAGGACATGGCGAGGCTCTTGGTGGGGGTCTTAGACATTTAGTCTGGCAGTCCTTACCCCAGTCTAGTAGGTGTCCCGTGGACCAGGAGAGTAGTGGGTTATGTAGTGCTAGCCAGGGGTACCCTAGGATAAGGGGGTTCTCGGGAGCAGTGATCAAAAGAAAACTAAGAGTCTGAGTGTTTCACCCCAGCCTGCAGTAGAATGGGCTTGGTCTGATATTCCACCTGACCGGAGCAAATGGGCCACCCATCGCGGGCTTGAATCTGCAGAGGGATGGCACACTTCCCGCAGGTGATTGGTAATTATCTGGTGAAGTCCTGATCAATAAAATGATCTGTGGCCCCGGAGTCCATGAAGGCTTGAATCTGGTGCTGACGGTTGTCCCAATGGAGGGTTGCGAGTAGTGACAGACAGTGACTGAGAGGTAGCTGCACAGCTCGTCAGGGTCTCCCCTTGTCCTGGCAAGCCCTGGCGTTTGCCGTCAGCTCTGGACATGTAGCACGGAGATGGCCGAGACCGCCGCAGTAGAGGCAGCAGCCGTCGCGAATGCGCCTGTCACGCACTTGTGGACTTAGCCGTGTGGGTCCCAGCTGCATGGGCTCCTCAATTCTGGGTTCGGGGGGCTTAAGGTGCTCAGGAAACCGAGATACTGGGGTGGAGTCAAAAAGGCGCTGTCTCACGCATTCGAGGCGGTTGTCGATCCTGATTGGCAGCGTTATCAGGGACTCAAGGTCCTCTCCCAGTTCCCAAGAGGCCAGTTCATCCTTGGAGTTAGACAAACCCTGGTGGAAAGCAGTTTCCAGGACCTCCGTATTCCACCCACTCTCGGAGGCAAGGTTGGCGAAGTCAGCAACTGGTCTGGCCCCTTGGCAGATGTTGAACAGTCGGCTGGCCGCTTCGCTTCCGCCGACTGGGTGGTCGAAGACTTGTAACTCAGCAATGAAGGCTAATATGGAGCTGCAGGATGGTGGTTGCTGTTCCCACACTGCCATTGTCCACGGCAGGGCCTTGCCCGAGAGTAGAGAGATGATGTAGGCGATCATGGCCGATCGGTGTGGAACGAGGAGGACTGTAGCTCGAACACCAGAGAACACTGAATGAGGAAGCAACACCTTGCATCTTCCCAGGTGGCCGTCATACCGCTTGGGGGCTGGGATATTGGATTCCTGGTGCAGGTTCCCTGGAGGAACTACGGCGACATCTGTAGCACTGGGCGATGAGACTTGGACATTGGCCCCTCTTGGGTTGAGGTTGGACTGTGGTTGGAGGGAGTTGGTAAGTGCCCGGAGGGTCTCTGATATTTGGGAGAGTTGTTCTTGCTGCCGCCGCAGCAGTGCTCCTTGGTGGGTTACAACATTCTTGATCTGAGTGATCTCTGCTGGGTCCATGTTTGGTGCAGAAGCTTGCTGTGACGTGGTAAGGTTGGACCCAGGTGCAGAGGAGACCAGACGAGGAATCGTGGTTAAGGATAAACATACTTTACTGAGAAACGGTAGCCGCAGGATCACAGTACACATGAAAAAACAACAAACACTAAGTCTCAAACGCTCACTCAGGAAATGACCGCACACGGTAAACAATTCAAGCTTCTGCAAATGACAACAGAAAACACACCTCTTTTAACAGGGAAATCATAATGAATAAATTGGACACACCAGAGTGTCATTAATGTCCCTAGGACGGTCTCTGCTGCCCTCTGGTGACAGGTGGAACCATGACAAGTCATTGATATCTAGAATGCAGGGATTTGGCAATCTGTTTATGCATACTGTGTTTAACTAGTATTTAGTATGTTGCACTACCTGTTATTGATAAATGCATCATTCCTATTTTTTCAGCACTCTGAAAGCCTCCTTTGATCAACTTAAAACACGTAAGTTTATCCTGTCTACTGCATCTCTCACAACAAAGCCCAATGACAGTTTACTAAAATAACTGTTTCCTTTGACAGAAATTGAAAACATCGGGAATCTGCATATCCAGCTATCCGGAATGTTACGGGAAGAGATCAAGAAGATGGAAATATTCAGAGAGCGGCAGAAAGAACAGAGGAAAAAGGTTTGAAATGTGTTATTGAGTGCTTATTTCATTTTGAAAATACATTTTGAAAACCTGTATTTATGAGGTGCCAATAAATTTCAACCATGTTGTTTGTCCTCGTTCAGTTTGAGGGGATTATGGAGAAAGTTCAGAAGATGAAGGTGTCCTTATACAAGAAGACCATGGAGGTAGGCATACTATTTACTCAGGGAATTACATACTTACTTAGTAAGTCAGCTTAAGTACAGAGGTACATACACAGAGGGTAATAGAAAAAAAGGTATCTAGAATTTAAGGGTGCTTCAGATGTCCCCATAGGAGACAGGTGGCAGGTAGTCTAGCATTTAAGAGCATTGGGCCAGTAACTGAAAGGTCAGTGGTTTGAATCTCAGAGCAGACTAGGTGAAAAATCTGCCTACGTGCCCTTGAGCAAAGCACTTAACCATAATTGCTCCTGTAAGTCACTGAATAAGAGCGTCTGCTAAATGACTTAAATGTAAAATGAGAATCCTTTAAAGAACCCTATTGGTTCCTGGTAGAACCCTTTTGGTTTCCATGTAGAACCTTTTTCACAGAGTGTTCTACATTGAACCCAAAAGGATTCCACCTGAAAACCAAAAGGGTTCTAGCTGGAACCAAAAAGGGTTCTCCTACGGAGACAGTCAAAGAAACCTTTTGGAACCCGTTCTTCTAAGAGTGCAGTGTAAGAGTTCATACCCAGAAAAGAGGAAGGTTGTCATTACACCCAGTAGACCTAGCTACCTCTCAGAGATGGGTGAGCTACCCAAGAGAGAACATACATCACAGTGCAATTCTGCAAGAGGAAGAGGGTAGGAAACAAAGTATAGACACACACACCCACAAACCAACCACAGACTTTGGCCCTATTATAGTGGGGAACTGGTAGGCCTTGAAAATGAACATTTTGGTCTGCATCAATACAGATCTCACCTCTCATAGTCCCATGATATATGCTCAATTATAAAGTTCGTTTTTGCGGTCTAATTACGTTGGTAACAAGTTAAAATACTAATAAGGCACCTCGGGGGTTTGTGGTATATGGTCAATATATCACAGTTAAGGGGCTGTATTCCAGGCACTCCTCGTTGCGTAGAGGGGAAGAACAGTCCTTAGCTGTGGTATATTGTCCACATATCACATCTCCTCGGGCCTTATTGCTCAAATATTCATAAACTTGGGCCTATTTCCGTGAGTATCATTACAGTATCATACTTACACCCTGTATAACACCCTGTATACAGTGCCTTCGGAAAGTATTCAGACCCCTTGACTTCTAAAATTGATTAAATTGTTTTCTTTCCCTCATCAATCTACACACAATACCCCATAAAGACAAAGAAAAAAAAGGTTTTTACACATTTTTGAAAATGTATTAAAAATAAAAAACTGAAATATTACATTCACATAAGTATTTAGACCCATTACTCAGTACTTTGTTGAAGAACCTTTGGCAGCGATTACAGCCTTGAGTATTCTTGGTATGACGCTTTTGCTCTGACATGCATTGTCAACTGTAGGACCTTATTTGACAGGTGTGTGCCTTTACAACTCATATCTAATCAATTGAATTTACTACAGGTGGACTCCAATCAAGTTGTAGAAACATCTCAAGGATGATCAGTGGAAACAGGATGCACCTGTGCTCAATTTCGAGTTTCATAGCAAAGCGTCTGAATACTGTTTTTTATTTTAATACATTTGCAAAGACATTCTACAAACATGTTTTCACTTTGTAATTATGGGGTATTGTGTGTAGATTGCTGAGGATTAAATGTTTTATTTAATACATTTTAGAATAAGGATGTAACGCAAGAAAATGTTGAAAAAGTCAAGGGGTCTGAATACTTTCCGAAGGCACTGTATAACCCTATTCTCTATGCGAGCATTTACATACCGAATAGATTAGCTACATCGTTAGGCTACTCTGTGGTGAGACAAGTGATAAGAGCCAATGGCAGAGTGACATAAATGGAGCTAAAGTGGTGAAGACTGATTATCCTGTACAAGAAACAACCAATCTGAAGCCAGAAATACATATTGACCTAAATGTTTGCTTAAACTGCTAAGTGAGGACTGCACCATTCACCATTTTGACATTGCATACAGTTGCATACAGTTTTACAGAGATCCAACATTGCTACAGGTTTTATTGATTGTTACATAAAACATGACACCATAGACCACTGTGGCTGCTTCAATGATGATTCCCTGAATGTCTCTTCTGTCCATCTCCAGTCTAAGAAGTCCTATGAGCAGAAATGTAAAGAAGCAGACGAGGCAGAGCAGCTTGCTGACAGGAGCACCCCAGCCACAACACCAAAACAGTCTGAGAAGGTAACACCACCTCCCCAAACTCTGGAACTATACAAACACACAGCCCCCAAACAGTCTGAGAAAGTATTGTAATCCCCCATACCTGGAATTACACACACACAGCCACAACACCAAACCAGTCTGAGAAGGTAACACCACTGCCAACCCTGCAATTATACACATGTAATACACCTAGTTATTCAGTGCATTCAGAAAGTATTCAGACCCCTTCACTTTTTCCACATTTAGTTACGTTACAGCCTTATTACTAAAATTGATTAAATTATATTTTTTACTCATCAGTCTCTACACAATACCCCATAATGATAAAGCGAAAACAGGTTTTCATAAAATGTTTGCAAATGTATTAAAAATAAAAATAGAAATACCTTATTTACATAAGTATTCAGACCCTTTGCTATGAGACTCGAAATTGAGCTCAAGTGCATCATGTTTCCATTGATCATCCTTGAGATGTTTCTACAACTAGATTGGAGTCCACCTGTGGTAAATTCAATTGATTGATTGGACATGATTTGGAAAGGCACACACCTGTCTATATAAGGTCCCACAGTTGACAGTGTATGTCAGAGCAAAAACCAAGTCATGAGGTCGAAGGAATTTTCCGTAGAGCTCTGAGACAGGATTGTGTCGAGGCACAGATCTGGGGAAGGGTACAAAAACATTTCTGCAGCATTGACGGTCCCCAAGAACACAGTGGCCTCCATCATTCTTAAATGGAAGAAGTTTAGAACCACCAAGACTCTTCCAAGAGCTGGCCGCCCAGCCAAACTGAGTAATCGAAGGAGAAAGGCCTTGGTCAGGGAGGTGACCAAGAACCCGATGGTCACGCTGACAGAGCTCCAGAGTTCCTCTGTGGAGATGGGAGAACCTTCCAGAAGGACAACCAGCTCTGTAGCACTCCACCAAGCAGGCCTTTATGGTAGAGTGGCCAGACGGAAGCCACTCCTCAGTAAAAGGCACATGACAGCCCACTTGGAGTTTGGCAAAAGCCACCTAAAGGACTCTCAGACCATGAGAAACAAGATTAAACAAGATTCTCAAACCAAGATTGAACTCTTTGGCCTGAATGCCAAGCGTCACATCTGGAGGAATCCTGGCACCATCCCTACAATGAAGCAAGGTGGTGGCAGCATCATGCTGTGGGGATGTTTTTCAGCGGCAGGGACTGGGAGAAGAGTCAGGATCGAGGGAGAGATGAACGGAGCAAAGTACAGAGAGATACTTGATGATAACCTGCTCCAGAGTGCTCAGGACCTCAGACTGGGGCAAAGGTTCACCTTCCAACAGGACAACCCTAAGCCCACAGCCAAGATAATGCAGGAGTGGCGTCGGGACAAGTCTCTGAATGTCCTTAAGTGGCCCAGCCAGAGCCCGGACTTGAACCCAATCGAACATCTCTGGAGAGACCTGAAAATAGCTGTACAGCGACGCTCCCCATCCAACCTGACAGAGCTTGAGAGGATATGCAGAGAAGAATGGGAGAAACTCCCCAAATACAGGTGTGCCAAGCTTGTAGCATTATACCAAAGAAGACTCGGAGTCTGTGATCAGTACCAAAGGTGCTGCAACAAAGTCCTGAGTAAAGGGTCTGAATAGTAATGTAAATGTAATATTTCAATTTTTCTTTTTTTTATAAATTTGCAAAAAAGTGTAAAAACCTGTTTTGCTTTATCATTATGGGGTATTGTGTGTAGATTTATGACACAAAAAAAACGATTTAATACTTTTTAGAATAAGGCAAAATGTGGAAAAGTCTGAATACTCTCCGAATGCACTGTAGATATTGTTGTGCTACTGCAACTCAATTTCTCAGTATCAGAGAAGGCTATGAAACAGTTCCCTTTGTTACTGTTTTCCAACTACAAGTAAATCAGTGCTTTGGTGGAGGAAAACGCAAATACCCACTTTTTTTCTTTTGCCCAACAGTTCATCCACCTTTTGCAGAAAAATGCATTGAAAGAATAGGAAGTGTTACTTTTTTCACCACGGCCAGCGATCAGAGTTTATGTTTTTGTAAACTAGACTGGTTCTGTGAGTCTATGAGTTGGTTATAATGCAAGGCATTTGCAAATGAATGTCCAATGAAATGATGGCAATTCCTGGATTTGAGTTATCTATTTATTAGAAATGTTTGTTCTGTGTGCGTTCTGAAAATGGAGGTCTGTAGAGGAACAGAGAGTCAGGAGAGTAAAGAGAACACATCCTGATATTTTCTTCTAAAGGAGAACTGTCTCTTTTATTTTTTTGTTTAGCAGTCACGTTTTGATTAAGAGCATGACCAGTTCCTCTACTGCTGTCTTTCTCAGGTACAACACAAGGCCAAGCAATGCAGACAAGCCGTCACTGAAGCAGGTCTAAATCATACCATACAATATACTGTGCTTTTCTTTGTTGGTGATCATATCAATGGATGAATGAATCAATGAATCTAAATCCATTACGAATGTATTATCATTGATCTGATTATTTAAAAAACATTTATTTATTTTTGTAATCCAAGTAAAGAAGACTGCTTAGGATGCAATAAATGTAAAGTATTCCCTAACCTCTATTGTGCTCCACCTGTACAGAGAAACAATACATGTTGAACGTAGAGCAGCTGGAGAGAGTTCGTCAGGACTGGGAGGGAACACACAAGAGCACATGTGAGGTTAGAGCTCTCTCTGTTACACAGCAACAACTTTTCACATTGCACCCACCCACAACTGTTACTAGCCCAACTACGACATCACACCATAGCACACCACGCCCCCTTCCGCAGTATGTCTGAGTAGGCCTATATCTCTCAGTATAACACCCTCCCTGTGGCTTATGTACATACATCCAGAATAGACTACACTGTTAGAACAAAAAGGTGCTATCTAGAACCTAAAAGTGTTCTTCGGCTTTCCCAATAGGAGAACCCTTTGAAGATGCCTTCTTGGTTCCAGGTAGAACCCTTTTGGGTTCCATGTAGAACCCTTTACACACAGTTCTACATGGAACCAAAAAAGGTTATTCTATGAGGTCAGCCGAAGAACCCTTTTTTCGAAGAGTGTAGGTCAGAGTATGTCATTCACAATCAAGCATGGTGCCTCTCAAAGCCAATATTGAATGTTACCGATTGAGCAGGTAAGCCTGATGAATCAGCTATTACAGTAGCTTGTAAAGCTATTTAGAGCCTGGTTACGCTTGGTTAGCCTCCTTAATGTATGCAGAGCCTGGTTAAGCCTGGTTAGCCTCCTTAATGTATGCAGAGCCTGGTTACGCCTGGTTAGCCTCCTTAATGTATGCAGAGCCTGGTTACGCCTGGTTAGCCTCAATGTATGCAGAGCCTAGTTACGCCTGGTTAGCCTCCTTAATGTATGCAGAGCCTGGTTACGCCTGGTTAGCCTCCTTAATGTATGCAGAGCCTGGTTACGCCTGGTTAGCCTCCTTAATGTATGCAGTCGCTTTTGAGCCAGATTTTATACTTAACAAAAATATAAACGCAACATGCAACAATTTCATTTATTTTACAGAGTTACAGTTCATATTAGGAAATCAGTTAATTTAAATAAATTCATTAGGCACTAATCTATGGATTTCACATGACTGTGAATACAGATGCATATCTGTTGGTCACAGATATCAGATATAAAAATGGGCCTCAGGATCTCGTCACAGTATTTTTGTGCATTCAAATTGCAATTGCATTCGTTGTCTGTAGCTTATGCCTGCCCATACCGTAACCCCACCTCCACCATGAGGCACTCGGTTCACAACATTGACATCAGCAAACCGCTCGCCCTCATGAAAGCATACACGTTGTCTGCGGTTGTGAGGCCGGTTGGGCGTACTGCCTAGTTCTCTAAAAAGACGTTGGAGGTGGCTTATGATACATAAATTAACATTCACTTTTCTGGTATCAGTTCTGGTGGACATTCCTGCAGTCAGCATGCCAATTGCACGCTCCATCAAAACTAGTGACATCTGTCGCATTGTGTTGTGTGACAAAACTACACGTTTTAGAGTGGCCTTTTATTGTCCCCAGCACAAGGTGCACCTGTGTAATGATCATGCTGTTTAATCAGCTTCTTGATATACCACACCTGTCAGGTAGATGGATTATCTTGGCAAAGGAGAAATGCTCACTAACAGGGATGTTAACAAATTTGTGCTCAAAATTTGAGAGAAATATGTTTTTTTGTGTGTATGGAACATTTTTGGGACCTCATGAAACATGGGACCAACACTTTACGTTACATTTATATTTTTGTTCAGTGTGTATATATAGGGATAGATGATTAAGGGTTTGTACTGTATGTGTGTCTCTGTTGTTCCAGGTGTTTCAGCAGCAGGAGGTGGACCGCATCACTATCCTGAGGTGTGCCCTCTGGGACCACTGTAATCACTTCTCTATGCAATGTGTCAAAGACGACGAGGTGAGCTCAACAATGACCACACTTCAGACAATAAGCAAATGGATTATGTATGGGTCCATGAACTACTGTCTACATTAAACTCTATTAGTACCAGTACTACACTGCCTAACATGCAATGTATCTGGTGATCAACCGAAATGGATCCTATTTGTCAACCCAGAATAATTTTAAATCAATGAAGCCTCTTTGAAGACTGAGCATGAATATGAGAAATGTTTTTTTTACAGTTTTACGAGGAGGTGAGGAATATTCTGGAGACGTGTGACATCACAGCAGATAACAACTGTTTCATAGAGATGAAGACAACAGGTTCAAGTCCACCAGGTAAGAGATCACTGAATACAGGAACAGAGCGTGAAGGGCCAGGGTTGCTGTCAACATTGTCACCAATGGCAAACACTTCTTAGAGTAATTGTAATGGGTTTGTACTGTGTGTCTCTGCTTTTCAAGTGTAACAGTTCCTCTGAATAACATTTGCCATTTGAAATATTATACGCAATACAGCTCTATTGGCTATGCTTAATTTCTGTGGACTTCCATCCTCTTCTCTCTAGACCCCTTTGTGTTTGAGAACTACTATGGGAGGGAGCCATCGCCAACGGGCGACAACAACGTCAGCGCTCGCTTCGGAGGGGGAGGGGTCAGGAAAAGGTCAGTTAGCAGAACCTGGGACTCGTAGGGGCAGTTTCCTGAAGACAATTGAGAAGTAGGATAAATTGTGTCCAGGAAGCCACCCCATAGTGTTTCTGTGAAACAAGCTCTAACACTTTGTAACACTGGAATAACAGTTGAATGCATAGGAATTCTAATATGGACATTGTATCACTACATTATCATAGCGATACGTCATCAACACATTCATATATATTTGAGAATGTGACATGAAAAATATTTGTGCAGGTTCTCCAATCTTCTGCCACGAAACTCTGGTTCAAAGATGAGTATCAGTGAGGGTTCAACTTCCGAGCCAGCGGCGCCACCTGTTGGTCAAACAGTGCCTGAGAGTTCAGATGGAGTGTATGCATCCATACCTGGCTTCCAGTCTGCAGCTGCAGCGGCGCTGCCTGCAGTGACAACCGATGAGGATGATGATACCTTCATGGTGTTCTATGACTACTCTGCACAGGTGAAACCTGCACACAGTTACAGGTGTCAAGTTACAGGTGAAACCTGCACACAGTTACAGGTGTCAAGTTACAGGTGAAACCTGCACACACAGTTACAGGTGTCAAGTTACAGGTGAAACCTGCACACACAGTTACAGGTGTCATGTTACAGGTGAAACCTGCACACAGTTACAGGTGTCAAGTTACAGGTGAAACCTGCACACACAGTTACAGGTGTCAAGTTACAGGTGAAACCTGCACACAGTTACAGGTGTCAAGTTACAGGTGAAACCTGCACACACAGTTACAGGTGTCAAGTTACAGGTGAAACCTGCACACAGTTACAGGTGTCAAGTTACAGGTGAAACCTGCACACACAGTTACAGGTGTCAAGTTACAGGTGAAACCTGCATACACGGATACAGGTGTCATGTTACAGGTGAAACCTGCATACACGGTTACATGTGTCATGTTACAGGTGAACCTGCACACACGGTTACAGGTGTCATGTTACAGGTGAAACCTGCATACACGGATACAGGTGTCAAGTTACAGGTGAAACCTGCATACACGGATACAGGTGTCAAGTTACAGGTGAAACCTGCATACACAGTTACAGGTGTCAAGTTACAGGTGAAACCTGCATACACGGTTACATGTGTCAAGTTACAGGTGAAACCTGCACACACAGTACAGGTGTCAAGTTACAGGTGAAACCTGCACACACAGTACAGGTGTCAAGTTACAGGTGAAACCTGCATACACGGATACAGGTGTCATGTTACAGGTGAAACCTGCATACACGGATACAGGTGTCAAGTTACAGGTGAAACCTGCATACACGGATACAGGTGAAACCTGCATACACGGTTACATGTGTCAAGTTACAGACGTCATTACAAAACTCTGTGATGCGTCTGACATGAAATATAACTAGTTGAGATATTGATGGATCATGTTTACATAAACTTTTCCACTGATCTGTATTATACTGTATGTATGTACTGTATATGAGCCATACAGTAATTCAAAGCCTCATACTTCTACTACTAACAATATGTTCCCTGTGCTCCCAGGACCCAGAGGAGCTGTCAGTGTCTAAAGGGGATGTGGTGTTGGTGATAGAACAGAGTGAAGACGGCTGGTGGACAGTGGAGAGAAACGGACAGGTTGGGCTGGTACCTGGCTCTTACCTGGCCAAAGTCTAGACATAGTCACACACACATTCATGCATGGACATACACACACGCACCCGCACACACTCATGCACACAGGTACACGGATTCACACACACATACTCATGCACAATCACCCATACATAGTGTAGTTTTCAAAACTTTACTATGCAGACCCCCTTTCTGCTTCTTACTCAGATGTTCTGATCCTTCGTTCAAGACTTCAGAGTAATAGATTCTCCAGCAGTAGAGATGACTCACTGAATTGACTTGGAACATGAGTCATGACTGTGTGTTCCCCATTAACTATTAGGCTATGCTGCACCAGAGATTGTCAGTCTTTTCCCCAACAGGCATACTACATACATACAGTGCTGTGAAAAAGTATTCGCCCCGTTTCAAATTTTCTCTACTTTTGCACATTTTTTATACTGAATTTTATCACACCTTCAACCAAATATTAGATAAAGGGAACCTGAGTGAACAAATAACACAACAATTGTATACTTATTTCATTAACAAAGTTATGCAACACCCAATGCCCCTGTGTGAAAAAGTAATTGCCCCCTTACACTCAATAATTGGTTGTGCCACATTTAGCTGCAATGACTCCAACCAAAAGCTTCCTGTAGTTGTTGATCAGTCTCACGTCGCTGTGGAGGAATTTTGTCCCACTCTTCCATGCAGAACTGCTTTAACTCAGAGACGTGTGGGTTTTCAAGCATGAACTTCTCGTTTCAAGACCTGCCACAACATCTCAATTGGGATTAGGTCTGGACTTTGACTAGGCCATTCCAAAACACATTTGTTGCTTTTTAGCCCTTTTCATGTAGACTTGATTGTGTGTTTTGGATTATTGTCTTGCTGCATAACCCAGATGCAGCTCAGACGGATGGCCTGACATTCTCCTGTAGAATTCTCTGATATAGACCAGAATTCATGGTTCCTTCTATTAAGGCAAGTCGTCCAGGTCCTGAGGCAGCAAAGCATCCCCAAACCATCACACTACCACCATACTTGACCGTGGGTATAAGGTTCTTACTGTAGAATGCAGTGTTTGGATTTCGCTAGACATAATGGAACCCATGTCATCCAAAAAGTTATACTTTTGACTCATCTGTCCATAGAATTCAAGAGTCTTGATGATCATGCATGTGCTTTCTTGCAAACTTGAATCAACTTTTTGAATGATAAGGATCCCATTTTTGGGGTTTTGGATTGCCCTTTTCAAAGTCCAGACCTAATCCCAATTTTGATGTTGGGGCAGGACTTGAAACAAGCAGTTCATGCTTGAAAACCCACAAATGTCACTCAGTTAAAGCAGTACTGCATGCAAGAGTGGGCCAACATTCCTCCACAGCGATGTCAGACTGAACAACTACAGGAAGCATTTGGTTGCAGTCATTGCAGCTACAAATGGCACAAACCGTTATTGAGCATTGGGGGGGCAATTACTTTTTCACAGCACTGTAGGAAATCTCAGATACCATACAGAAAACTAGTCAAACTTTAAACTGTATCAACTGTAAATATGTGTGAGGATAAAATAACTGCCATGGTCTACACCAACCTGAGAAGTGATCTACAAGAGAAAGTAGAAGTGTATCTGAATCAAGACTAACAGCTGTACTGTATTTGATGTGATATTTGATTCATAAAATATGTAATGTTTACTTTGAAGTTTCCTTAGTTTGGATACATTGAAAAGGGGTGCTTCAGTTCATCAGTGAACAATAAAACATGTTTTAGTTTAGATTTAGGAGGTTTATTTCAATCAAAGTTCCTTTTTCTCCCCAATCTATTTACAAGATTTTGTTTCACATTATTTTCAGCAATGCTACAAGTCTAAATATCAACTTCCGTTTGAAAAATAATACACAATGCCATAAAAATACAAAACAAAAGTGACTCCCTCTCAGTCCCAGCCCCAATTCTTTGGTGGTTTACATCAAATTCCCAGGCAGGGTTGAATCTCAACTGTATTCCTCATGTCCTCCCTCCTCAATGCACAGATCTGAGGTTCCTCCACTTGGATCTTCTCCTCCAGTGCATTTGAAAAAGGAGGCAAGGAGAGAGGACAAGGGAATCAAGAAAATTCTATTGAGATTCACCCCTTCCCTTTCATACGTGGTATTAGAATGTGTGTGTCGGAAAACACCTACATATGTACCAACTTGTAACACAAAGCTCTATCTACACATGAGTCTTAGGTAACACTGGTAAAGTACCTCTACACTACCTATGAATGGAGACTGGAGATGGGTTGACTGACTCACAATTTAGTGGTAAACTACAGGGTCCCTCATAGATAAAGGTACTTATTCACATGATTAAATATTCCTTAAATACCTCCAGAGCTCTAGTCATAGTGCAAACTGACACATGAGAAAGGAGTACATTCCACATATTGCGCTGAACAGTAGTTCTCTTCTATAAAGAGCCCCTAATCATCCCTTGTGCCCCAAAAGGAAAAGAAAATAGGCAAGGCTGTATTTCTTGAGCAAAAGAAAAACAATATCAATTCACCATTTAACAACTTTGGCCTTTGGTGTTCCATAGTGTTTAAAAAAACCATTTAAAATAAAAAGTTACAAAGCATGTTAAATAAATTATTATTTTCACAGTCTCCCCCCCCCCATCACCAGTGTATACCCAATAGTTATCCTGTGCAAGGTGTGCTTGAGCTTACTACTGCTGAAAACTACAAATTGTGGACATGTCAGGTGAGGCTTCCTTTCTTTATTCTTCTTGGTGGAGCCCTTGGTGCGGCGGGGCCCATGTCCTCCTCATGCGTAGGTTGCTCCGGTGACCAGTAGATCATAGGCCAGGTCGTGCCCCCTCCTGCACAGCACCACACAGGCACACAGCATCCCCAGCATCTACAGGCAGATGGAGGAGTACAACAGTATGCATAGTTAGCATTATCATCATCATCATCGCTGCACCCAGAATAAAATTTCACGTGCACTGGCCAGCTACTCAGTCTTGTTGTGAAAGACTAGAATTAGAATCCTGCTCCTAGAGCGACAGTAGTGAGGGTTTCTGTCCCAGCCTTGTGCCATGCCATCACACGAGATTCGATTAATTGAAGAGAACTTGGTGTGTGAAGTGAAGTCCTTCAAATGAAGGAGAACCAGAAGATTCCTACCTACAAAAAAACAAACAACAAACACAGGTCGAGGCACTCTAGTCTTTATTAACCGGGTACATTGAGCATTAACACCTGCACAATGTGACACATGCCTTCATCAGGGCTGGTTTTTAAATGCTCTTTATGCCTGGAGAATAAAGGCGCTATATTAAAACCCACTAGAGTGCTTCAACCTTGAGTTTTCTACCACTTTCCACCTTTTTGGTGGATATGTTTCTTCCTGATCTCCCCATCCCAGAGACAACCGTGGCTGTTTGGGATACCTGCAGCATTCTACATTGTTATGACTCATGAGACTGCATTTCAACATCCGTTTCATAATCACATGCATCCAGTGACTCCACAAATAGAGCAAGTTATCCTCATAAGGAGAAGGGAAGTGACTGGTCAGCAGAACCCATGTTGTGATGTCCCTGTAAGGTAGTGTTGAAACATTGAAAAAGCGATTTGACACAATCAGGTCAGCTTCTCAGCAGCAGCTCGAGGCCTACTAGACTAGAGACTCCCACTGCAGGAGGACATTACTGCAGCTCTAGTTAACATGCACCTGGTACACCTGGTTCAGATGTTATTACAGAAGGACTCAAATATCAGCCTAGGAACAATGGGTTAACTGCCTTGTTCAGGGGCAGAACAGATTTTTACCTTGTCAGCTCGGGGATTCAATCCTGCAACCTTTCGGTTACAAGTCCAACGCTCTAACCACTAGGCTACCTGCCTATATTTGTTTACCTGTATTGCAGCGAAGGTCAGAGCAGCCCAAATGACATACATCATGATTTCTTTCAGCTTTTTCACAACAAGAGCTTCACAGCCCTAAAGGAAAAAATACAAATATTATATGTCAGTATTTTCTTTAGGAAAGAAATGTGCCGGTCGAATGTCCAACCAAATCAAATATATTCCCATTTGAATGCCGTCATGTGTTGGGTAATGGTTTTCTAGGAGTGCCCACTGACAATTCATTGACACCACATGCAAGTGACTACAATAAATATGCAAGGAGAAATGAGGGCCTACAAAGTAAATATTGGCTCCTTGCACAATATCCTGTTACAGTGTTAATTTAAAAATTAATTCTGTGCCTCCATCCTTGGTACAGTAGCTAGTTAGCTAACTAGCCAACTTGATTTGCACGGTATCCAGCAATTTAAGCTACTTGACTAGGCATTAGATTAGAAGGAAGATGAGGGAAGCAAAATGACTTCATCTAAATATTCCTCCTTGGTGGACTTTTCAGACTGACTGGCGCGGGAAACCTTGTGGGCCGGTACCAGTTGATACAATGTTGTAAGTTCTCTAGTGAGAGCGCAATCTCAAGACAGACAGGCATAGTAGAGAGATGATGCGATTGAAAGACAACCTGAACAAATCACCATGCATAGCCAATGGGATTTGTAATAAATGCCATTTAGCTGATACTTTTATCCAAAGTGACTTACAGTCATGCGTGCATACATTTTACGTTGGTGTGGTCCTGGGATTCAAACCCACTACACTGGCGTTACAAGCGCCATGCTCTACCAACTGAGCTACAAAGGTCCATTTATAGACAATATTTATTTTCATTGGGCTATTTACCGGCTAAAGGAAACGCTTGGGTGTGCGTGTTCTCTCTTACCTCTGGGTAGAGGTCACCAGGCCGGCTCATGGTTCCAGTACAGTTGCTGATGTTGGGTTTACAGCAGCTGACTGGAACACTGTTGTTTCTGGACTCCTTGAACCAGCGAGTATTCTTCCAGTCAGAGTAGTTGTGAATGCCACAGCAGTGAAGCTATGATGGGGGAAAGGGTGGGAGAGAGACGGGGAGAGAGAGTGAGACTGCTGTAGGCACCTGCAAACTCACCTATAGTCATCTTTTAAAAAACATGTCAGGAGAAATAAATCCAGATGCATTGTTCTCACCTGTCTCTGCACATAGTCGATGGCACGGCTGGGGGCGTCTGTGTTGGTGCCATTGTATTCATCATACACCTTCTGAATGGAGTGGTTCACCTGATCTTCCACCTGAGTACAAGCAACAACATCAATTTCATCTGTGCAAGAATTGTAACATTCATATTAAATTCTAACAAAGTGCATTCCCATTCACCCTTTTCTATTGTTATTGTGTGATAAGACACTAGACAGTAGGCCAATACTAACCCTAGCTCTGTAGATATAGCCAATAACAACCACAACAACTTCTGTGACAAACACCAGCAGGAGAATGACAGCAAACTGCAGAGCAAAGAGAAGAGATATGATCAATTCAATATCTAGTCCAAAGATAAATTACTTTTACTTGCATTATACAAATGAAATTTGTATCCATGTGCTTTTCAATACTTACCGCTGTTAGTCCGCAGGAGCTTTCCCGTATTGTGGCACAGCATCCAATCAGCCCAATGATAAACAGCAGAGTCCCGACTGCTATTATAATGGAGGCTGGGATCAAGGTGTACACATCCTCAAAGAAGTGGTCATAGTCATCATATGTGATGAACACATAGGCTCCAATGTAACACAGAATTCCAGCTGCAGCCTAGAGAGGGGGCAGTGAGAGGGAGACAGAGCAAGAGAAAGAGTGTGGGTCAGGCATGTAACATCCAAAGTTTTTTTGCTTATCAGAAAGAAAACCCAATATTGTGTGCAGACTGAGACATAGCTTTATGTGTGTTTGTTAAACAATGTTGGTATGTGGTCACTGGCTAGCTGCTGGTGTGTAGCAAGGGTATCCTCAGTTTCACTTTAAAAACAAGTGTGACTAAAGTTATTTTGGAGTGAGTTAAGTAATTAAATTTTTTAAATTTCATTAATATGACCCATGTATTTGCAATGAGACGTAATATGTTATTATTAAAAAAAAAAAAAAATACTTGAAATCTGTCCCTAAATGCAATATATTCTTACTTGAAACAAATATATCTACAATTAGTCAATATTTAAAAAATATATATGTATTCTTACAACAATTGTAACCCCTGACATTCTATTTTATTTGAGGTACTTTAACTTTTAAAACGGTTTTCACTGGCAATTCATAGATAGGGATTTTTATTTCTTGTTTTTGTTTATTATTTTACTGTAATTCTATTTTATGTTTCGTCAGAGAAAAATACACGTGTAGTGATGTCCTATGTTTTTTTTCTATTATATTGCAATTGGAAATTTGGTTTAAAAAAAATACAAAAAATAAAAAGGAATCCTCAGTCATGTAAAGCTAAGCTACATTTACATTTTTTACATTTACGTAATTTAGCAGACGCTCTTATCCAGAGCGACTTACAAATTGGTGCATTCACCTTATGATATCCAGTGAAACCACCACTTTACAATAGTACAGCTCTATCTTTTTTTTTGGGGGGGGGGGGGGGGGTTAGAAGGATTACTATATCCAATGTAACACAGCTAAGTGAACATTGCAGCACACTGTATTACCAAGCACTATCAGATTTGTCTGGCTGCTACCCAGACTCCTTGCTCGGCCCAAACTCGTTAAGTAAACAGACGTTTTTTTCCTCACGTTAACTAGCATGTGGCAACAGCAGCCATTTACGGAAAGTGTCTTATATACACACAGGAATGCTGTCCTACCCACCAACGGGTCGGATCTGCCGGCTACCTGTCCTTGTTCTACCCGTGCTTGCAATAACAGCAAAGCAAACATTTCAGAAATAATGTATATTTTAATAAACAAACTAGACAAGATGGTTGGAAAGCTCCACATATTCATTTTGTAGAAAATTAACGTGAGCTAGCTAATGTTAGGAGACGGCTCCCTTTGCTGCAGTTAACGTTAGCAATTTCTGTTGCGTACTGTAATTAATCCCAACCTTGACTACCTAGCGTCAAATACATGTTTTGAAACAAGTTCGTGATATCTTACCCAGAATATTAGATTCAGAAACACCAGGACGGTCTTTGATGAAGTAATCCCACACTGGCCCATGGTTGCGCTGGAATCCAAATAAATTACTGTAATTTCGGATGGATCATGGATGTTGTTATGATAGTAAAATGGCTGCCCTGTCCGTTCTTATTATACCTCAGTGCAGTGGTAGGTTCTGCCCCACTGCCTTCTTCTTCTACAAAATCGCCAAAACAGCGGATATGTCACGTGTGCAAATGAGATCATCAAAACAACCCGACCGTAAACTTCTTCTTCTGTGGGGTTTATCGGAGGATGGCATCCACTGTTATGGGTCATTACTGCCACCTACTGTACTGAAGTGTGAGCTAGAGGGAGAGGAATCCTACCTAAAACCTACCTGCCAGCCCTGTTTCTCTTATAAAAAATATAAACAATTAGACTGTATCTAATGTAAAAAATGGTGCTGACAGAGAGGGCTGCCTCGCTTCTAGTCTTTAGGAAATGTTGCCGTATTTAGTTTTTTTAGTGTATTATTTCTTACATTGTTAGCTCAGAAAATCTTAAGTGTTATTACACACAGCCGGGAAGAACTTTAAGATATCAGAGCGGCATCAACTTACCAGCACTACGACCAGGAATACAACTTTTCCGAAGCGGATCCTTTGTCCGAACTACCCAGGGAATTTGAGCTGATTCCAGAGGCTGACCCAAAACAACGCCGCCAGAGAAGAGGTAGACGGAGCGATCTTCTGGTCAGTCTTCGGAGGCGCGCACACCACCCACCGCTTCCAAGTATATTACTCGCTAATGTCTAGTCTCTAGATAACAAGGTAGATTAAATTAGGGCAAGGGTTGCTTTCCAGAGAGACATCAGGGATTGTAACATACTCTGTTTCACAGAAACATGGCTATCTTGGGATATGCTGTAGGAGTCGATTATGCCACCTGGATTCTTTGTACGTCGCGCCGACGGGAATAAACATCTCTCCGGGAAGAAGAAGGAGTGTGTTTCATGATTAACGACTCATGGTGTAATTGTAACAACATACAGGAATTCAAGTCCTTTTGTTCACCTGACCTAGAATTCCTCATAATCAAATGCCGACTGTATTATCTCCCAAGAGAATTCTCCTCGGTTATTGTCACAGCCGTGTATATCTCCCCTCAAGCCGATATCACGACGGCCCTCAAGGAACTTCACTGGACTTTATGAAAACTGGAAACCATATATCCTGAGGCTGCATTTATTGTAGCTGGGGATTTTAACAAAGCAAATTTGAGAACAAGGCTACCTAAATTCTATCAGCATATTGACTGTAGTACTCGCGCTGGCAAAACTCTGGATCACTGCTACTCTAACTTCCGCAATGTATACAAGGCCCTCCCCCACCCTCCTTTTGGCAAATCTGACCACGACTCCATTTTGCTGCTCTCTTTCCCTTCCTTTAGGCAAAAACTCGAACAGGATTCACCTGTGTTAAGAACTATTCAACGCTGGTCTGACCAATCGAAATCCACGCTTCAAGATTGTTTTGATCATGCGGACTGGGACATGTTCCGGGTGGCCTCAGAGAATAATATCAACGTATACTCTGATTCGGTGAGTGAGTTTATAAGGAAGTGTATAGGAGATGTTGTACCCACTGTGACTATTAAAACCTACCCTAACCAGAAACCGTGGATAGATGGCAGAATTTGCGCAAAACTGAAAGCACAAACCACCGCATTTAACCATGACTGGGATTATAGCCGAAAACAAACAGTGTAGTTATTTCCTCCACAAGGTAATCAAACAAGCAAAATGTCATTTTAAAGCCAAAGTGGAGTCGCAATTCAACGGCTCAGACACGAAACGTATGTGGCAGGGTCTACAGACAATTGCGGACTACAAAAAGAAAACCAGCCACGTCACGGACACCGACGTCTTGCTTCCAGACAAACTATACACCTTCTTTGCCCGCTTTGAGGATAATACAGTGCCACTGACGCGGCCCGCTACCAAGGACTGTGGGCTCTGCTTCTCCGTGGCAAATGAGTAAGACATTTCAACGTGTTAACCCTCGCAAGGATGCCGGCACAGACGGCATGACTAGCCGCGTCCTCAGAGCATGCGCAGACCAGCTGGCTGGTGTGTTTACGGACATATTCAATCACTCCCTATCCCAGTCTGCTGTCCCCACATGCTTCCATCTGCTGCCACCATTGTTCCTGTTCCCAAGAAAGCTAAGGTAACTGAGCTAAATGACTACCACCCCGTAGCACTCACTTCCGTCATCATGAAGTGCTTTGAGAGACTAGTCAAGGACCATATCACCTCCACCCTACCTGACACCCTAGACCCACTCCAATTTGCTTACCACCCCAATAGATCCACAGACGACGCAATCGCAATCACACTGCACACTGCCCTAACCCATCTGGACAAGAGGAATACCTATGTAAGAAAGCTGTTCATTGACTACAGCTCAGCATTCAACACCATAGTACCCTCCAAGCTCATCATTAAGCTAGAGGGTCTCAACCCCGCCCTGTGCAATTGGGTCCTGGACTTCCTGACGGGCCTCCCCCAGGTGGTGAAGGTAGGAAACAACATCTTCACTTCGCTGATCCTCAACACTGAGGCCCCACAAGGGTGCGTGCTCAGCCCCCTCCTGTACTCCCTGTTCACTCATGACTGCGTTGCCATGCACGCCTCCAACTCAATCATCAAGTTTGCAGACGACACAACAGTACTAGGCTTGATTACCAACAACGACGAGACAGCTAACAGGGAGGAGGTTAGCACACTCGGAGTGTGGTGTTAGCAAAACAACCTCTCACTCAACGTCAACAAAACAAAGGAGATTATTGTGGACTTCAGGAAACAGCAGAGGGAGCACCCCCCCTATCCACATCAACAGGGCAGCAGTGGAGAAGGTTGAAAGTTTTAAGTTCCTTGGCGTACACATCACGGACAAACTGAAGTGGTACACCCACTCAGACAGTGTGGTGAAGAAGGCGCAAAAGCGCGGTGAATCACTGTCAAGGTGAATCAGACTTGTGATACAGTGAATTATAAGTGAAATAATCTGTAAACAATTGTTGGAAAAATGACTTGTGTCATGCACAAAGTAGATGTCCTAACCGACTTGCCAAACCTATAGTTTGTTAACAAGAAATTTGTGGAGTGGTTGAAAAACAAGTTTTAATGACTCCAACCTAAGTGTATGTAAACTTCCGACTTCAACTTTATTTATTCTTATTCCATCCCTTTACTTAGATTTGTGTGCATTCGGTAGTTGTTGTAGAATTGTTAGATTACTTGTTAGATATTTCTGCACTGTCGGAACTAGAAGCACAAGCATTTCGCAACACTCAGAATAACATCTGCTAACCATGTGTATGTGACCAGTAACATTTGATTTGGTTTGATGATGTTCTACTTAGTATGCTCATTAAACTCAATTCCTGTATCCCCTTCTCCCTCATACTGGATCTCAGTCTCTCTTCCCTTTCATACTGCTCACACTATATCAGCACATGCACCACTGTCTGTTTCCTGGCAAAAATCACACCTTCCTGTTGGATGCTGTCTTATGCAATCAGCTGTGTCCATCTTGAAGCTGGTGGGGACAGTAGACTGGGATAAAGGAGAGATTGAATGTATCCGTAAACACTCCAGCCAGCTGGTCTACTCATGCTCTGAGTGCACGGCTAGGGATGCCGTCTGGGCCGGCAGCCTTGCAAGGGTTAACACGCTTAAACGTTTTACTCACGTCGGCCACGGAGAACAAGAGCCCACAGTCCTTGGGAGCGGGCCGCGTCGTTGGCACTGTGTTATCCTCAAAGCAGGCAAAGAAGGTGATTAGCTTGTCTGGGAGCAAGACGTCGGTGTGGCTGGTTTTCCTTTTATAATCCGTGATTGTCTGTAGACCATGCCACATACGTCTCGTGTCTGAGACGTTGAATTGCGACTCCACTTTGTCTCTGTACTGGCAATTTGCCTATTTGATTGCCTTACGGAGAGAATAACTACCCACCACCCAAAACTCATGTTCCCAGCATGCCTGTAGCACCCCTTTCGCAGGATGAGACACCCCATGTGTCACGTCCTGACCAGTAAAGGGGTTATTTGTTATTGTAGTTTGGTCAGGACGTGGCAGGGGGTGTTTGTTTAGAGTGTTTCGGGGTTTGTTGGGCTATGTTCTTATGTAAGAGGGGGGTTTGTTTTATGTGTTTCGGGGTTTGTGGTTAATGTTCTATGTTAGTATATTTCTATTTTCATTCTAGTCTTTCTATTTCTATGTTTAGTTAATGGGGTTGACCTTCAATTGGAAGCAGCTGCTCCTCGTTGCTTCTAATTAAAGGTCCTATTTAAGAGGGGTGTTTTTCTGTGGGTAGTTGTTCCTTGTATAGCTATATGCCTTACAGGACTGTTTATCCTCGTTATTTTTGTATACGTGTGTTTTGTTTTTCCTTCTTTCTGCCGAATAAAAGAAGATGAGTATACACATTCCCACTGCATTTTGGTCAAATCCTTACAACGCCCGTGACAGAACTACCCACCACCAAAGGACCAAGCAGCGGGGTAAGGAGCACGATGAAGAAGGATGGACATGGGCGGACATGAGGATGAGCATATCCAGAGCTATGGAGGAGTGAAGGGAGCCTGAGAGGCAGCCCCCCCAAAAAATGTTGGGGGGCACATGGGTAGTTTGGCTAGGCCAGGGTTGAGCTCTAAGCCAACTCCCCGTGCTTACTGGAGGTAGCGTGGTACTGGTCAGGCCCCGTGCTATTGGGTGATGCCCACGGCGTCGAGGCCGAGCATCCACAGGCCGGTGTGCTCGGTGCCAGCGTTGCGCATTTGCCGGGGGGAAGCGGGCACCCAGCCAGTACGGGTGGTGCCAGCCCTGCGCTCGAGACCGCCAGTGCGCCTCCACGGCCCAGTGTATCCTGTTCCCGCTCCCCGCACTACCCCTGAGGTGCGTGTCTCCAGTCTGGCGCCTCCAAAGCCAGCACCACTTACCAGGCCTCCAGTGCGTCAGCCCAGTCTAGTACGTCCTGTTCCCGCTCCTCGCACTAGCCTTGGGGTGCATGTCTCCAGTCTGATACCTCCACTACCAGCCCCAGGCCTCCAGTGCGTCAGCCCAGTCCAGCTCGTCCTGCTCCTGCTCCTCGCACTAGCCCTGTGGTGCGTGTCTCTAGTCTGGCACTTCCTAAGCCAGCCCCACGCATCAGGCCTTCAGCGCGCAGTCCCCGTCCAGAGTGTCCGGTGACAGTGCCTCGTCCAGAGTGTCCGGTGACAGTGCCTCGTCCAGAGTGTCCGGCGACAGTGCCTCGTCCAGAGTGTCCGGCGACAGTGCCTCGTCCAGAGTGTCCGGCGACAGTGCCTCGTCCAGAGTGTCCGGCGACAGTGCCTCGTCCAGAGTGTCCGGCGACAGTGCCTCGTCCAGAGTGTCCGGCGACAGTGCCTCGTCCAGAGTGTCCGGCGACAGTGCCTCGTCCAGAGTGTCCGGCGACAGTGCCTCGTCCAGAGTGTCCGGCGACAGTGCCTCGTCCAGAGTGTCCGGCGACAGTGCCTCGTCCAGAGTGTCCGGCGACAGTGCCTCGTCCAGAGTGTCCGGCGACAGTGCCTCGTCCAGAGCTTCTGGCGACAGTGCCCCGTTGAGAGACGGCCCACAGTCCGGAAACCGGAGCTCCCAGAGTCGCCCTCCAGTCCGGAGCTCCCAGAGTCGCACCCTCCAGTCCGGAGCTCCCAGAGTCGCCCTCCAGTCCGGAGCTCCCAGAGTCGCCCTCCAGTCCGGAGCTCCCAGAGTCGCCCTCCAGTCCGGAGCTCCCAGAGTCGCCCTCCAGTCCGGAGCTCCCAGAGTCGCCCTCCAGTCCGAGGTCTCCAGCGACGCCCTCCAGCCCGAGGTCTCCAGCGACGCGCATCAGCCCGAGGTCTCCAGCGACGCGCATCAGCCCGAGGTCTCCAGCGACGCGCATCAGCCCGAGGTCTCCAGCGACGCGCATCAGCCCGAGGTCTCCAGCGACGCGCATCAGCCCGAGGTCTTCAGCGATGCGCCATAGCCCAGAGACTTCAGGAGGGGTAAAATGTTATAAGTATTAAGCGGGGGTGGACAGGTTAGGTTGGGGAGTAAGGCCGGAGCCTGAGCCACCTCCGTAGGAGGAGGTTGGGGGGGGGGGGGGGTGTAGCACAAGAACCGTCGGTGACGGTGGCCACCCTCCTTTCCCTCCCTTTTGTTTGGGATTTTTTTGTTTTGGGGTTTATTTTTGTGTTTTTTTTGTTTGTTTGAGGTGCATCCAGGGTCTGCACCTTTTGGGGGGCGGGGGGGGGGGGGGGGGGTACTGTCACGTCCTGACCAGTAAAGGGGTTATTTGTTATTGTAGTTTGGTCAGGACGTGGCAGGGGGTGTTTGTTTAGTGTTTCGGGGTTTGTTGGGCTTTGTTCTTATGTAAGAGGGGGGTTTGTTTTATGATTTTCGGGGTTTGTGGTTAATGTTCTATGTTAGTATATTTCTATGTTCGTTCTAGTCTTTCTATTTCTATGTTTAGTTAATGGAGTTGACCTTCAATTGGAAGCAGCTGCTCCTCGTTGCTTCTAATTGAAGGTCCTATTTAAGAGGGGTGTTTTTCTGTGGGATTTTGTGGGTAGTTGTTCCTTGTATAGCTATATGCCTTACAGGACTGTTTATCCTCGTTATTTTTGTATACGTGTGTTTTGTTTTGTTTTTCCTTCTTTCTGCCGAATAAAAGAAGATGAGTATACACATTCCCGCTGCATTTTGGTCAAATCCTTACGACGCCCGTGACACCATGTCCCTGTAGGTTGAGCTAATCGTTAATTGCCAGCTGCTGTGTCCTAATCTACAATGACACTGGGGATGTCCAAAACGCCCCATTACATATTCTAAGTCCTAGTGCCTGTATGACATATTTTCAGTGAGGTCCGGGCTGCTGAACCATACGCTCAAAGTCTATTACAGATGGAATCAATGCAACATACATGGTCCTCAGTGAGGAATACACAGCCCCCCATTCCATCCCTGTCAGACAGTGCATCGCATTTAGTACCTTCTTACACTTTCCCATCACTCTCTCAATGTGTTCTGCCCAGGTCAGTCTGGTGTCAAAGTACACCCCAAGGAACCTGAAGACCCCCACACTCTCCAGTTCTCTCCCGTACAACCTCAGGCGTACCTCATCTCCCACTTTCCTCCTGGTAAAGAACATTGTCTGAGTTTGTTCTACAGAGAACCTGAATCCCCACATTAATGCCCACCGCTCTACCTCATCTATTTCTTCCTGTACTTTCCTGACTATGTATGTTACATATCTTCCCCTCTTCCATAAGGCCCCATCAACTGCAAATAAAGACCGCCCAATATCCAGCAGTACCTGCAGACAGTAAACTATTGGATACTGTAACATTATGAATTCATACAATGTATAACTTGTTTTGTTAAAATAGATTACAGATTAGTTTCAAATAACTCCAACATGCCTAGTAGCTTTTAATGATAAAAAATATATCAATCAAACACAAAATATGAGACACACATACACACACTGTACATAGTACACACATACAAGGCCTATACTAATAACTACCATAAATGAGGGTTTAAAAACTGATAAAACTGATAGGCAGTGAGTAAGCAGTAAAAGATTAGAAAAACTCAGACAGGAAAATTATCATTCATACCAGAAGGTGGCAATATACCCCCTCAGTTGTTAGCTTTGACTTGCATCAATTTCTGTACAATATGAGACAAAATATTGATGCGCACACACACACACAAAACTCCTGTGAGAGGATTGTGTGTTTCTCAAAGCACGCAGATCCCAATGTGTTCCCAATGTCTTTCTCAGATCCACTGGGGTTTATGTGTTGATTATATTCAAACGGTTAAACCCACATACCGGTATGGTCTCGTGAGTTTGCATTATAAAACTGATGAATTACCTCTACCTGACAGCCAACATCAGGGGTTTGAAATTAGACAGAATGAATACCTTAGGGTCTACATTATCTCTGAGGTTGTGGGCTATAGCCCTTGCCTAAAGCCTTTCCTTTATTGAGCTATTAACTGCCACCTAGATCCATCTATCAGTCTGCCATAGGTATTGTAACGACCCTGGGTTTATAAGCGCGGAAATCGACTCTGCCGCTTGATTACACTTTTGCGGCACAGTCGATAGCGCGCTGGACTACGGGCTAGAAGGTTGAGGGTTCGAGGCCTACTCCCTGCCTGTTTCATTATAGTATTATAAACTGGGAGCCTAATGCATTTTTGCATCATGATAACAAGTCTCTATGGCTAACTCTCACCAAGAGTTTCATTTGTATTCACAGCAAATATATTTTTTGGATCCGTTTAGTGCGGGAAACTGTTAGTATTTCATTCAAATTGTCCAGGCATATGCTATAATCTTTGTTTTACAAACATACATTTGAACCAGGAACAATTGTTGTTATATTGGAATCAGTCTACTCATCATACTGATGTCACAAACAGAGCGTAATGATTCATTCTCTCTCACCATCAGCATTGCAATGGCTTGACCTGTTCCTTCAGTATAATTTTATTGTGGGGGTAATTTAAACCATTCAGAAGAGGGTTAACACACACACACTAACACGCTTAGGTTGTTTGTGGTGCTGGGAGTTACTGCCCCAAAATACATTTAAACCACTTCATATCTCGCTGTAAATTTCGAAAAACAAAAAATCTGCCAACCCAACGTTGCAAAATGATGATTTCCTCAAAACAACTCCAAAAGCAAATGAAATTGGCTTCATACAGGATATCTTTGAGTCATCTATATGAATGTGATATCTGTGTCACTATCAAGTGATATAATGACATAGTTTACTTTCTTAATAAAGAAGCTGTCCACCCAATCAACATTAGTGCGTTCATGAGAGCAAATGACTGCTTCCTCGGCTGTCTGTCTGCCTGTTGCCCTCCTCATCATTAACCTGGTTAATATCCTATCAGCCTCCAGCTAGACATGTCAGCAGATGTGTATGTGACTGTCAGAGGAGACAGATCACTGTGTATCTTCTACCACGTAAGGAAGGCAAAACTGGGATTTGTGTATTGGAGTGAGTGGGAAGCAAGTAAAGGCCATTGAGATGATAAATTAAATCTCTCTTCTCCAAGGAGAGAAGGAGCATATGTCAGTGGAGATCTAGTGTTGGGGGCCGGCGGGCTGGACTAGCACGTCATATTCTAACTGGGGATGCCGCCTACTACTTACTCAATGACCAACACTCTAAACATTACAGTCATGCCCTTCTTAGGGCTCAGACACACCAATAGCGTTTACTGGCCGAGAGTACTTAACACCTCGGAACGTAATTTGCGAACGTAGTGCGCACCTATTTTACCTGTGGAACCGCTTGAAAAATGTCGGCAGTCAGACGTCTGCAGTGGGTGGTCAAAACACAACGCGCGGGACGATCGGCAGACAAACCCTAGATCCACATTCGGTGCGATGTGTGCAAGGCTGCGAGCTATTAGTCACGGAAAAACAATTACATTTCAATTCAATCAACTGTTCATTACGAAATACAATTAAGACTATGGTATGATGTGCTACACTGTAGCCTATACATGGGTGGGTGTTACCTCATCTGACCATTCAAACTGTTGATTGTTTGTTTATTTATTTATTTACTGTATCTACAAATTACATCATGATGACCCTTTGAGATTTAGCATATCATTCTGAAGAGACAGCCTAATTAAATGTAAAACCATTTCCCCAGAGGTGTCATGCATGTACATAGGCTAGTTGAGGGGCCACTGATTATAGCCAAATTCAATATTGCCATTTTAGTCATTTAGCAGACGCTCTTATCCAGAGCGACTTACAGTAGTGAATGCATACATTTCATGCATCTTTTTTTTGTACTGGCCCCCCTTGGGAATCGAAACCACAACCGTGGCGTTGCACACACCATGCTCTACCAAGTGAGCTACAGGGAAGACCTAATATCACTGAATGAATTCTTTTGAGGAGAATGTATTCCTCCTACTCCATACCGAAGGTGTATCTGGGAGCTATGCAAGGCTAGTAATAATAATGATAATAACACTATGCAACACATGTTACCATGGTAATGGTAATATTAATGTGTAACCTACATGTATAAAATATATTATGTATACTTGTGTGTCATATATTTAAGCAATAAGGCCTGAGGAGGTGTGGTATATGGCCAATATACTATGGCTAAGGGTTGTTCTTATGCAGGTCACAACAAGGAGTGCCTGGATACAGCCCTTAGCCGTGGTATATTGGCCACACCACAAACCCTGAGGTGCCTTATTACTATTATAAACTGGTTACCAAAGTAATTATAGCAGTAAAAATAAATGTTTTGTCATACCCGTGGTATAGAGTATATGGTCTTATATACCACAGGTGTCAGCCAATCAGCATTTAGGGCTCAAACCACCCAGTTTATAAACAGTAATTACAACTGGGAAACTTCAATCAGAAAACATTTGAAGAGGAACAATCATAAATCAACCACATGAGACAACAATGTGAGAAGAGGTGTTAGTGTATTAGAACTACACAGCTGAAAGTAATCAGTAATTGTGTTCTCTTCATGCTGTGTGAAGAGAACACAAGGACAATACTTAATAACCTTCATTAAAAAACTTCCTAATCTAATCAATCATCTAACCTCTATTATACAGAGACCTCTGACTGGATTGTAGGAGTGCTTTTCAGACATTGGGTGCTGAGGATATGGCATTTATTTGTGACATAGGAGGTCACCTAACATAATGATTTAAAAAATGTTCAAACATCAGACAGTACAGACCAGGGTAGGGGTCCATTCCATTTCAATTCCAGTCAATTCAGGAAATACGCTGAAATTCCCATTTAAATGCTTTCAATTAGAAAATATGGAATTGGAATTTGGTTTACTTTCGGAATTGACTGGAATGTAAATGGGATTGACCCCAACCCTGGTACAGAGCAGTGGAGAGATAACTGACGAATACAGAGGCAAAACAATAGAACATCAGACATCAGACATGAGGGAGGAGTCAGACAGGTGAGGACACAAAGACATCAGAGAGAACGCCATTGGGTTATTTAAAAGGAATCCTAAACAGGTGAGTTCTCAGGTGTGTTTTTGAGCGTGAACAGAATGTTTGAAGTGGGTCTGAACTGAAGTGGCAGATGTGTGGTGGGAGTGAGCAGACCCTGGGTGCAGACCTTACTGAATAATCAAGCACCCAGTGTGAGATGGGGAAATGTGGCTATTGGCTACCATTTGTTCCTAACATCTATATGTATTAGCTGTTGTGTGCGGTAAATGTCCATAAAACTACTTAAACCCCACACTGTCAGTTTACAGGAACCTGGATAGAGCCCGCACTTGTCACAAACCGGCTCTGAGTCCGTAACAGAAAGGGAGACAATGTGGAGATAGGGAATAGAAAACATATTTATTAACTGAAGTAACGTAAATACAATTAACAATGGTGTGTGTAGTCAGTAATCAGTAGTGTAAGTGAGTGGTTCCGTGCATAAATGTGATAATGAGGGGTGTTGAAAGGTGCCAAAGCAAGCAAACAAACAAAACGGCCACAACCAAAATCTAACAGTGTGTCTGTATGGAGAGAGTCTCCTCAATGAATGGGGAAGAGGTGTATTTATCCCGGGACACACCCGGGCCCAGGTGTGTCCCATGCTGCTGACGACCCTCCCAGCTCCGCCCGCCGACATCCTAATAAGGAAAACAAGAGCAAAGAGAAAGAATACGGCAGACAGAGTGGGAGGGTCATCACACAGTGTTCTGCCATGGCCAGTGAAGAGCCCGGATCTCAATCCCATTGAGCACATCTGGGACCTGTTGGATCGGAGGGTGAGGGCTAGGGCCATTCTCCCCAGAAATGTCCGGGAACTTGCAGGTGCCTTGGTGGAAGAGTGGGGTAACACCTCACAGCAAGAACTGGCAAATCTGGTGCAGTCCATGTGGAGGAGATGCACTGCAGTACTTAATGCAGCTGGTGGCCACACCAGATACTGACTGTTGCTTTTGATTTTGACCCCCCCCCCCCCCCCCCCCCCCCCTTCAAATGCCCTGTTTGTTTGTGAATGATGTATGTGTTACCAAAGTTGAATGTATTACACGTCAACGGGCCACACTTTAGTAAATGTTTCATTATAGACCTAAAGAGTTTCAGTCAAGTAAGCTACACAGAACAAATAACAGTTTAGAAAAATGTGATACCCTGCCTACAGGAACTATCATGACTGGCAGAACATATTGGTAAATGTCATTGAAATACAGTTGGCCAATGTTATTGGTTCAGTTTATAATACAATGGATTGTCTCAGGGCAATAAAGGTGAAATACATGACATTGTCATTATTGATTGAGAAGGCCAGAGATCATCCCTTCATGCAAAAAAAAGCCAGATAATAAAAAATGAGTTGGATAATAAGAGATTGAATACTGAGAGACTGGACGATACTGAGAGAAAGGGTGAATGTGAGTACCATATTGATTTTTTTTCTCAGTTTGAAGACAAGATTTAAACATTAAATCATGAATATACATTATTTATGTAAGGCGCCCACATGTAGTGTTTATGTAAGTAAGTGTTGCTTCAACTTGATTTTTAGTACACACTTGTTATATTTGCTCACATAAAAAGCAAGTTATTTTCTCTCACTCACGCTGTGAGTACAATCTGTTGATTTCTCAGTCCTGCTATAGCCTGAGGAAGAGTGAAGCTTCTCTTCCCTGGATGACTAAAGTAATCTGGTTTAGGCCCCTATGGAATATCAGTCAATATCAGTGTTAAAGGGGGCAGAAACTGACAGAATTAATATCTATCCACTTGTACTGTTTTGTGCATTTTTAATAAGCCCTGTTTCCACAACATAATGGGATTTCAATTCTCAAGGACAGAATCAAAACGTTTATTTATTAGTCAGAGCATTATGGTGATAATGTGATTTAATCTATTCTCAAGTACAGAATCTTTGTATTAAAAAATAAAAATGTGTTTATCAGTCAGATCAATTTGGAGTTTTCTCTCTGTTTCTTCAATTAAAGCTTCAGGAGACAAACACATGAGAATGTAGTCAATTAGTAGACTAGTCTTCCAGTCAACAAGTAGTAATGAGACGATTTTAAGTGAAGAATGGGTCTTGTTCATATCTCTCTGTGTTATTAAATAACTTTATTGGTCTTCTGAAGTGCCTGTTGATATCATGCCTTGAATTTCACATTGTGGAATGATTATTACGATGGTATGCTGCGTTCCCCTTAGACCAAAAACTATGTGTGTAGGCTATGAGGGGACGAGGCATTATTTTTGTCAGTAAAACTAAAGGATTCCGTTCTTACAATTCCCTAGAGTATTTTTTATATATTTTTTATTTTACCTTTATTTAACCAGGTATGCTAGTTGAGAACAAGTTCTCATTTGCAACTGCGACCTGGCCAAGATAAAACAAAGCAGTTCGACACATACAACAAAATAGAGTTATGGAATAAACAAACATGGAATAAACAAACATACAGTCAATAAAACAGTAGAAAAAGTCTATATACAGTATGTGCAAATGAGGTAGGATAAGGGAGGTAAGGCAATAGATAGGCTATGGTGACGAAGTAATTACAATATAGCAATTCAAAACTGGAATGGTAGATGTGCAGAAGATGAATGTGCAAGTAGGGATACTGGGGTGCAAAGGAGCAAGATAAATAAATACAGTATGGGGATGAGGTAGTTGGTTGGGCTATTTACAGATGGGCTATGTACAGGTGCAGTGATCTGTGAACTGCTCTGACAGCTAGTGCTTAAAGCTAGTGAGGGAGATATGAGTCTCCAGCTTCAGTGATTTCTGCAGTTCGTTCCAGTCATTGTCAGCAGAGAACTGGAAGGAAAAGCGGCCAAAGGAAGAATTGGCTTTGGGGGTGACCAGTGAGATATACCTGCTGGAGCGCGTGCTACGGGTGGGTGCTGCTATGGTGACCAGTGAGCTGAGATAAGGCGGGGCTTCACTTAGCAGAAACTTGTAGATGGCCTGGAGCCAGTGGGTTTGGCGACGAGTATGAAGCGAGTGCCAGCCAACGAGAGCGTACAGGTCGCAGTGGTGGGTAGTATATGGGGATTTGGTGACAAAACGGATGGCACTGTGATAGACTGCATCCAATTTGTTGAGTAGAGTGTTGGAGGCTATTTTATAGATGACATCACCGAAGTCGAGGATCGGTAGGATGGTCAGTTTTACGCGGGTATGTTTGGCAGCATGAGTGAAGGTAGATTTAATATTGGATTGGAGATGCTTAATGTGAGTCTGGAAGGAGAGTTTACAGTCTAACCAGACACCTAGGTATTTGTAGTTGTCCACATATTCTAAGTCAGAACTGTCCAGTATACAGGACATACACTCTTCAACCCTGATAAATTGTTCATACCTCAAGTATGAAAACCTTAACTTTTCCTTTTTGGAACCTTTTAATAATTGAATGTACGGTAAATGTCAAATAATTTGAAAATAATTGGTTTTATTGAATATAAATAATTTAATATCAACAATACAATGCAGCACATCCTCAAAAACGATAAATACACATGTACATTTGATTCACCCTTCATTTCAGATCCAGTGACATTGCAAATAGCATTTTGGTCAACTGTAAACTGAACAGACATGTTACAATCATGTTAAAGCATATGAGATTTGATTCCATATTGACCAAAACCTTTATAGACATAGACTGGATGACTTCTGCTTGGTTATAAGGAACATTATGATAGACTTCTGCATCACTTTCTGTTGTTTTGAATGTAGCTCTCTAATATCTTCATCAACAATCCAGTCTCCTATGGGATATTAAGAGAATGCCATTAAATAATGCAGTAGACATATATTTTCTACTGCACAGTTAAATCTCTTGTCAGACCGGTTGAGGCTCGCCTGGTTAAGATAATGCCATTAAACAATGCAATTTTGACACAAGATAGTCTCATTATAAATTGTACAGATAAATCTATGGTCATATACAGGTTGGTGTTGTTGATAGCTCACCTGGTTTTTAGAGCGGTTCTCTGTGTCATCTCTGAGTTGGGCTTGCAACGCGACCCTCAGCACATCTTGGAAGAGATTTCCCATTCCGTTCTGCTCCGGACTCAAGGCGACCTCGAACGCATCCACAGACTGCCCATCGGGAGACTGGAGCAGAGGGCTATCCATGACACTCTTCTTGCCCATAAAATGACCTTGGAGGTAAGAGAAAGTTATATTTTGGTCATTTGATTCTCAAGTTAAATGAAATATTTCCTAACATGTTAAGTCTATATTTTGAAAGAGTAAATATAGCTTTCTTGATAAGAGCTAGACTTAATCCATTGTTGTAATTAGGAATAAAAAATATATAATTGCCAGATTTTACTTTCACAATTGTATGCTGTGTTGTAGATGAAATTGAGAATAGCCTTCGCATGCCTTACCTGTCGCCCAAAGATTCCCTCTTTGATTAACTTTAATTTTCGCAACTTTATTTCCAAGTTCGGTTAAATCAAAACTTACTGAAGTGGTTACAGAAATGTAAGAAAAAAGCACAAGGTAGGTAAAAAAACCAAGTTGGCAAACGTTCAAAAAAAATCCGGACATCTCTACGGAAAAAATAGGCTATAGAACTGTCCTCCTGGACACAAAATTTCAAAATGGCAATAGAAGCGCAGTTATTCGTGACAGACTTTCAACCCCATCCGATGCTGCATTTATACCATGCTGATCTGGGTGGGCTCTCTTGCGTGACACCGACACGAAGTCAGGGGAATTTTATGCAGAGCAATTCACAAGCATGGTTGTTGACCAAACTCAAGCTGTCAGTCATTCTCACAGTTTAAATCGGTCACAAGGTAATGATTCGTGCGTAATCTTTAAATCTATAAATGATATTTGCTGCGTAAATTACGGGCGATTAGCTCGAACAATAGGTGGTTTAAACATAGCCTATCAGTGTCAACAGCTATGTGGAAACATGTCGATGTCAACATGTCAATGATTTCATAATGAATTAGTCCATAGTAAACTCAATTAAGAGCACTGCAGAGGGAATATTCCAATATTCTTAGTTTAGAAGACTAATCTATAGATGAATAGGCCTATTTTGGAGAACTCTGCAATGCAACTATTGAAGTCGTTGATCATATTACAGACGGCCTTATCAGTCCGCTAATACAGGACTACTTCTTTTGAGAATTTTTCTTCTTCTTAAAAAACAAAATTTTATTCAAATTTTTTAAAGTATTCATATTTTTCTGGGGGTGCTGCAGCAGCTCTACTAATATATATGTATTATCAACAGAGAATCAGTATTAGCCCCTTAAGATAAATGTATATTTTAGGAGAAATGATTGGAGGTGTAAATTAGGTCCATTATCAGCTCTGCCCACAACAGATCCCTTCAGCTTTCCTTACACCATGGCAGGAAATTCAGGCCAACACATTGGGTGCATCACAAATGGAACCCTATACATCGTGCACTACTTTTGACCAGAGCACTATGGGCTATGTAGGGAATAGGGTGCCATTTGGGATGCAAACATTGTTTCCTGCCAAGACACCCCCAAGGCCTTAGTTCCACATGAGTAGCCTGACATTTGGCTGTCAGTTGTGGCACACAGGCAGTCGTGGGACCTCAGCCTCCGGTCTTAGGACAGGAGGGCTTGGACCCCAAATGGCACCCTATTCCCTATGTAGTGCACTACTTTTGACCAGGGCCTGTAGTGCTCTGATCAAAAGTAGTGCACTATGGAATCGGGTGCCCTTTGAGATGCAGAAGAGGACTTGCTGATTCTCACCCTATAACTAAAGCTGTTGAGACAGTGTCCTTTTTGACACTTCAGGGTGCTAACTGGGAAGTTAAGTAAGAGAACTAGGCCTACTACTTGGTTTTGTCCCCTGTATAACCTGTGACATCCAAGACTCCAGTCACACTGTTCCTTCATTTAGCCTAGGTGCCGTGGGTTTGTGTGACAGAAATGAGGATATTATGAATGGACTATCAAGACAACCAAGTGCATTGATGAAGGAGTTTGATGCAAGAGAGGCAAAGTACGTTCAGACATTTGGGGCGGTTTCTCAGGGCACAGATTAAAACCTCTCTGGGCTAGGTGGGATGTTTGCGTCCCACCCTAGTCAACAGCCAGTGGAATCGCGTGGCGCGTAATACAAATACCTCAAAAATGCTATAACTTCAATTTCTCAAACATATGACTATTTTACACCATTTTAAAGACAAGACTCTTGTTAATCTAACCACATTGTCCGATTTCAAAAAGGCTTTACAGCGAAAGCAAAACATTAGATTATGTCAGGAGAGTACCCTGCCAAAAATAATCAAAATGCCATTTTCAAAGCAAGCATATGTCACAAAAACCAAAACCACAGCTAAATGCAGCACTAACCTTTGATGATCATCAGATGACACTCCTAGGACATTATGTTATACAATACATGCATGTTTTGTTCAATCAAGTTCATATTTATATCAAAAACCAGCTTTTTACATTAGCATGTGATGTTCAGAACTAGCATACCCACCGAAAACTTCCGGTGAATTTACTAAATTACTCATGATAAACGTTGACAAAATACATAACAATTATTTTAAGAATTATAGATACAGAACTCCTTTATGCAAACGCTATGTCAGATTTTAAAATAGCTTTTCGGCGAAAGCACATTTTGCAATATTCTGAGTACATAGCATCGGCCATCACAGGCTAGCTAATTTGACACCCACCAAGTTTGGGGCTCACCAAACTCAGAATTACTATTAGAAAAATTGGATTACCTTTGCTGTTCTTCATCAGAATGCACTCCCGGGACTTCTACTTCAACAACAAATGTTGTTTTGGTTCCAAATAATCCATAGTTATATCCAAATACCTCCGTTTTGTTCGTGCATTCAGGTCACTATCCGAAGGGTAACGCGCGAGCGCATTTCGTGACAATTCTTTTTTAAATATTCCATTACCGTACTTAGAAGCATGTCAAACGCTGTTTAAAATCAATTTTGATGCTATTTTGCTAGTAAAATAGCGATAATATTACAACCGGGCAACGTTGTATTCATTCAAAGACTGAAAGAAAAAAATTGAGAAGTCTCGTGAACACGCATCTCAGTCTCACTGTCCCCAGGCTGACCACTTACAAACTCTGCTGCTGTACTTTGCCCAGAGACAGCAGACACCCCATTCCACTTTCTGGCGGCTTTAGAGAGCCAATGGAAGCCTTAGAAAGTGTCACGTTACAGCACAGATGCTGTATTTTCGATAGAGATGCAACAGAAGGACAACAAATTGTCAGACAGGGCACTTCCTGTATGGAATCTTCTCAGGTTTTGGCCTGCCATATGGGTTCTGTTATACTCACAGACACCATTCAAACAGTTTTAGAAACTTTAGAGTGTTTTCTATCCAAATCTACTAATTATATGCATATTCTCGTTTCTGGGCAAGAGTAGTAACCAGTTTAAATCGGGGACGTTTTTTATCCGGCCGTGAAAATACTGCCCCCTAGCCCCAACAGGTTTTAAGATTGTCTGAATGTGAAGTAAAACAAATTGCGGTAACTGCTGTGCTTTAAAATCCCAGTCTACCACCATCAGACCTTCTATGACTCTACAATAGCAACATCCTCCAGAAATGCAAGATGATTTTAAGACTGTGACCACCCACGGTTAATTCGAATTTTAACTCATACCACCAGGGAAACTGTAAAGGGTCCATCAAATGAAGACTGTGAGCAAAATCTGCCTTAAAATCTGTTAATAAATAATGTATAAAATATGGTTGTATTTATTGTGTAACAATTTTAACGGTGTGGGAGGAATACTGTTTGGCCGCGTCTCAAGAATATTTGGATGCTGTACAGTGTTTATTGAATAAGGCCCTTTGTCAGGTTGCGTCCCAAAGCTTTAAAACGCTTGATTTGAAGAGGCAAATATTTATCCTTCATAACATCTTCATAGTAACTTTGTTTATTCTTAGTTCTTCCTCCTCACCATGAGAGCATATACAGTGCCTTCAGAAAGTATTCACACCCTTTGACCATACTTTGTTGTGTTACAGCCTGAATTTAAAATTGATAAAATTGAGATTTTGCGTCACTGGCCTACACACAATACCCCATAATGTCAAAGTGGAATTATGTTTTTAGACATTCTTACAAATTCATTAAATGTTTTATTCTGAAATGTCTTGAGTCAATAATAATTAAATCCTTTTGTTATGTATGGCAAGCCTAAATAAATTCAGGAGTAAAACTTTGCTTAACAAGTCACATAATTGTCACGTCCTGACCAGTATAAGGGTTATTTGTTATTGTAGTTTGGTCAGGACGTGGCAGAGGGTATTTTGTTTATGTGGTTCGGGGTGGTGATTTATATAGTAGGGTGTTTGATTTATTATTTCCGGGTTTTGGTCTATGTTCTATGTTTTGTATTTCTATGTTCTTTCTGGTTTGTGTTCGTGCGTTCTTCGTTTTGTTGTTCGTGCGTTCTTCGTTTTGTTGTTCGTGCGTTCTTCGTTTTGTTGTTTTGGTGTTCTCTTTATTTAAAAATAAATAACAAGATGACCATCCACATTCCTGCTGCATTTTGGTCCTCTATTCCCGATGACAACCGTTACAGAATCTCCCACCACAAAAGGACCAAGCAGCGGAGAAGGGAGCGATGGAAATATGATATGGACTGTCGGGAAAAGGAGACATGGGCAGAGTTGAGGAGAGGCATTTCCAGGGCTGTGGAGGATTTAAGGGAAGCCGAGAGGCAGCCCCAAGATTTTTTTTGGGGGGGGCACACGGGTAGTTTGGCTGGGCGAGGAGTGAGCCCCAGGCCAAATCCCCGTACCTTTTTTGGGCAACCAGTGACTGGACAAGTCCCGTACTTCGGGGTAATGGGTACTGTGGCGAGGCCAAGTATTTTTAGGCCAGTACGCGCAGTACCAGCGCCCTGCATTTGCCAGGGGGAAGTGGGCATCCAGCCAGTAAGAGCGATGCCAGTTCTGCGCTCGAGACCGCCAGTACGCCTCTATGGTCCAGTGCGTCAGCCCAGTCCGACTCGTCCTGTTCCCGCTCCCCGCACTAGCCCTGAGGTGCGTGTTCCCAGGCTGATACCTCCAGTACCAGCACCATGCATCAGGCTTCCAGTGCGTCAACCCAGTCCGACTCGGCCTGTTCCCGCTCCCTGCACTAGCCCTGAGGTGCGTGTCCCCAGACTGGCACATCCAGTACCAGTACCACGCATCAGGCTTCCAGTGCGTCAGCCCAGCCTCGAGAGTTCGCATAGTGTGCAGTCCAGAGTATCCGGCAACAGTGTGCAGTCCAGAGTATCCGGCAACAGTGTGCAGTCCAGAACCGAGGGAGTCTGCCTGCGACCCGGAACCGAGGGAGTCTGCCTGCGACCCGGAACCGAGGGAGTCTGCCTGCGACCCGGAACCGAGGGAGTCTGCCTGCGACCCGGAACCGAAGGGGTCTGCCTATGACCCGGAACCAAGGGAGTCGATCAGCAATCCGGAGCTAAAGATGATTAACTGTGTATCGAATGAGTCTGCCTACAGTGTGGAACAGAAGAGGTCTGCCTACGATCCGGAACGATGGGAGTGTGCCTACGGCCCGAAACTGAGCAAGTCTGTCTGCATTCTGGAGGACAGTAGGCCGGAGCCAGAACCACCTCCTGTATAGGTGGGTTGGGGAGGGGGGGGTGTAGCACAGCCACCCTCTCATCCCTCCCTTTAGTTTAGGGGGATTTGTTTGTTGTTTTTCTTTAAAAAAAAAATTATGAGATGCATCCGGGGTCTGCACCTTTGGGGGGGGGGGTACTGTCACGTCCTGACCAGTATAAGGGTTATTTGTTATTGTAGTTTTGTCAGGACGTGGCAGAGGGTATTTTGTTTGTGGTTCGGGGTGGTGATTTATATAGTAGGGTGTTTGATTTATTATTTCCGGGTTTTGGTCTATGTTCTGTTCTTTCTGGTTTGTGGTATTTCTATGTGTAGGTTAATGGGGGGTTGGACTCTCAATTGGAGGCAGGTGCGTTCTCGTTGCTTCTGAGAGTCCTATATATGGGTAATTGTTTGGTGTAGTGTTGTGGGAGATTGTTTCTTGTTTTGCCTGTGTGAGCCTGACAAGACTGTTTTGTTGTTCGTGCGTTCTTCGTTTTGGTGTTCTCTTTATTTAAAAATAAATAACAAGATGAGCATCCACATTCCTGCTGTGTTTTGGTCCTCTATTCCCGACGACAACCGTTACAATAATAAGTTGCATGGACTCACTCTGTGTGTAATAATAGTGTTTAACATGATTTTTTTAATGACTACCTCATATCTGTACCCTCATATATAATTATCTGTAAGGTCCCTCAGTCGAGCAGTGAATTTCAAACACAGATTCAACCACAAAGACAAGGGAGGTTTTCCAATGCCTTGCGAAGAAGGGCACCTATTGGTAGATGAGTAAAAATAACAAAAGCAGACATTGAATATCCCTTTGAGCATAGTGAAGTTATTAATTGCACTTTGGATGGTGTATCAATACACCCAGTCACTACAAAGATACAGGCGTACTTCCTAACTCAGTTGCTGGAGAGGAAGGAAACCACTCAGCGATTTCACCATAAGGCCAATGGTGACTTTAAAACAGTTACAGAGTTTAATGGCTGTGAAAGGAGAGAACTGAGGATGAATCAACAACATTGTAGTTACTCCACAATACTAACCTAAATGACAGAGTGAAAATAATGCAGTCTGCACAGAATAAAATAAAATATCCCAAAACATTCATCCTAAAGTAAAACATCAAAATATGTGGCAAATCATTTATTTGTATGTCCTGAATACAAAGCATTATGTTTTAAGGGCAAATCCAACACAACACATCACTGAGCACCACTCTTCATATTTTCAAGCATGCTGGTGGCTGCATCATGTTATGGGTATGCTTGTCATCGGCAAGGACTGGGGAGTTAATTTTTATCCTAAACAAACGGAATAGAGCTAAGCACAGGCAAAATCCTAGAGGAAAACCTGGTTCACTCTCCTTTCCAACAGATAGCGGGAGACAAATTCACCTTTCAGCGGGACAATAATGTAAAACACAAAGCCATTGAATTAAAGTTGCTTACCAAGATGCCATTGAATGCTCCTGAGTGATGGCAAGACTTGAAAATGTCTGTCTAGCTATGATCAACAACCAACTAGACAGAGCTTGAAGAATTAAAAAAAAAAGAATAAAGTGCAAATATTGTACAATCCAAGTGTGCAAAGCTCTTAGACTTTCCCAGAAAGACTCACAGCTGTAATCGCTGCCAAAGGTGACTAACATATATGGACTCAGGGGTGTGAACACTTACGTAAATGAAACATTTCTGTATTTTATTTTCAATAAATGTACAAACATTTTTAAAAACATGTTTTCTCTTTGTCATTATGGGCTGTTCTTTTGACCGGTACTGTGTATATGTATATATATATATATATATATATATATATATATATATATATATATATATATATATATATATATATATATATATATATATAGTACCAGTCAAAAGTTTTGACACACCTACTCATTCAAGGCTTTTTCTTAATTTGAACTATTTTCTACATTTTAGAATAATAGTGAAGACATCAAAACTATGAAATAACACATATGGAATCATGTAGTAACCAAAAAAGTGTTAAACAAATCAAAATATTTGAGGTTCTCAAAGTAGCCACCCTTTGCCTTGATAACAGCTTTACACACTCTTGGCATTCTCTCAATCAGCTTCATGAGGTAGTCACCTGGAATGTATTTCAATTAACAGGTGTGCCTTGTTAAAAGTTCAATTGTGGAATTTCTTTCCTTCTTAATGTGTTTGAGCCAATCAGTTGTGTTGTGACAAGGTAGGGGTGGTGCACAGAAGATAGCCCTATTTGGAAAAATACCATATTATGGAAAGAACAGCTCAAATAAGCAAAGAGAAATGACAGTCCATCATTACTTTAAGACATGAAAGTCAGCCAATCCAGAACATTTCAAAAACACTTTCTTCAAGTGCAGTCTCAAAAACCATCAAGCGCTATGATGAAACTGGCTCTCATGAGGACCGCCACAGGAAAGGAAGACCCAGAGTTACCTCTGCTGCAGAGGATACGTTCATTAGTTACCAGCCTCAGAAATTGCAGCCCAAATAAATGCTTCAGACTTCAAGTAACAGACACATCTCAACATCAACTGTTCAGAGGAGACTGCGTGAATCAGGCCTTCATGTTTGAATTGCTGCAAAGAAACCACTACTAAAGGACACTAATAAGAAGAGACTTGCCTGGGCCAAGAAACACCAGCAATGGACATTAGACCTGTGGAAATCTGCCCTTTGGTCTGATGAGTTCAAATCTGAAATTTTTGGTTCTAACCGCCGTGTCTTTGTGAGACGCAGAGTAGGTGACTGGATGATCTCCGCATGTTTGGTTCCCACAGTGAAGCATGGAGGAGGAGGTGTGATGGTGGTTTGCTGGTGACACTGTCAGTGATTTATTTAGAATTCAAGGCACACTTAACCAGCATGGCTACCACAGCATTCTGCAGCAATACGCCATCCCATCTGGTTTACACTTAGTGGGACTATCATTTGTTTTTCACAGGACAATGACCCAGCACACCTCCAGGCTGTGTAAGGGCTATTTGACCAAGAAGGAGAGTGATGGAGTGCTGCATCAGATGACTTGGCCTCCACAATTTCCAACCTCAACCCAAGAAAAGAAAATCCCTTGAATGAGTAGGTGTGTCCAAACATTTGACTGCACATATATAGAAGCAAAATATAAATGCAACATGCAACAATTTCAAAGATTATAAAGTTACAGATCATATAAAGAAATCAGTCAACTGAAATAAATTCATTAGGCCCTAATCTATGGATTTCACGACTGGGAATACAAATCTGCATCTGTTGGTCACAGATACCTTAAAAAAAGGGGCGTGGATCAGAAAACCTATATCTGGTGTGATCACCGTTTGCCTCATGCAGCGTGACACATCTCCTTTGTATAGAGCTGATCAGGCTGTTGTGGCCTGTGGAATGTTGTCCCATTCCTATTCAATGGCTTTGCAAAATTGCTGGATATTGGCGGGAATTGGAACACACTGTCGTACATGTCGATCCAGATCATCCTAAACTTGCTCAATGGGTGACATGTCTGGTGAGTACGCAGGCCATAGAAGAACTGGGACATTTTTAGCTTCCAGGAATTGTGTACAGATCCTTGCTACATGGCACCATGCATGATCATACTGAAACATGAGGTCATGGTGGCGGATTAATTGCACGACAATGGGCCTCAGGATCTCGTCACAGTATCTCTGTGCATTCAAATTGCCATCGATAAAATGCTATTGTTTTTGTCTGTAGCTTATGCCTGCCCATAACCCCACCGCCACCATGGGGCACTCTGTTCACGTTGACATCAGCTAACCGCTCGCCCACACAACACCATACACTTGGTCTGTGGTTGTGAGGCCGGTTGGATGTACTGCAAGATTCTCTTAAACAACGTTGGAGGCGACTTATGGTAGAGAAATTAACATTCAATTAAATATATTTAGCCTGCATGCAAAATAATGGCATTTTGAAAATGCACAAATGTGTTTGTGAAGTTATGCTTGAATATAAGAAAAAACACTAGAGGCATAAGTTACCAGAATGCAGGATAGAGGGTAACAGATGTCATATTTAATGTCACAAACATATCACTTGTCATTCAATATTTCAAGCAAAGCAAAACCTAATAAAAAGTGAAAACCAAACACACAATTAACCATCTAAAATGTTGGATTCATGTTCTGAAAAAAGAAAATAAAGAAATACAGCTCTTTATTCTACTTAACTTATATCTAATTTCCCCTCACAAAAATAATGAACGCTTGTTTTTTTATAATGTAAACACTATCCACATTTCTAAACACAATTCAAAACATATGGTACAGACAAAGCAACTTCATTTGACATAATCAACATAATTCTGTCTTAAAAGGCATGGTGGGGATTTCCAATTCTTCCTCCGTGGCAGATAGTTAGGTAGTCTCTTCCTCACTCCCGATGGACCAGGACAAACAGACCCAGCAGGAAGAGAACAGCGTACTGGGAAGGGGAAGAACAACAAAATACTAGTATCCCTGTTCTGAGGATCTGAAACCAACAGCTTTCCGTCTGCCAGTTGATCTCCCACTGTTTAGTGTCTGGCTGCTGGTCAGGCTCTCTAACCTTTAGAGTACCTGCATAACGCTCCTAATAAGGCTGAATTTAGTAAACAATTCATAAAACCTATTGTGATTTTCCTTCTAGTGATGACGATGTAAAATATCTTACCTTGAATTTGGGATAGTCGTTCATCAGAATGGTAACGATTCCTATGTATGGCACAAACCTGGAGACAAAACTGACCTTCAACATCAAGATGACATGTTCATGACAATGTCATGACGCTGTTATGATGTACAATTCAAGTAAATTATTACATCTTCAATAGTTAAATCCAGTGGTAGAAAAAGTACTCAACTGTCGTACTTGAGTAAAAGTAAAGATACCTTCATAGAAAATGACAAGTCACCCAGTAAAATACTACTTGAGTAAAAGTCTAAAAGTATTTGGTTTTAAATATATTTAAGTATCAAAAGTAAATGGAATTGCTAAAATCCTTATATTAAGCAAATCAGACGGCAACATTTTCGATATACGGATAACCAGGGGCACACTCCAACACTCAGACATAATTTACAAATGAAGCATTTGTGATCAGAGGCAGTAGTGATGACCTGGGATGTTCTCTTGATAATTGAAAAATGTTTGGGTGTCAGGGAAAATGTATGGAGTAAAAAGTTTATAATTTTCTTTAGGAATGTCCCAGGCACTCATTTGTTGACTTCTGTAATCGAAAAAGCCTTGGTTTCATGCATGTTAATATCAGAAGCCTCCTCCCTAAGTTTGTTTTACTCACTGCTTTAGCACACTCCGCCAACCCTGATGTCCTTGCCGTGTCTGAATCTTGGCTTAGGAAGGCCACCAAAAATGTTCCATACCCAACTACAACATTTTCCATCAAGATAGAACTGCCAAAGGGGGAGGAGTTGCAATATACTGGAGAGATAGCTTGCAAAGTTCTGTCATACTTTCCAGGTCTATGCCCAAACAGTTCGAGCTTCTAATTTTAAAAATTAATCTCTCCAGAAATAAGTCTCTCACCGTTTCCGCCTGTTATAGACCCCCCTCAGCTCCCAGCTGTGCCCTGGACACCATATGTGAATTGATTGCCCCTCATCTATCTTCAGAGTTTGTTCTGTTAGGTGACCTAAACTGGGATATGCTTAACACCACAGCAGTCCTACAAGCTAAGTTAGATGCCCTCAATCTCACACAAATGGTCAAGGAACCCACCAGGTACAACCCTAAATCCATAAACATGGGCACCCTCATAGACATTGTCCTGACCAACTTGCCCTCCAAATACACCACTGCTGTTTTCAATCAGGATCTCAGCAATCACTGCCTCATTGCCTGCATCCGCCATGGGTCCGCGGTCAAACGCTCCCTAAAACACTTCTGCGAGCAGGCCTTTCTAATCGACCTGGCCTGGGAATCCTGGAAGGATATTGACCTCATCCCGTCAGTCGAGGTTGCCTGGTCGTTCTTTAAAAGTAATTTCCTCACCATCTTAATTAAGCATGCCCCTTTAAAAAAAATATAGAACTAAGAACAGATATAGCCCTTGGTTCACTCCAGACCTGACTGCCCTTGACCAGCACAAAAACATCCTGTGGTGGACTGCAATAGCATCGAATAGTCCCCGCGATATGCAACTGTTCAGGGAAGTCAGGAACCAATACACGCAGTCAGTCAGGAAAGCAAAGGCTAGCTTTTTCAAACAGAAATTTGCATCCCGTAGCTCTAACTCCAAAAAGTTTTGGGACACTGTAAAGTCCAAGGAGAACAAGAGCACCTCCTCCCAGCTGCCCACTGCTCTGAGGCTAGGTAACACGGTCACCACCGATAAATCCATGATAATCGAAATTTTCAATAAGAAATTCTCTACGGCTGGCCATGCTTTCCCCTGGCTACCCCAGCCCCGGCCAACAGCTCCGTCCCCCCCGCAGCTACTTGCCCAAGCCTCCCCAGCTTCTCCTTCACCCAAATCCAGATTGCAGATGTTCTGAAAGTGCTGCAAAACCTGGACCCGTACAAATCAGCTGGGCTAGACAATCTGGACCCTTTCTTTCTAAAATTATCTGCTGCCATTGTTGCAACCCCTATTACCAGTCTGTTCAACCTCGCTTTCGTATCGTCTAAGATCCCTAATGATTGGAAAGCTGCCACGGTCATCCCCCTCTTCAAAGGGGGTGACACTCTAGACCCAAACTGTTATAGACCTATATCCATCCTGCCCTGCCCCTCTAAAGTCTTCGAAAGCCAAGTTAATAAACTGATCACTGACCATTTTGAATCCCACCGTACCTTCTCCGCTGTGCAATCCGGTTTCCGAGCTGGTCACGGGTGCACCTCAGCCACGCTCAAGGTACTAAACGATATCATAACCGCCATCGATAAAAGACAGTACTGTGCAGCCGTCTTCATTGACCTGGCCAAGGCTTTCGACTCTGTCAATCACCGTATTCTTATTGGCAGACTCAATAGCCTTGGTTTCTCAAATGACTGCCTCGCCTGGTTCACCAACTACTTCGCAGATAGAGTTCAGTGTGTCAAATCGGAGGGCCTGTTGTCCGGACCTCTGGCAGTCTCTATGGGGGTACCACAGGGTTAAATTCTCGGGCCGCGGGCTGCGGGTGATTCCCTGATCCACCTCTACGCAGACGACACCATTCTGTATACATCTGGCCCTTCTTTGGACACTGTGTTAACTAACCTCCAAACGAGCGTCAATGCCATACAACACTCCTTTCGTGGCCTCCAACTGCTCTTAAACACTAGTAAAACCAAATGCATGCTTTTCAACCGTTCACTGCCCGCACTCGCATCACTACCCTGGACCGTTCTGACCTAGAATATGTGGACAACTACAAATACCTAGGTGTCTGGCTAGACTGTAAACTTTCCTTCCAGACTCATATTAAACATCTCCAATCCAAAATCAAATCTAGAATCGGCTTCCTATTTCGCAACAAAGCCTCCTTCACCCACGCCACCAAACTTACCCTCGTAAAACTGACTATCCTACCGATCCTCGACTTCAGCGATGTCATCTACAAAATAGCTTCCAATACTCTACTCAGCAAACTGAATGCAGTCTATCACAGTGCCATGCGTTTTGTTACCAAAGCCCCTTATACCACCCACCACTGTGACCTGTATGCTCTAGTCGGCTGGCCCTCACTACATATTCGTCACCAGACCCACTGGCTCCAGGTCATTTATAAGTCTATGCTAGGTAAAGCTCTGCCTTATCTCAGCTCACTGGTCACGATAACAACACCCACCCGTAGCACGCGCTCCAGCAGTTATATCTCACTGGTCATCCCCAAAGCCAACACCTCCTTTGGCTGCCTTTCCTTCCAGTTCTCTGCTGCCAGTGACTGGAGCGAATTGCAAAACATATATTTTTTTTTTTTAAATCTCTGAAGCTGGAGACTTACATTTCCCTCACTAACTTTAAACATCAGCTATCTGAGCAGCTAACCGATCGCTGCAGCTGTACATAGTCCATCTGTAAATAGCCCACCCAATCTACCTACCTCATTCCCATATTGTTTTTATTTACTTTTCTGCTCTTTTGCACACCAGTATCACTACTTACACACCATCTGCTCATCTATCACTCCAGTGTTAATCTGCTAAATTGTAATTATTTCGCTACTATGGCCCATTTATTGCCTACCTCCTCACGCCATTTGCACACACTGTATATAGACTTTCTTTTTTCCATTGTGTTATTGACTGCATGCTTGTTCATTCCATGTGTTGTTTGTTTGCTTTATCTTGGCCAGGTCACAGTTGTAAATTAGAAGTTGTTCTCAACTAGCTTACCTGGTTAAATAAATGTGAAATTTAAAAATGTAGTGAAGTAAAAGTTCACCAAAAACATTAATAGTAAAGCCAACTACAGACACACAACTACAGACACACAAAAAAACGACTTAAGTAGTACTTTAAAGTATGTTTACAACTGGTTAAATATACTGCTCAAAAAAATAAAGGGAACACTTGAACAACACAATGTAACTCCAAGTCAAATCACACTTCTGTGAAATCAAACTGTCCACTTAGGAAGCAACACTGATTGACAATAAATTCCACATGCTGTTGTGCAAATGGAATAGACAACAGGTGGAAATTATAGGCAATAAGCAAGACACCCCCAATAAAGGAGTGGTTCTGCAGGTGGAGACCACAGACCACTTCTCAGTTCCTATGCTTCCTGGCTGATGTTTTGGTCACTTTTGAATGCTGGTGGTGCTTTCACTCTGGTGGTAGCATGAGACGGAGTCTACAACCCACACAAGTGGCTCAGGTAGTGCAGCTCATCCAGGATGGCACATCAATGCGAGCTGTGGCAAGAAGGTTTGCTGTGTCTGTCAGCGTAGTGTCCAGAGCATGGAGGCGCTACCAGGAGACAGGCCAGTACATCAGGAGACGTGGAGGAGGCCGTAGGAGGGCAACAACCCAGCAGCAGGACCGCTACCTCCGCCTTTGTGCAAGGAGGAGCAGGAGGAGCACTGCCAGAGCCCTGCAAAATGACCTCCAGCATGCCACAAATGTGCATGTGTCTGCTCAAACGGTCAGAAACAGACTCCATGAGGGTGGTATGAGGGCCCGACGTCCACAGGTGGGGGTTGTGCTTACAGCCCAACACCGTGCAGGACGTTTGGCATTTGCCAGAGAACACCAAGATTGGCAAATTCGCCACTGGCACCCTGTGCTCTTCACAGATGAAAGCAGGTTCACATTGAGCACGTGACAGAGTCTGGGGATGCCGTGGAGAACGTTCTGCTGCCTGCAACATCCTCCAGCATGACCGGTTTGGCGGTGCATCAGTCATGGTGTGGGGTGGCATTTCTTTGAGGGGCCGCACAGCCCTCCATGTGCTCGCCAGAGGTAGCCTGACTGCCATTACGTACCGAGATGAGATCCTCAGACCCCTTGTGAGACCATATGCTGGTGCGGTTGGCCCTGGGTTCCTCCTAATGCAAGACAATGCTAGATCTCATGTGGCTGGAGTGTGTCACCATTTCAAATTAAATTACCACCTCCAGAAATTTGTCCAATAAAATATTGGTAAAGTCATATTGGACCATGCATATAGCCTATGCATGGTCTATATTATCAGATATGCTATAAGCAATATCACCTGTAGCCCAACTGATGCAGCATAGTGACTATAAAATGTACATAGGCTGAAGCATGGAGTTTGTCCATCTGCATTTACCCATTGGACACAACATCCTGATTGTTATTAATAACTATACTTTTAGTATAAATATACGGTATATCAATTAATTATTATTCACTTGAAAAATGTGATATTTTTGGTTTCTATTATAAATTGTCATTTTCCATTTAAGACACCGTTGCCCCTTTTAGATCTGTTGCATATTGATTCAGAGTATTTTCGGTGAGCGGGATCATTTGGCTCCTTTCACCTAAAAGAGCTTCTGATTTGGCTCCCAAACGGCTGCTCATCAATAGTGCTTAGAAATGTACATAAAACCATGAAAAATGGTCAATCCCTAATTTAAAGCCTAAAATGTTACCTACCATGTCAGATCGTGAAATTTGAGTTCAAATACATTTTTACCTGACCAAATTATTAGATGGCTTGCAAAAATAAAAAATGAAATAAAAAGACCAAAAAAATGCACTGAAAAAGCACTGGGAAAAAAATGCGTAGCGCAGAATGAGGGTCTCTCCTCACAGTATGGTTCCTGCATTGAGGAATTACCATCTTCAGAGAATATTTTTATAATTTATCTGCAGATAGTCGATGTCTGGAGATCAAAAAGCAGCAGTATGCACATCAGGGAGTCAAATAAACAGATTTTTTTTTTTTAAAGCAAAAAAGACCCTAATTCTTTAAAGAAAAGCAGTTTATTCGCAAACTACCCATCACTACTTTGCGCAGAAGTGCCTACCAATAAACGCGGTAGAAATGGAAAACTGGGCTCCTCCGCTTAAAAAAAAAAGGCCAAACCCGCTTTCAAAATACATTTACCAAAACTGCTCTCACAACTTGAATGCACCTCGAGTGTAGGGATGTGACAAATGGAAAATTTTTCTTAATGTTTAAACTGCCATTTTCATCTGAACATCCGAGTGTCAGCAACAGTATGTCAGTTCAGTACACACAGCGTAACAGAAAATAACATATTTGATAATACATTTATTTGGGAAAATATTACTTCATATTAGGATATGTCATCTCCAAATCAGCCCCCCCCCCCACCTTTCCCCCTGAGATTTTTATTGCGGATCTACACTGATCTCAAATCCGTCACTGTGATGGAGAACTTTAAACCACCACTACAGGCTAGATGAGCACAGACTCAAGTTCAGTTGAATTTTGCACTAAATAATATCTCAAGGGAAAAGGTATCATAGACCCAGTGAAGTGAAGCATGAGACTGAAGTCATACAGCAGACTAAGTCTAGTGTCACTCTGGTGGAATGAGATAAATGCTCACCCTCTGGCTCGTCCCACCACGTCTTTCTTCTCTAGCCAGTGCTGTCCTGGCTTGTACAGCCCTCTGTCATCTACAGAGTTGTTGTCACCTTTGGTCAGGAACTTGATTTCGCCATTTTCCCTGGAGATAAACAACATTTAGATTTAGTTTGGATGTCCTACATCGATTTCCTGGCCCCAGAGCAGCTTATGAAGTTGCTCTGACAATGACATTTATTCAGTTACCCAACATATATTAAAAAAACATATACGAGGTAAGAAATATTACAATATTTAGAGCCTAGTTTGAGTGTTATGTATCAATAGAAACTTTTTGGGGGAAGTAGGCCTTCTTAAACTTGTAACAAACAAAGAGAACTATCCCGAGAGAGAACTAGCGCATTTCAATAACTACAGAAACATCATAGACCAACTTTTCATGAATCTTTAGTACTCTGTGTACTATGGGGATCTCTCTGCCCTCTATCCTGAAGACCACAATCTCTCCGACTCTGATGGGGTCCTCAACCCGGTTTGTCAGGAACAGAAGGTCTCCTCGATGGAAAGCAGGCTCCATACTTCCACTGAAACCAAGGACATGTTACAGTCAAGGATAGACAGGTTACTGAAAATTAGCAGATGCGCTTCAGACAAACAGTAGGTATATGTTGGTGCTACACTTTGGTTGTGAAAGTGGCAAATTTCCCCTTACTATGTAAAGCGCTTCGAGTGTATTGAAAAGCACACCATCTACATAAATCCAACACCAATGCTTTACCTGAGAACAACAACAATAGGGCTCTCGCTGCCTGTCACGACCATCAGTCCTTTCCAGATCATCAGGGCTGAGGACACTATCATACCAAAATTCAGCACCTGGTAGTAGAGCTGAAAACAAATAAGACAGGTTGTCAGGTGGAGACGAGGATAAGCTAGTGTTTGCTTATAACAACTATATCTACCAACAGCTGGTCCTGGGGACTAACAAGGTGTGCAGGTCCCAACCCAGAACTAATACATACGTTTCAGTTAATAAAGGGTTTAGTGATCAGCAGAATCTAATAGAAACTAGTAACTTAGGCTGGAATAAAAGTCTGCAGACTTTGTAGGTCCTCAGCACCAGGTTTGAAGAAGACTGACGTAACACCATATTTAGGCAGAGAGGAAATTGTACTGGCTAAAGCTACATTGATTTTGCAAGGTTGCTAGCTAGTTATTTTGACAACCCAGTTTATCATGCATGTTCAATAGGCGATGTAACGTATTTAACTAGCAGGGTAATTTTGTTTGTACATGATTAAGACCACACGGAAAGCTGTGTAGCTAGTTAGCATTGACGACTTAACCAGCCGGCTAATGTTGCTAGCATAACTAGATAGCTAACTAACTAGCCTTGGAAGAATCCGTCACATTCACACAACATCAAAAACAATATCGTACATACCTGGCGCTTATTCATCCGCCGCACATCATCAAGGAAATCTAAAGATAACATCGTCCCGGTATTGAGTTTATAAAATTACCTAAATTAAATAAAAACCAGTGATCGATACATAAAAAGCGAACATATGGATGAACGTCCGAGAAACTTGCATCCAAATCTTCCGGGTACACTCAGCCGGAAGTTCCGCCCACATTCAAAATATTTTGTCGAGGTGTCGCTTCTCGATACGGGGGCTGACAGACAGAAGGTTTGGATATGCAAATTCTAAGAGCTTTCATTCACTTATGTAGTGAACACCCGATTTAATTGCAATCAGTCGAGCTAATCGACAAGTATCATTAGAAATCAAGCGATATGAATCAGACAGTGGGGCGCCGAAAATAGGTCTGAATTATAACAAAACAAGATAGAACTTTCTACAGGCTGGCACACGTTATTATAACATTCACCAGAGAGACAATCACTAGGAAGATTGCTATGTATTGGCCAATGAGAGGCTTTGAAGCCACCAGTCTGCCATATTGTAAGATACAATTAAATCCACCAGCACAGAGAGAAAACTCTTCACTAGTGACCTAAAGAGAGAATACCCTTATCCAGTGACCTACAGAGTCTCTGACGGAGCAGGGTTTCTGTTACAGGATAAAGGGAGTGAGGCAGGGTAGTAGAGGAAGGTCAAGGGTAGGAAGACCAGCCAGAAATATTGCACCGCTTATACTGAAGAAAAATATAAACGCAACATGTGACAATTTCAACAATTTTACTGAGTTACAGTTGATATAAGGAAATCGGTCAATTGAAATAAATTCATTAGGACTTAATCTATGGATTTCACATGACTGGGCATAGACCCACCCACTGAGGAGCCAGGCCCAGCCAATCAGAATTAGTTTTTCCCCATAAAAGGGCTTTATTACAGACAGAAATTCTCTCATCAGCTGTCTGGGTGGCTGGTCTCAGATGATCCCGCTGGTGAAGAAGCCGGATGTGGAGGTCCTGGGCTGGCATGATTACACGTTGTCTGTGGTTGTGAGGCTGGTTGGACGTACTGCCAAATTGTCTAAAATGACGTTGGAGGCAGCTTATTGTAGAGAAATTAACATTAAATTCTCTGGCAAAAGCTCTGGTGGACATTCCTGCAGTCAGCATGCCAATTGCATGGTCCCTCAAAATTGAGACATCTGTGGCATTGTGTTGTGTGACAAAACTGCACATTTTAGAGTGGCTGTTTATTGTCATCAGCACAAGGTGCACCTGTGTAATGATCATGCTGTTTAATCAGCTTCTTGATATGCCACACCTGTCAGGTGGATGGATTATCTTGACAAAGGAGAAATACTCACTAACAAGGATGTAAACAAATTTATTCACAACATTTTGGGGATCTTGTTGCGTTTACATGTGTTTATATTTTTGTTCAGTATAATTGCCATCAGCACTTCTGATTTGAGCAGTCCATTGACACACAACTCTAAGGAAATGAGAGGTGTGGACACAGAATATTGCTGGTCCCCAGTGCTTAATGGCTACAGAAATGTGTTATAATTTCTTTATCTTTGTTTTCTTTTAACCCAGCACCGGGATTCTCATGTGTGGAATGTGCATAACACATAATTTTTCTTCATCGACACACCCGTCTGCCTTGTGTGTGTGAGAGTGTGCATCTGCGTGCATTGAGTTTGCGAGTTTGCGTGTGTGTGTGTGTGTGTGTGTGTGTGTGTGTGTGTGTGTGTGTGTGTGTGTGTGTGTGTGTGTGTGTGTGTGTGTGTGTGTGTGTGTGTGTGTACCTGACACCTGCATTTGACACACAGGTCTGACTCGTATGGTCCACATGGTATTCCATCCATCACTCTCTCTGCCACCAGGATGGGGGAAATCTCTCCCCACAGGGGAACCGAACAGGGCACACTGCTTCACTACAGAGAGAACACACAGGGGGATAATGATGGGGGAACAGAACAGGGCACACTGCTTCTCTACAGAGAGAACACACAGGGGGTTAATGATGGGAGAACAGAACAGGGCACACTGCTTCTCTACAGAGAGAACACACAGGGGGATAATGATGGGGGAACAGAACAGGGCACACGGCTTCTCTACAGAGAGAACACACAGGGGGTTAATGATGGGGGGACAGAACAGGGCACACGGCTTCTCTACAGAGAGAACACACAGGGGGTTAATGATGGGGGGACAGAACAGGGCACACGGCTTCTCTACAGAGAGAACACACAGGGGGATAATGATGGGGGAACAGAACAGGGCACACGGCTTCTCTACAGAGAGAACACACAGGGGGTTAATGATGGGAGAACAGAACAGGGCACACGGCTTCTCTACAGAGAGAACACACAGGGGGTTAAGGATGGGGGGACAGAACAGGGCACACGGCTTCTCTACAGAGAGAACACACAGGGGGATAATGATGGGGGAACAGAACAGGGCACACGGCTTCTCTACAGAGAGAACACACAGGGGGATAATGATGGGGGAACAGAACAGGGCACACGGCTTCTCTACAGAGAGAAAACACACAGGGGGATAATAGCCTAACGCAGTGGTTACCAGCCGGTCATTCGTGATCGTCTGGTTGATCTCCAAGGGATTCCTACAGTGAGGGAAAAAAGTATTTGATCCCCTGCTGATTTTGTACGTTTGCCCACTGACAAAGAAATGATCAGTCTTTGATTTTAATGGTAGGTTTATTTGAACAGTGAGAGACAGAACAAAAAAAATCCAGAAAAACGCATGTCAAAAATGTTATAAAATGATTTGCATTTTAATGAGGGAAATAAGTATTTTACCCCTCTGCAAAACATTACTTAGTACTTGGTGGCAAAACCTTTGTTGGCAATCACAGAGGTCAGACGTTTCTTGTAGTTGGCCACCAGGTTTGCACACATCTCAGGAGGGATTTTGTCCCACTCCTCTTTGCGATCTGCTCCAAGTCATTAAGGTTGAGGCTGACGTTTGGCAACTCAAACCTTCAGCTCCCTCCACAGATTTTCTATGGGATTAAGGTCTGGAGACTGGCTAGGCCACTCCAGGACCTTAATGTGCTTCTTCTTGAACCACTCCTTTGTTGCCTTGGCCGTGTGTTTTGGGTCATTGTCATGCTGGAATACCCATCCACAACCCATTTTCAATGCCCTGGCTGAGGGAAGGAGGTTCTCACCCAAGATTTGATGGTACATGGCCCCATCCATCGTCCCTTTGATGCGGTGAAGTTGTCCTGTCCACTTAGCAGAAAAACACCCCCAAAGCATGTTTCCACCAACCATGTTTGACGGTGGAGATGATGTTCTTGGGGTCATAGGCAGCATTCCTCCTCCTTCAAACACGGCGAGTTGAGTTGATGCCAAAGAGCTCCATTTTGGTCTCATCTGACCACAACACTTTCACCCAGTTGTCCTCTGAATCATTCAGATGTTCATTGGCAAACTTCAGACGGGCATGTATATGTGCTTTCTTGAGCAGGGGGACCTTGCGGGCGCTGCAGGATTTCTGTCCTTCACGGCGTAGTGTGTTACCAATTGTTTTCTTGGTGACTATGGTCCCAGCTGCCTTGAGATCATTGACAAGATCCTCCCGTGTAGTTCTGGGCAGATTCCTCACCATTCTCATGATCATTGCAACTCCACGAGGTGAGATCTTGCATGGAGCCCCAGGGCGAGGGAGATTGACAGTTCTTTTGTGTTTCTTCCATTTGCGAATAATCGCACCAACTGTTGTCACCTTCTCACCAAGCTGCTTGGCGATGGTCTTATAGCCCATTCCAACCTTGTGTAGGTCTACAATCTTGTCCCTGACATCCTTGGAGAGCTCTTTGGTCTTGGCCATTGTGGAGAGTTTGGAATCTGATTGATTGATTGCTTCTGTGGACAGGTGTCTTTTATACAGGTAACAAGCTGAGATTAGGAGCACTCCCTTTAAGAGTGTGCTCCTAATCTCAGCTCGTTACCTGTATAAAAGACACCTGGGAGCCAGACATCTTTCGTATTGAGAGGGGGTCCCTCATTAAAATGCAAATAAATGTATAACATTTTTGACATGTGTGTTTCTGGATTTTTTGTTGTTGTTATTCTGTCTCTCACTGTTCAAATAAACCTACCATTAAAATTATAGACTGATCATTTCTTTGTCAGTGGGCAAATGTACAAAATCAGCAGGGGATCAAATACTTTTTTCCCTCACTGTAGTCAATCACCAAACATTTCTGTAAAAAACCCAACGATAAAGCCTTGCATTCCAATGTCTTTTATTTGTTTCGCACTGTTGGAGGAAGGTGCACTTGATTCAGCAGCCCTAGCTCTGGGAAGGAAAAGTGTTCCCATTTTGAACCATTTCATGTGTCTGAAGGTAGAAGGTAACTGAAGGTAACTGCTGGCCAATCAGATAGCTCAGATCACCTTGTCTGGACAGTTTCCTCGCACCATAGACCGTAAAAAGAAGCCTTGAACACACAGGAAAGTTGATGATGTAAGATTTCAGCACTTTTCAAACGTACATCTCTAAACGTACAAAAGTACATCTCCATCCTTTTGTCGCATCATGGATAACTGTAGCATTTTAGCTAAGCCTTACCCTTTTCCTAACCTTAACCTAATTTTCCTAAACGGCTACGTTAATTCTCCTATCCTGCTGCGTTAATTCTATTAACCTGATGCGTTAATTCTCCTAACCTGCTGCATTAGTTCTCCTAACCTGCTGCGTTATTTCTCCTAACCTGCTGCGTTAATTCTCCTAACCTAGTGCGTTAATTCTCCTAACCCTTTGCGTTAATTCTAATAAACTGCTGCGTTAGTTCTCCTAACCTGCTGCGTTATTTCTCCTAACCTGCTGCATTAATTCTCCTAACCTACTGCGTTAATTCTCCTAACCCTTTGCGTTAATTCTAATAAACTGCTGCGTTAGTTCTCCTAACTTGCTTCGTTAGTTTTCCTAACCTGCCGCGTTAGTTCTCCTGACCTGCCGGGTTAGTTCTCCTAACCTGCTGTGTTAATTCTCCTAACCTGCTGCATTAATTCTAATAAACTTCTGCATTAATTCTAATAAGCTGCTGCGTTAATTCTCCTAACCTGCTGCATTAGTTCTCCTAACCTGCTGCGTTAGTTCTCCTAACCTGCTGCGTTAGTTCTCCTAACCTGCTGTGTTAATTCTCCTAACCTGCTGCATTAATTCTAATAAGCTGCTATGTTAATTACCTAAGCTGCTGCCTTAGTTCTCCTAACCTGCTGCGTTAGTTCTCCTAACCTGCTGTGTTAATTCTCCCAACATACTGCGTTAGTTCTCCTAACCTGCTGCGCTAGTTCTCCTAACCTGCTGCGTTAGTTCTCCTAACCTGCTGCGTTAATTCTCCCAACATACTGCGTTAGTTCTCCTAACCTGCTGCGTTAGTTCTCCTAACCTGCTGCGCTAGTTCTCCTAACCTGCTGCGTTAGTTCTCCTAACCTGCTGCGTTAGTTCTCCTAACCTGCTGCGTTAGTTCTCCTAACCTCCTACGTCAAGTCACTACTGTCTGTATCTGTACTCCATCTAGCCACAACTGTAGAAGCTGTCATTTTTGAGAAACCATCAATATCACAACAGCAGGACGTGATCGAACCTGGTTATATCTAAACGCCATTGGTCAGATTTTGGCAACACATTCACCAATCACGTTAGGTAGCCTAGCAGGTAGAGAAGCAAGCCAGCAACTGAAGGGTTTCCAGTTAGAATTCCCGGTCTGACGGGAAAAAACCTGGTGGGAAGTGAGCCGGCAACCGGAGGGTTGCTGGTATTGAATTCTAGATGCCATTGCCTTCTGTTGTGCCCTTGAGCAAGGCACATAACCCTCCACAACAACTGTTTTACAGCTCCTAGTGTGGCAGCCCTCTGCTCCAACCTGTATATGTACCGGTATGTGTGTCTTTTGATAAAGCAGAAGTCAGGTTTCAGTTGGACCTTGAGTACAATTGATGAATAAAGTAATCTTAATCATCTTCATCTTTTGTTTTGTATTCTCATTGTGATTGGTCTCTGAAAACTAGGAGGATGTTTTTGAAATAGATATAATCCTCCTTTAATTTGTCATTGGTAAGCCACGATGAAGGCTGGTAAGGCCGACCCCTGATGTGGCAAAATGCGTTGGTTTAAAAAAATAATGAAGTGTTTTATCACCTTCCACTGCCCTCCAAGAGAGTTGCTGTGTCACGTCCTGACCAGTTTAGGGAGTATTTGCTATTGTAGTTTGGTCAGGACGTGGCAGAGGGTATTTTGTTTATGTGTTTCGGGGTGGTGGTGTATGTAGTAGGGTGTTTGATTTATTATTTCCGGGTTTTGGTCTATGTTCTACGTTTTTGTATTTCTATGTTCTTTCTGGTTTGTTGTATTTCTATGTTTAGGTTGATGGGGGGTTGGACTCTCAATTGGAGGCAGGTGCTTTCTCGTTGCCTCTGATTGAGAGTCCTATATATGGGTAATTGTTTGGGTTGGTGTTGTGGGAGATTGTTTCTTGTTTTGCCTGTGTGAGTGTGACAAGACTGGTTTGTTGTGCTCTTTATTTAAAAATAAATATCAAGATGAGCATCCACATTCCTGCTGCGTTTTGGTCCTCTATTCCCGACGACAACCGTTACATGCTGATATACTTTTCATGTTCAGGTTGCTCCTCAGTTCATGCACCTTGTTTGTAGAGCGAGGTAGTAGCAGTGTTACCTTGCTAGGAACCATAGCAGGTCAGGGAGCCTGTTTGTCTTGTGTGTGTGAGTATAAAATACATTTTAAAACTCTAGCCTAATCATGATTTTGAAGATGAGTCTGACCTCCTTGTTGTCCGTCTAGGACCAGGAAAGTTTTATTAGGCTGTGTGGGTCAAGTCATGTTTCAGATGTTAGGCTACACCACTGCTTATGTGCTCTAATATCGATTCTGTCTGTTGTTCATGCATCAGCATCATCCATCCTCATGGTCTTGACAAGAGCCTGTACTGGCTTGTGTTGTGTCACTTCCCAGAATTAACTATTGGGTTTGTTCTTCCTTATTTGCAGTGAACTGTGTGGCTGTGGGAGTTACTCACCTTTCAGATGACTTATTGTATATCACAATGCATTGTATCTCTAAACCAACCCCAGGCACATTAGGCTAATTGATACTGTCACTGAGCAAATAGTTTTTGTCATGTGTTCAGTCAAATTTCCGAGGGGAAGTACATTTGAATGAAAAGATGAGTCACATACAATTGTCAGAACTGCCTGATTTATTTTTCATGTTGACAATTATTATGATTCATGAATATTTTTAGCCTCTGTCAATGTTTGACCAATACTGCAACTGTGTAGCCTATCATTAATGTAGGTTACATGACAACAAGTACAGATCTACTGTCTCGTACAACATAATGAAAACCGTCATACAATTCCAGATATAGGTTTGTGAGTCATGGTGGAGCCCCAGTAATCACGTCACACTAAAAGCTAGTATCCAAGTGGGGGCTGGATAAGGATTCCTTTAGAAGGTGAAACTGACCCTATTAGTTGGTTGTTTAAGCAGTGATGGTTTTAGCGACATATTTTGTTTCTCCAATGTGTTTGGCTCGCCCAGGGAGAGAGCGCCAGGCAGAGAGTGAGTCGTGGCTCAAGATCTTCACAGAACACTCACTTGTTCCCACTGTGGATGAGAATAATAGAGGTACGTGCTGATAAGGGAAGGTGTGCTTTTGAAAAGCCCACACTGTGGTGGTGTCAGTGTGAGCTTGTGAGTGGGTATGATGAAACGCACACACATGCACACAAACACGCACACACACACCACCAGTCCTGCTTTCATAATGGCAGATAAACACCTTTAGAATACAGCATACCAAGTTCTGTTCTCCTCAGAGAGAGCGAGAGAAGCTCAGCCGAAGCTCAGTAGACCAGCCTCAATCTTTCTGATTCAATATGTCTCACCAGCTCTGAGAAACAGATGTATGCCACAGGAGGTTGGTGGTACGTTAATTGGGGAGGACAGGTTTGTGGTGATAGCTGGAGCGGAATCAGTGGAATGGTATCAAATACATTAAACACATGGCTTGATGCCATCCCATTTTCTCCGTTCCAGACATTATTATGAGCTGTCCTCCCCTAGATAGTTTGTGTGTATGTATTGATATGTAGACTACGTGTGCTTTTTGTAAAAACATATTTTTTTATGTAGTTCTGTCCTGTAGTGCTGTTGTCTATTAATGTTCTGTATTATGTCATGTTTTGTGTGGACCCCAGGAAGAGAAGCTGCTGCTTTGCAACAGCTAATGGGGATCTTAATAAAATACCCCACAATACCAATACCCTCAGCAGCTTCCACTGATGTATACACATGTTCTATTATCAACTCTTATCAAAATAGCCCAGTAACATTGTTGTTAACACTTATCACTAATAAGGCCTTATGGTAATAATGTACATTCCTTTAGGCCTATATTACATTACACATCTGAAAACACATAATTAATCAATGAGTCCTTCAATCATTTGGAATTTATTCAAAAATTATGGTGGATACTTGAAATGTCACATAATTTTGTGAATCACTTGCTATTGTAATTTTTCTAAATGCTTTGCCCGTTTGGCAAAGGGGCTCCTGAGTGGCGCAGCGGTCTAAGGCACTGCATATCAGTGCTAGAGGGGTCACTACAGACCCTGGTTCAATTCCAGGCTATATCACAACCGGCCGTGATTGGGAGTCCCATAGGGCGACGCACAATTGGCCCAGCGTTGTCCAGGTTCGAGTTTGGCCGGGGTAGGCCGTCATTGTAAATAAGAATTTGTTCTTAACTGACTTGCCTAGTTAAATAAAGCTTAAATAAAAATAAAACCTCGCTGGCATTCAACTTTGTTGAACTTGTTTTTGAAGAGGATCATGTTGTTGTCATGCTTCTTCTCCCACATATTAACTAGCAACTGAACGATTGAAAGTTTGGAGCTTTGTTGTGAAACTAGAGACCATACATTACTTTTGGTAAGACATCCAGAGGACAGCTCTATAAACATCTCTCTTTGTGAATGTGCCGTTTTTGTGGCAAGTTTTCTATTGTTGTTCCATCTTCATCTTCAGGCCTTCCACCATCTTGTTTCTGGGTATTTCCACACAGCAACAAGATCCAACATAGCTCTTTTATCTGAAGATATTTCCCATAGGATAACACTGAAAAAATCCAAGCTGATCTGGCTCACCTGAAATCCTCTGTTGTTGCAACCTCATAGAAAGACTGAATCAGAATACCTAACACTGTTATGTGCATCCACTACAGAAAGAGTGTTGAATGCTGGAATGTCAGTATAATCTCCATTATGTTCCGTTGTATAACTCACATGTACTCAAATAGGGGGTGCTTATTTGTCTTGTTTTGATCTAGCAACCTTTTCGTTTCTGTACCAACACTCTAACCGCTAGGCTACCTGCCGCCCTAAAGCTATATCACTGTAGGCTATATCAAAGGCCAGTCTTTTATACAGTATATACAATATAGTACATGAACATGCATATATGATTATTATGACAATGCTTTTTGTCATTCTGTTTCATATAATTTCCACAGATCCTCTGAAGGTGTCATGAATACATTACTAGCATTTCCAAAGCTCCTCTGAAGACGTCATGAACTCATCGTTACCAACCACCAACGTATGACGACTGTAGGCTATGAGATATGACCCGAAATTGTAGTGTGGTGGATATTATTTTCTGAGGAGAATATGATGACCAAAAGAACGTTAAATTGTTCAAAGTAGCCCGGGCTACATTATCATCTAATTAGTCCGTATTTATGTGTTTCCAGCCACATTGAGCCTTTATGCTCTCATGAGAGTGGAACAGCGTGGAAGCAGAGAGATCTGTATCAGAATGTCATCGTTTCCTAAGCACAAGGCATTCTGGGTTTTGGTAGATTACCTCGCCCTTGACAGCCTCAACAGTGGCGGCGGGGACAAAATGGGCGCCTGCGACTTTTGGTGGATTAGAGATAAAAGTTGTTCCAAATGCCATCACTGCACTGTGACATTTAGCAGCCTGTGATGCTTTTCAAATAAATCTGAATAAATGGTCGGGAAATTACAATGTCTCTCAGCCAATTATAAATGAACATCACGCACAACAATGTGAGTTTAATAACCAATGGTGTAACCTAGGCTAATGCCTTTAAAATGTCCTAATTGCTAACTGGTTGTAGTTATACATGTGCCACGTTCAACCAGTTAGCAAGTCGGAAACTTCAGAGTTCCGACTAGCACGTGAACGAGGCATATCTATGAAGGATTTGTCCTGGGAGATCACACTCAGTCCTCTTTTTTCATTTGATCAAATGAGATCTCAATGACAATGGACCACCATTGTGTCTCTAATCAGCTGTTTACTTTGTAGTCCTTCTGAATGAGACTGCTACAGGAATTCATGTAAATGTAATATCTGCTTGCCTTGTGTGGCCTAACATGACCTTACTATAGCTTATTATTGTGCATGACTCTTCCGGTCCGTTCACCTTATGGTTAACATTAGCTTCATATAAATGATTAACATGCTACAATTAACGCAGCCTCTCATATCACATTTAACAATTGCCTGAATGGATAAAACGTCATTGACAGATTTGTCCTTTCTATTACTTTCCATAACTCTGATTATATCAATGAGAGCCCTGGGTCGCTGTGCAGTGTGAAGTCCTGATATTAACTTGAATTTCTGTTTTATTAACTGAGGCGACAATTATTTATATGTACTGCATGTGACGTTTCTATAATTAGTGACTCTCAATATCCACAGTTGCTGTGCCTTGCCCTGAATCTCAATCGAAAGATTAGTTTAATTGACTAGAATCAATGCTCGTTAGCTCTCCTCATCAGACACACTCAGTGCAATATGAGGAGCTATTTTAATGTATGATGTTTTTATTCAACAATTTCCTGCTGGAATCTGCTTGGATTAAGGAATGCCTCATTTTGAGTTCCTCTGAGTGGGTCCTGATAGAGAAATGTGATTTGGCTGGCGTCAGTGTTTTTAACAAGGTTGTACGTTTGAGGGGGATATGTAATAGGGTATGTGAGCACTAAGCAAACTGTAGCATGAATGAACCTCCTGAGAGATGATTGGTTTTTAATTATCCTAGAAATCACTTGATGCCTAATACCCTTAACTGTGAAGGTAGGCTTGTCCTTTCTGTTTAACTATTACTGAATACGGAAACATAATATTGTAGTATTCTTGGAAGTCAGATAATTATGTAGGTTATTTGTAGGGATTTTTCCGTCACGTTGTTTGAATTGATGGACTTTGTGGGAATAGGTTGGATCAAGGAAATGAAGGTTTGGTAGGATTGGGTAGGCAGCACACTGTCTGGGTTTGAAAACATGCTCTAGTTCCAACCTTGTCCTATCACTGAGATTTAAAGACTTTTCCAGTAAATGATGGTGAGGAAACACCATAGCAGCACTCAACCCAGCATGACTTCTACTCCTGAAACTCTGCTCCCTAAAAGGTGACGAGGAAAAGCAAGGAAACACTCAACATTTTCACAAGTCGCATCCTATTCAACCAAATACTCTTCACTCTCTGTTGACCCTGAGGGAGTTGGGTCAATTAAACCAGGATGTCGATCGATAGTATGTGGGCAGAATAACAAGACACGTCTGCCATCTACTGTCAGTGCACTCTTAACACTATGCCATTTAACCCAGGCAGGCAGGAGAATGACTGCATGGGTTGCATCCCAAATGGAACCCTATTCCCTATTTAGTGCACTACTTTTGACCAGGACCCATAGAGCTCTATATAAGGAATATGGTGCCATTTGGGATGCTACCCATGCACTCATTTTCCTGCTTGCCTGGGTTAAATGGCATTGTGTGGAGAGTGCAGTTTGCCCTGGATCTCCCTGAGCTGTCATCACCTCTGTCCCACTTTCTAACGGCTCCTGAAAGGGCCCTCTTCTCGGCCCCCAACTCCCTCGGCTCCCACCTCTGGGCTCTATAGGTCCCAGACCTGAGTCATTGTTGTATCAGTCAGACACTTCCAAGCCAAGACTGTGAAAGACATGAGCCACTAATGAGCCATGATGGAGTCAGATATCAATATATCTATTATGTTGTGGGAAGCCTCATCATGAGAGGAGTCTTTTGAAAAGAAGACATAAAGGTTGCCAGTTTGATGTAAAAAGTTAAGTGAACTATTTACAAAATAAAAAGCAGATCAGAGCAGATCAGCCTATAAAATGACAATACAGTAGGAAAAACGCATTAAGGAGGAGGAGTCTTATGGCCCTTATGACTTTCTTTTGGCTTTGTCATGTATTTACCTGAGCTGGGTCTTCTGTTTAGTGAAGGGGAACCTGTTTGAAGTTGATTCTCCTTTTCTTGCGACTTTTAAAGGAATATCCAGCCAATAGAGAAGTTTAATATCAGCTCCAGTTCTCATGAAGTGTCCTAGATCAGAACTCCTACCCTGAGACATTTTATGAATAAGTGCCCAGAACACCAGCCACTAAAGCTCTCAATATTGCTCGGAAACAGCATTGCCATGACACAAATTGATAACAACTGGTTAGGTTTGTGAGAGGACCAGGTAGTGATGCAACCAGTCAGGATACTCTCGATGGTGCAGCTGTAGAACCTTTTGAGGATCTGAGGACCCATGCCAAAACTTTTCAGTCTCCTGAGGGTGAATAGGTTTTGTTGTGCCCTCTTCACGACTGTCTTGGTGTGCTTGGACCATGTTAGTTTGTTGGTGATGTGGACACCAAGGAACTTGAATCTCTGAACCTGCTCCACTGCAGCCCCGCCGATGAGAATGGGGGCGTGCTCGGTCCTCCACAATCATCTCCTTAGTCTTGATCGCGTTGAGGGAGAGGTTGTTGTCCTGGCATCACATGGCCAGGTCTCTGACCTCATCCCTATAGACTGTCTTATCGTTGTCGGTGATCAGGCCTACCACTGTTGTGACATCGGCAAACTTAGTGATGGTGTTCGAGTCGTGCCTGTCCATGCAGTCATGAGTGAACAGTGGCCTGAGCACGCACCCCCGAGGGGCCCCTGTGTTGAGGATCAGCGTGGCGGATGTGTTGTTACCTACCCTTATCACCTGGGGGCGGCCCGTCAGGAAGTCCAGGATCCAGTTGCAGAGGGAGGTGTTTAGTCCCAGGGTCCTTAGCTTATTGATAAGCTTTGAGGGCACTATGGTGTTGAACATTGAGCTGTAGTCAATGAATAGCATTCTCACATAGGTGTTCCTTTTGTCCAGGTGGGAAAGGGCAGTGTGGAGAGCAATAGAGATGGCATCATCTGTGGATCTGTTGGGGCGGTATGCAAAAAAAAACCTGAACACTCGGCCCTCCGTGGAATCAATTTGACACATGTGCTTTGAGAATCTCAAACGTTGGTGGTCGACTTTGATAGAGCCCTTGGTCTATTCAGAAACACAAACACTCTTGTTCCTGCTGGTGGCTATTTGATCAAACCTCTAATAACACTTCCTCCTTATTTATTTATGTTGTGCTGTCTAAAATCCCCTCTAGATCCTGTCACAGATTAAACCCAAATAAAGGCTGTCGCTGTGAGTAATGTGTTCTCTCCAGTTGAAACCTCCGCTGCCATCCACCTCCATCATACTGATTTGTCAGTCATCACTACGTTGAGGCTGCGTTGACGCTGACAGCTCCTGACCCTCTCTCTCACTGACTGACGGAATTATGACTTCACAAGTGTGCGTATACAATAAGTCGCCAAGCAAGGATGGGGGGGAGTAGTACACTCAGCCCGAGCTCCGCCACAAGAGGTTCACATTGGGGTGCAGCCATCGCTCATCTCTCTCTCTATCTCTCACTCTCTCTCTCATAAAACCACAGGGAATCATGAATAATAACATTGATGAACTTGGGCCATTTCTTCACAAACACTGCTGATCTATAGAAACTATACAAAACAATATTTAGGTGCTTTTGTAATATAAGAAAAGTAACTACCACTCAATTTTTGTTTTACTTGAGCAAATGATCTCTGTTTGTGCTATGCTGACATCTAGTGTACAGAATACGGACACTTGAGGTGCTGCTAATTTGAGGTGCGGAGTACGTATGTGGTTTCTGGCATAATTCACAGTTACTTGAGCAGCTGTGCACTGACTATTTGAATCTATAAACCCATTGGTTTCTAAATGAGTTAGTAGTACAGTGTCTGTCATACATTACATATTGTACTACTCTTTGTCAGACATACCCAATCCATGAACAAGGGAATTATCTTCCCTTTTGACTGAAATTGTAGTATTTCTCTGAATTTGATGTTTCTTCAAGTGAATGTCTTACAGCAATTATATGTTTGCTCTTTTGATCTGAAATATTAGAATGATTAAGAATGAAGTAGGTTATTATGAGTGGAGTGCAGCTCTAATGTAGCCTTACTATCTATAGCTCCGGTGGTTCTGTATGTTATTGCATCGTGATGACAGAACGCGATGTGACTTTGCCTTCTCAGATATCAGTCAGCCCTAGCTATCTGGCCAGCCGGACTTAGCTATCTGGCTGGCCGACCTGCCAGACCTAGCTATCTGGCCAGCCGGCCTGAACTAGCTATCTGGCCAGCCAGGCTGGCCGAACCTAGCTATCTGGCAGGTAGGACCCAGCTATCTGGCTGGCCAGATCTACCTATCTGGCCAGACATAGCTATTGGCCAGATAGGTTGGTCCAGCTGGCCGGCCGGCCAGAAATCTAGGTCCATCCAGCCGGCCAGCCAGAAAGCTAGGTCCGGTTGGCCGGCCAGGTAGGTACTGAGGAGTGGCTTCCATCTGGCCACTCTACCATAAAGGCCTGTGGAGTGCCACAGAAATGGTTATCCTTCTGGGAGGTTCTTCCATCTCCACAGAAGAACTCTGGAGCTCTGTCAAAGTGACCATCAGGTTCTTGGTCACCTCCCTGACCAAGGCACTTCTCCCCTGATTGCTCAGTTTAGCTGGGCGGCCAACTCTAGGAAGAGTCTTGGTGGTTCAGAACTTCTTCCATTTAAGAATGATGGAGGCCACTGTGTTTTTGGGGACCTTCAATGCTGCAGAAATCTTTTGGTACCCTTCCCCAGATCTTTGCCTCGACACAATCTTCTCTGAGCTCTACAGACAATTCCTTCAACCTCATGGCTTGGTTTTTGCACTGTCAACTGTGGGACATTATAAAGACAGGTGTGTCCCTTTCCAAATCATGTCCAATCAATTGAATTTACCACAGGTGACTCCAATCAAGTTGTAGAAACATCTCAAGGATGATCAAAGGAAACAGGATGCACCTGAGCTCAATTTCGAGTCTCATAGCAAAGGGTCTGAATACTTTTTAAAAAAAATTCTAAAAACCTGTTTTCACTTTGTCATTATCGGGTATTGTGTGTAGAGTGATGAGTATTTTTTATTTATTTAATCGATTTTAGAATAAGGCTGCAAAATAACAAAATGTGGAAAAAGTGAAGGGGTCTAAATACTTTCCGAATGCACTGTATTGACATGCATATTGTTATTAAAAGACAACAATGTGTTCACCTAAAAAAAACGAAACATTAGTTAGCTACCAATCATATGAATTGTGCACAAATATGATAGTGTAACGGTCGTTGTACGTAGTGGACCAAGGCGCAGCGGGTTGAGTGCTCATAGTGACTTTATTTGAACACGTAACAAACAAAACAAGAAAACGATCAAACGAACAGGATTGCAGGCTTAACACACAGCTATGCAACAACAACTTCCCACAAAGGGACAAGTGAAAACAGGCTACCTAAGTATGACTCTCAATCAGCAACAACGATGTACAGCTGTTCCTGATTGAGAGCCATACCAGGCCAACAAAGAAATACACAACATAGACAGAGCATAGAAATTTAAATATAGAACATAACCCAAAAACCCTGGAATACTCTAACCAAACACCCCTCTACATAAACACATATACTAACAAACCCCGAACCACATAAAACAAATACCCCCCCTGTCACGTCCTGACCAAACTACAATAACAAATAACCCCTTTACTGGTCAGAACGTGACAGATAGCTAACGTTAGCTAGCTAAGCGCTAGCCAGTCAGTCAGTGGCGCCGACAGAATGAAACTGGTATCAACAAATGTTTCACTCTATCTGATAAAACATGACATTGCTAACTAGGCATCATTTAGCTAATAGAATTTTAAAGTTTAATTAATAAGTTAGACACTCACCAGACAATGTTGGTAGGTACTGTAGCTAGCTAGATAGCTTGGTTTCCAATTTCCAACAGATGTTTCTAATCCCCTTGATTGGTCATCAACTGTTTGCCACTAGTGGTAGTAAATATTATTGTTGCCAAAGGTTTGCTGCAGATTCACCACTAGTGGCACACTTTTGCAAACTTCTGGCAACATTTTGTTGCGCACTATTTAGTTTGCAGAAAAGTTTCCACAAACTTGTTGGAAGTTTGCAGCAACAAATTCATTTTTGTAAGGGGTAGTTACCTATCTTAGCCAACTAGCTTCTCTCGTGTTGATGCAGTCAAGACAGGTACTACGTAATCATATTGGGAGATAAATAACCTAGCTATGAAAAGCTAGAAGTTAGTCTACTAGCACAAGTCAGCTCGGTTGGTTGCTGCCTCTCCCTCCCTCCTTGCTCCTGTTTCACTCACTCAAAGTACACACTCTGCAAGGCCCCTCTTCCGTCTGCTCTCCTTTGCAGTTAATCAGCTCTGATTAAAGTAGCTTACAAATATATTTTTCTGCTACTTCCCTCACTCAGATCCGACCACGTCCTCAGGTCCATTCGGAGCGGGTCTCTGAATTGAAACATTTATGTATGCATATTACTCCGGGTGGGAAAGCCCCAAGTCTAATTTCAGATCGTGTCCAACTTTTTAGACCTCTATTTGAGGCCCAACCTAACAATCCCTGTCACAACAGACAATGCCAGAAACATTGTGAATGATGTCACAGAAACTGGACTTTGGCCACAAATAGGTGTCACGTCCTGGCCAGTATAAGGGTTAATTGTTATTGTAGTTTGGTCAGGACTTGGCAGAGGGTATTTGTTTTATGTGGTTCGGGGTGGTGTTTTTCTAGAAGGGCATTTGATTTATGTATTCTGGGGTTTTTGGGCACTGTTTGATATTCATGTAATTCTATGTTTAGTCTAGTGAGTCTGGTTCTATGTTTAGGTAATTGGGGTGGAGACGCTCAATTGAAGGCAGGTGTGGTCTATTTGCCTTTGATTGAGAGTCCCATATATTAGGGTGTGTTTGTGTTTGTATTTTGTGGGAGATTGTTCTGTGTTTAGCCGTGTGCCTTGCCAGACTGTTATTTTGTCGTAGTGTTTCAGTGTACGTGTTTGTTGTTTTCAGTTTTCCTTCTTTATTTAATAAAGAGGATGAGTACACTTATTTCTGCTGCATTTTGGTCCTCCTTTCCCAGCGACAACCGCGACAGAATCTCCCACCACAAATGGACCAAGCAGCAGAATAGGGAGCAAGGGGATTTCGAGATGGACTGGTGGAAGAAATGGACCTGGGAGGAAGTTCTGGACAGGGCTGGACCTTGTCACCAGGCTGGGGAATACCGTCGCCCACGGGAGGAAATCGAGGCAGCCAAGGCGGAGAGGCGGAGGTACGAGGCCTTGTACGCGCCGATAAAGCACGAGAGGCACCCCCAATAATTTTTTGGGGGGGGCACACGGGTAGTTTGGCTGGGCCAAGGGTGAGCCCTAAGCCAGCTCCCCGTGTTAATATGGAGAAGCGTATGGAGTGGAGGGCGCCGTGTTTTGCTGAAGTGCGCACAATCTCGCCCATACGCACGCACAGTCCGGTGCGAGTTATTCCAGCCCCTCGCAGATGCCGTGCTAGAGTGGGCATCCAGCCTGGTAGGAGGATGCCTGCGCAGCGCGTCTGGTCGCCGGTACGCCTCCTAGGACCAGGCTACCCTACTCCCGCTCTACGCACGGCAACCATCAGGCCCCTGCACAGCCCAGTTCGCCCTGTACTAGCACCCTGCTCGTACAGGGCTACTAGTTCCATCCAGTCAGGACGGGTTGTGCAGGAGGTAAGATCAAGACCGCCTGTGCGCCTCCATAGCCCTGGGTTTCCAGTTCCTGTCTCTCGTGTGGACCCGGAAGTGCGTCAGCCCAGTCTGACTCGTCCTGTTCCCGCTCCCCGCACTAGCCTGGAGGTGCGTGTTCCCAGTCTGGCACGTCCAGTACCAGCACCACGCACCAGGCTTCAAGTGCGTCAGCCCAGTCCGACTCGTCCTGTTCCCGCTCCCCGCACTAGCCTGGAGGTGCGTGTACCCAGTCTGGCACGTCCAGTACCAGCACCACGCACCAGGCTTGAAGTGCGTCAGCCCAGTCCAACTCGTCCTGTTCCCGCTCCCCGCACTAGCCTGGAGGTGCGTGTTCCCAGGCTGATAACCCCAGTACCAGCACCACGCACCAGGCTTCCAGTGCGTCGGCTCAGTCAGGAGTCGCCAGAGCTGCCCGTCAGTCAGGAGTCGCCAGAGCTGCCCGTCAGTCAGGAGTCGCCAGAGCTGCCCGTCAGTCAGGAGTCGCCAGAGCTGCCCGTCAGTCAGGAGTCGCCAGAGCTGCCCGTCAGTCAGGAGTCGCCAGAGCTGCCCGTCAGTCAGGAGTCGCCAGAGCGGCCCGTCAGTCAGGAGTCGCCAGAGCGGCCCGTCAGTCAGGAGTCGCCAGAGCGGCCCGTCAGTCAGGAGTCGCCAGAGCGGCCCGTCAGTCAGGAGTCGCCAGAGCTGCCCGTCAGCCAGGAGTCGCCAGAGCGGCCCGTCAGCCCGGAGTCGCCAGAGCGGCCCGTCTGCCCGGAGACGCCAGAGCTGCCCGTCAGTCAGGAGTCGCCAGAGCTGCCCGTCAGTCAGGAGTCGCCAGAGCTGCCCGTCAGCCCGGAGTCGCCAGAGCTGCCCGTCAGCCCGGAGTCGCCAGAGCGGCCCGTCTGCCCGGATAAGCCAGAGCGGCCCGTCGGCCAGGATCAGCCAGAGCGGCCCATCGGCCAGGATCAGCCAGAGCGGCCCATCGGTCAGGATCAGCCAGAGTGGCCCATCTGCCCAGAGTCTGCCAATGACCCAAAACCAAGGGAGTTTAGCAGCAACCCTGAACTGAGTAAGCCTGACAATTTAAAAGGAATTTTGATTAACTGTATAATTTATGAGTCTGCATACAGGGTGGAGAGGAGGAGGTCTGCCCATGATCCGGAGCAGGGGGAGTCTGCCTACGGTCCGAGGCTGATCGGGTCGGTCGGCACTCTGGAGGACAATAGGCCGGAGCCTGAACCACCACCTGCATAGGTGGGTTGGGGAGGGGGGGTGTAGCACAAGTGCCGTCGGTGACGGCAGCCACCCTCCCTTCCCTCCCTTTAGTTTAGGGGGATTTTTTGTTGTTGTTTGGGGTTTCCAGTCCCTGTCTCTCGTGCGGACCCGGAAGTGCGTCAGCCCAGTCCGACTCGTCCTGTTCCCGCTCCCCGCACTAGCCTGGAGGTGCGTGTTCCCAGTCTGGCACGTCCAGTACCAGCACCACGCACCAGGCTTCAAGTGCGTCAGCCCAGTCCGACTCGTCCTGTTCCCGCTCCCCGCACTGTACGTGTTTGTTGTTTTCAGTTTTCATCCTTTATTTAATAAAGAGGATGAGTACACTTATTTCTGCTGCATTTTGGTCCTCCTTTCCCAGCGACAACCGTGACAATAGGGTGCTTTTTAATTTAGCGTATTTTCCCAAATAAACACAAATTAAAACTGCAGTAACTGTTGAAATCTATTTTTTCCGCTGTACCGAAACTGAACCGTAACCCCAAAACCTCAATATGATTCGAACCATGGGTTTGGTGAAGTGGGACACCTTTACCCTCAACTACATAATTTGTTCCGTAAAATGTACCTTTAGGATTCAAGCCTTTCGGGATCTTCATGTACAATTGAGCTGTCGTGTCTTTGGCTATGCCGGATTAAGTGATATGACATGCTATTCTATAAAATCCTTTCTCTGTAATTAATATTACCTGATTGAGCTAATCATGTAAATGTAATCAACTAGAAAGTCGGGGCACCACGAAAGAGTGTTTATAGAGCTGTTATCTTCCGAATAAACTCTTAAAGACCTAGTAATATTTTACATCAATAGCAGTCAATATTAATCGTCACCTTATTTCAGTCTCATCTGAAAGTTGTAAATTCTTGGTTATCTTCACGAACCCTGGCTAACAAGTTGAATCAGCAATACAAAATTGGGTTAAATTATTTATTTCCTAAATACCTAACTAATCACACAGAATTACATATCCTCAGAATGCAAAATGTCATACAGAAAACATCCCTGGTGGACGGAACCTGTATGATGGCTTGTTACACAAAGAGAGGGGGTTGGGCTTGAATGAAAGAGTGGGAAGACTGAGGAACAAAGGGAGGAGCTGTGCTATCGTAAATACAGTATTTTATGCATTCTAAATTACCGCCCATTTGGAAAAGGAAAATGCAATAAATATTTACTCTGAGCTGCGCTTCGGTAGGTTGGTCGTAGATGCTGGCGGTGTTGGCCAACAGAGATCTTCCTGTCCTCCGAAGAATGTCTCTGGTGGTAAATTGGATACGTTGTAGTATCTTCGTTGTGTGTTAGACTGGATACGTAGTCCGTCCTTTCCTAGCCCACGTTTACAGCTGCTGTTGCTAACTCAACGGCTAGGAGGTCTCACTTCTTTAGTGAATAAGAGTTCAAAGTTCATACCATTCACAACCAAAGCTCACGCTGAGGTTGGCATAGTTCTGTAGTTGACATGTTAGTCCTTTTTAACGTATGGACCATCGTCCTATCGTCCTCGGGAACAGGAGGTTACATTTTTGTCATGGGCTTATATAGTGGAGGGAGAGAAGGGTGTGTTTCATAGTTTATAACCCATGTCTCTTCACAGGGGCGGGCCACTGATTGAGCAGGGCTCTAACCTTATGAAAACCCAATTCTCTCATTTGGAAGCTAAAATTACATTTAATCTTTTCACAAATAGTTTCATATTCAAACATTTAAATTGCACAACAATTCCATGTGAATCTGATAACTAGAATGTGTCGACTTTCCCAGATACAGTTTATGTCATCCTGTCATCAGTCATAATGTCTCAGATGACAACCTGAATTGACATCATTAAGTACCAACGCATATTTTCAACTGGTTCTATTACCAAAATATGGTTCCTTTCCCCCCACTTGTTTGATGTTCCCAGACTCTCTATATTTAACAAAGGCTATTCAAGAGTCCTTCAGTAGAGTCAGAGAGAGAGGGAAGGGAGAAAGGTATTTATGGGGGGTCATAAACCTTATCCACAGGCCAACGTCATGACAGAGCTAAGTGAGAAGAAGAAGCAGAAGGTAAGTCATGGGCCTATACTGTCATTGTAATGAGGATCTATTAAGATACCTAAATATGAGCTCTTGTATAGCATGACATTACTTAAGTTATAGATAGGCTATGGATATATTGAATTAACCTTTAATAATGTGGTTGGGATCTGTTATAACACATTCATGAAATGCTTATAGATTATGGATATGTAGTCAAGGTAAATCATTACCCAAGTGGTACATTTCCTGCATTATTTATGACTGAGATACATTACATGTCAAATGGTTTCCAGGATAGCACTCAAAAATTCCTTCAGAAAAACACACTATTGACACCTGGTCAATAGGAGGCTTCATTTCAATATATTTCATTTTAATTTACAGCCATTGCATCCAGTGAGCATTTTCTATGAATGTCATACACTGCACATTTACAGTATAAAAAGCACCACATATTTATTCACAGTGTCATGGAATACAATATATGGTACATTCTTAGGGCATAGTTTTCTTAACAGAATTATTATCCTAAGCACTGTGCAACATTGAAGATAACCTTTAACTCCTCAACAATCCCTTTAAATTTATTTTCCCTAGATGTTCATGTTGTTGGGACCTGAATCGAGCTGGCATGCTAACCTTGTGAATTACTACTCCGAATTATTACTAATATGCAATAGGAATCCAGGTAGCCTACCCTGTATAATGTGAAAGCTTTAGCCTAAAATTTTATGTGATCTACTTAATAAATTAAGAATGTATTCATTAGTGAAATTAATGTGTAATTTAATAATTTGAAGGACATACTAGTGCAGTCATTCATTTCATTATCTCCGATTCTGGCAACAGAGGCGACATGCCCATTAAAACCGAGGTGGCATTTCATTGTTTATTTTAACACAGAATTCATTAAAAGATGTGGATGAAGCCTCTGTCATTTCTGGAAACATTCAAGTTCTTCCTTCACCTGGCCTTCTCTTTCTCCTTATGATCTCATCTTTCTTTTGGGACCCAGGGCTCTGTGTGTGTGTGTGTGTGTGTGTGTGTGTGTGTGTGTGTGTGTGTGTCTGTCTGTCTGTCTGTCTGTCTGTCTGTCTGTCTGTCTGTCTGTCTGTCTGTCTGTCTGTCTGTCTGTCTGTCTGTCTGTCTGTCTGTCTGTCTGTCTGTCTGTCTGTCTGTCTGTCTGTCTGTCTGTCTGTCTGTCTGTCTCTGTTTCTGTCTGTCTGTCAGTCACAGCTTGGAGGAGGGGTCACCAGCCTTTCATCCCAGACCGGCTCCCAGCTCCCCGAAAGCTCTGTAGGTGGGAGGACAAGTCTGGCAGTAATTCCATATCTGGTTCAGCATTTATTCTCTTTATTGAGAAAAGCAGTTGCTTGCTTTCTACGGCCGATGAAGCCATTCTAACTTCGGACAACATTGGGGACATCAACGGCCTTGTGCTTGGCGGTGGCTTTGCTGTCCTCTGGCTGTGCTGGCTTTCTGATCAGCCGGGGGCTTCCTGTGGCCTTCCTGGAGGGCTGGGGACTGAATAGAATAGGTACTTTATTAATCAATTTGGCTAGCACAGAAATTCGACTTCTACCTTTTTAATAACACCCCTAGACACACACGTTGAGAGGTTACAGAGTCCGCCACAGCGCAGCACCCTTGGATGGAGAGGATTTGGGGGTTAAAGGAAAACTCCATCCTAAAACTATCTTTTGGTAGTTGTTTCATTAGTCCGTTATTGATATAGTCCCAACATGTTTTGCATGTCAGCAATCAAGTTTTCAAGATATGTAACTTTCAAAATACAGAAATATTGCCTGAATGATGCATTTTGCATCCTCTGATGCTGCGTTTGCATCATATGATGCAAAATGCATTATTCGGGTGTCACGTCCTGACCAGAAAAGGGGTTATTTGTTATTATTGTTTGGTCAGGACGTGGCAGGGGGTATTTGTTTTATATGGTTTGGGGTGTGTGTTTATGTAGAAGGGTGTTTGATTTATGTATTCCGGGGTTTTGGTCTATGTTCTATGTTTGTATATTTCTACGTCTGTTCAATTCTATGTTTAGGTATTTGGGATTGGGGCCTTCAATTGGAGGCAGCTGTTTATCGTTGCCTCTGATTGAAGGTCCTATAATTAGGAGTATGTTTGTTTTGGGAATTGTGGGATTTATTTATTTTTTTCTTTTGCATAGCTGTGTGTTGCCTGCAAGACTGTTCGGCGACCGTTACATCGGGCCAGATTTCTGTATTTTGAATGTTACACATGTTGAAAACTTGATTGCTGACATGCAAAACATTTTGGGACAATATCAACAAAAGACTAATGAAACAAATACCAAACAATAGTTTTTGGGTGGAGTTGTCCTTTAAGTGCCTTGCTGAAGGGCACAATGGCAGTGGTTCATACCTGGAGGAGCCGCCCATCTTGCTGTGGAGCAGGGGGCTCCTGGAGCCCTTGGGTTTGGCTGGGGTCTGCAGGGAGTCCTGTGTCTTCAGGGACCTCAGGCTGAGGAGGCCGCAGTAGGAGTTACACTGGTGCTGAGAGACAAACTGCTCAAACACATTGGGGTTCTCTGTGATCGTGAGACTTTGGTACCTGGAATAATAACAATAGATTCAATGTTGCAGATGAGTAAAGGAACAGTTTGTTGTCAGAGCTTCGTGCCAGAGTTTGTTATTGCAGTATTGTAATTGTAAATGGTCTATGTAGTCATGAATATCTCTAGAACACAATGTTCAGAAAATAGAACAGAATAAATTATAGGCCTACCAACCCTTTCGATTTGATGGAAATTCCAACATTTGTGATCTTGAAGTCAACACCTGCAGCACAATCACAATTACAGTTAATTTCACCTGTTCTGTTATTCAGCCAAAGCATTGTCCTGGTAGAGTTAGTCATCCGAGACTATGGACACTGTACCTTCCATCCGAGTGAGCAGCAGGTTTCCATTGGTCCACTGGAGGATCCAGTGCTGCAGAGCACAACACTTCAGTGCCGCCTCTGAGCCAGTTCTCATGACCAGCCGGCCTGTAGCGTCCATCAGACAGTAACTCAGATAGACCCCCTTCAGGTCAGACTCCACCGTAGCATAGGGAATGCTATTTGCAGGCCGATACATAAGGTGGACTGGGATCACTCTGTGTAACCAAGAACATACACACACTGTGGTATGACAGAAGACTAAACAAAGTAGTGAAATAATGAGAAAACATTGTTTTTATGTGTAAGTTTGTATCATTTTGATGATCTCACTCACTCCAGCGCTTCTCCAAAGGTTCCTATCACCCTACATTCCGCAGCAAAGATCTTGCAGTATTCACGAGCGATGTTCTGAATTCTACATTCCTTTTGGAAAGAAGATTGCATTCATGATCAGACAGAAAAACTTTAATTGGGTTAGGGATCAGAGCTTTGACTAAATGTTTTTGTGATTCCTTTCATAACATCAATAATATAATTACATTGGCCCAATTTTCATTGATTCTCTTTAAACATTTACTTTATGTAAAATAAGTAAAACCCTTCACCTGTTGGGTGATTGCCAGGTTCCTCTCGACCAGGTTGCTCTCCTCCTTGGCTCCGTAGTAGGCGATGGGGCTCTTCACCTTGATGTAACATGTGGTCCCAGACTCAAACACTGGCTCCAGCCCATAGATGACCTTCACTCTGCAGGCCTTGTGGGAGCAGCCCTCTCCTATATGGGCCTCCTCCATCATGATACGCCCAAAGAACTTACTTCCCCAGATGCCAGAGTCAGCCAGGCCCTTGGTGAACAGTAGTGGACTCATCTCTATCTCCTCTCCCACTGTAGAGAGGAAAGATAGTAACATCATCAAATATAATGCACTGGAAGTGGTATTATGAGGCTGCATCGTGAGCCACCTGATCCTGCAAGCTTACATGAATGGCTAGTTGAACGGCACTAACCATTCATGTAAGCTTGGGGATCAGGTGCCTCGCAAGGCAAATGATGGGGTGTGACTGCACAGTATTGAACACCAATTAAATCCTAACAAATAATAGACAAATGTAATCTTACCTTCTTGATCCTCACGCAGAAACATGCCAGAGAGTACTGCAAAAAAGACAGAGTAGAAAGAATAAGAGCCTGCGAGATGCTAAGTATTTATATATTCCTGCTACCAGTCACTTTTCAGCCCAGTTTATGTATATCCACCTATCACGCCTACACTGACTTTCTTGCACACTCACACGCCCACACTAACACCCACACACACTCACCACCATGCACACACCCACCCTCCACTTATACGGCTGCCATATTGTTTACTATTATTATTAAACCTGCTACCAGTCACTTTCTCCTGATCCCTGCCTACATGTACATATCAACCTTAACTACTCCAGTATTCCTGCACATTGTAAATGTGGTACTGGCATTGACCCTGTATATGTAAAGCATCTGTGTGTAGCTGGTGAGATGAGTCAGGCGCAGGACAGCAGAAATGAGTAATGAAAGCAATTTTACTCAAATATATCCCAATACACGTCGTAATAAAATACAAGGCCACACATACGGACCGCAAAACTATAAACAATTACTCACAAACAAACATGGGGGAACAGAGGGTTAAATAATTAACAAGTAATTGGGGGATTGAAACCAGGTGTGTAGAAAACAAAGACAAAACAAATGGAAAATGAAAAGTGGATTGGCGATGGCTAGAAGGCCGGTGACGTCGACCACCGAACGCCGCCCGAACAAGGAGAGGGACCGACTTCGGCGGAAGTCGTGACAGTATATAACTTACATTCTTCAATTTATTTTGCTTCCTCTCTTATTTCTTATTTCTTCAGTTTTTTTGTTATACTATTTTGACATTGAATACTGCACTGTTGGGAAGGGCTTGCAAGTTTAGCATTTCACTGTACTTGTGCATGTGACAAATAGAACTTGAAGGATATAGGAGATAAAACACGCCAGAGACTACTCCAAAAAATAGATTCTAGTCGACAGAATGAAAGATAAGAGATATAAAGATATAGGAGATAACATATTGAAACAAGTCAAACTTCAGAGATTGAACTGAGACACTAGTGTACATACTGTCAACACTCAGTAGGAAGTCTGTTGTGTCTGTCCCGTATTCATTAGTGATGGTGCAGCCATAAACTCCACAGTCTCTGCTGGATGTCTGGACAATAGCCAACGCTACCTGAGTCTCATCTCCTGCACTGGGAAACACATAGGAGTCAGGGATGCAGAACAGCACAATAAAGTTTCAGAAAGATCTAACTAAAGAATTTCTCAGCCACATGGTGTCTCTACAACCCCTTTACATTGTTGCCATCAGGAAAACCGTCTTTGATCATGATTATTTTATTGTTGAATCCCTTTTATGAACACTATTTTCCAAATTATGGCTACAGCATTTTACGTCAAGGCAGCCTGCATGGAGGACTCACCTTCTTTTAACCTCAGCGATCTCCACCTCATCCCTGATCCACTTAATTGTGGAGTCACTAAGAACGTTGAAGAACTGGCACCACAGTTTCAGATGTCCTGCCGCATCTGAGAAGGGCTCTCCTCTAATCTTCCTGATGACCTGAGGAGCTGGAGAGAGAGGGGGGGAGATAAAGAGAGGAGGGGAGAGAGAGAGATTAGTGCCAGTAAGAGAGGGACTCCCGACAGACAGGCACAACTAGGTAAAGATAAACACTTTCTTATGTTTCAGCTTCCTAACTTTAAGTAATATGGATACTATTTCAGTTAAGCCTCCATTTAATCCCACCTGGCAAGTAGCTGGCCCCATAGAAACAGAATGAATAGAACAGGCATCCCCAGTCAAATTGCCAGGTTTAGAGGGTGCAAGCCAGTTCTATTAATTCTATATCTATAACTGACGCTCCATCTCGTGACAGTGTCAAAGCAAACAGAGGAAGCACGAAGGCTCTCGACAGCACTCCCTACTGGAGCTTAGCCAAAGAAACTACACTGACTCCAATGGTTCATTTAATTGAATAAGACTAGCTACTCTCTAAAAGTATGCCAACATCAGCCACCCCTTTTTTTACACTAAGCTGATATATCTTGAAAGGAGTTTACCTTTGAATGGGTTATGCTTGTCCTTCTCAGCTGGTTTCTCCTCAGTCTTGGTCGTGTCGGCTGTCTCCAGGGCAGGTTCCTGGCTCTGTTTGAGGGTCTCTGGTGTTGGAGCCAACTTCCTCCTACTGAGCAGTGGGGAGCGTCTCTCTGTTGGAGGGGTGCGCTGGCCATTGGGGGGCTGCAGCAGGGGCGACCTGCGGGACAGACCAGGGGACATGGGAGAGGAGGACTCTGGGGATAGCCTGGAGCTCATCCTGAGGACCTCCTCTCTCTGGGGGTTCTGGGTGTCAGTGGGTGAAGCAACAGCTTCAGGGTCCTCTCCTTTGGGTTTCGGGATTAAGATTTTGCGTCTAGCGCCGGAGGCCAGTTCCTGTGGGGTGGCTGAGGGCATGGGGTACACACTGTCTGATCCCTTCAGCAGGCCAGTACTGCTTTCAGTGACTGAGACAGATGTTGAAGAGTCTGGCTTTGAATATTCCTCAACTTTCACCTCCTTGGATGGAGAGCCATCCAAAGGAATGGTGGGAACAGGTACGGACCCTTGTGTCTCACTACTTGGGGAACCCTTGGTATCAAACTTTCGTACAGTCTGAGGAACATCAGGTTTGCATGCTTCACTAAGACCTAAAATCATACCAGTGTCTGGTGAAGAGTCTCTCCGTTTTTCACTGACAGGTTGCAATGTCGGTGTTGCAATGTTGTTTGTAAATCCTGTATTTTTTGTAGAAAAACTTTGGTTCTCAGTGGCACTAGGAAGTGAACTAGATTCTGTTGAATGCTCCGAAAGGGGAGAAGCACACCTTTTGTCTCTGCCATGTTGACTGCTGAACACTGGAGGCAGTGAGTGTGAAGAATCCATCCCTTTGACTGTATTTTCTAGTGTTTGTTGTTTCTCTGCAGTGAAGGTAACAGATGAGATGGATGTAGGAGGAACTGTAATGTCCAAGTACTTCTGCTCTGGAGTAACAAGAGAAGACTCCTTTTGACCATCCTTATTCGCAGCCAGACTAATATCAGCATTATGATCCAAAAGATGCTCCTGGTCTGTATCCATGACACTTTCAATGTCCGTTACTATACATACAGGAGGATTACTGTTCTCTAAAGTGCCATCCATGTCAACAATAGAGATAGGAGGAATTACAAAAGCTTTAGGTGAGGCTTCAGTCATAGGACTAACTATGGGGGACTCAACTCGTTCTGATTCAGAGGTATTAAATCTATAATGTACATTTGAAGCTGAAATAGAACTGGCAGACTTATCGGTTTCCTTCTTACAAGTGTCTTTCTCAGGTTCCTGCCTGTACTCTGTCTCATCCATCCTCAACTCTGGACTTTGCATTCTCACATCCTGTATGTCAGTTGATGGGGGACATTTAAGTTGTGGGTCTGTGTTTAGACTTTGTATAAGGGGCATTGAAATGGTACCTACTGAAATAAGTGCCACTGAAATGCGTGCATCTGAAATGGGTGGCACTGGACTTACTTCTGTAGGGGCACTTTTCTCCATTTGTGACCTTAGAAGCCCGGCAATAGACATTACTTTGGCTACAGGTGTTGGGTCTTTTGTTTGTTGCTCTGAGATGTTTGTGTTTGGGACACTTGTTGTTGTGCCAACCGTCTGTGATGTATCTGGAATAATAGGCTGAAAGCGGGGTTTTAGCGAAAGATCTTGGCATTCTGCTATCTTCAACACAGGTATACTCTTCTCATCCCATACAGACACTGCTATACTTTCAACGGTTTTCTTTTCAAGTCTTTTAATTTCACCTTCCTGAACTTTGCTAACTTCATAAACAGTTTCCATGTCAGTTCTTCTCTCATTACTGCCTCCCTGTGCATGTAACTCAGCCAAATTATTTCCCCGTACTTTAATGTCAACTTGTATTTTTGTCTCTCCAACGGTTTTTATAGCTATCTCAACTTGGCCTTGCTGGCCTACTGAGGAAACACTACACCCCAAGGTTTTCTCACTAACACCCGGGCTTTCCAGGGGTGACTTTAGTGGCTCTGTAAAAGGTAATGTATGGCTCTCATTTGATCCCCTGGAATGATCCTGTGTGCCCTGCGTCATTTTGTCTGAGGCCGATTGGCTTGGAGGATTGTGCAAAGTAGGAGACCGTTTGTTGGCATTTGCTGTGACTTCTCCGTCCGATGACGATGGAGAACGTTGTCGTGGCGAAGGTGATTGTCCGTCCAGCTTTCTCCGGATGGTTAGTATTACAGGTTCTTGCCCGACAGGTGTTCCATTCCACTCTCTCTCTGTCTGTCTGTGGTTCTGTGTAACCTTGAGGCACAATACAAGCAGAGACAGATATCCATTCTGTAAATACTTTGCTGCAGTCATATCCATGACACATAAACACACATCATTGTTATATACACATCAAAAAGCAGGGTGTAGCTTAAAAGCGTTATCTTATGAACAAGTCACCAAAGAGACTGCTGTAAGTGTTTAATACTACGAAAATAACAACAAAGGCTTGATCTTTTCTCTGACAAACTGAAATACATTCCACATCCACAATGTGCAAAGCTCTGTCGCCTGCAGATGTCTTTACTAGTTTTAAAAAAATGTCAGTATGTAATTATACAGTGAGGGAAAAAAGTATTTGATCCCCTGCTGATTTTGTACGTTTGCCCACTGACAAAGAAATTATCAGTCTATCATTTTAATGGTAGGTTTATTTGAACAGTGAGAGACAGAATAACAACAAAAACATCCAGAAAAACGCATGTCAAAAATGTTAGAAAATGATTTGCATTTTAATGAGGGAAATAAGTATTTGACCCCTCTGCAAAACATGACTTAGTACTTGGTGGCAAAACCCTTGTTGGCAATCACAGAGGGCAGACGTTTCTTGTAGTTGGCCACCAGGTTTGCACACATCTCAGGAGGGATTTTGTCTCGCTCCTCTTTGCAGATCTTCTCCAAGTCATTAAGGTTTCTTGGCTGACGTTTGGCAACTCGAACCTTCAGCTCCCTCCACAGATTTTCTATGGGATTAAGGTCTGGAGACTGGCTAGGCCACTCCAGGACCTTAATGTGCTTCTTCTTGAGCCACTCCTTTGTTGCCTTGGCCGTGTGTTTTGGGTCATTGTCAAGCTGGAATACCCATCTACAACCCATTTTCAATGCCCTGGCTGAGGGAAGGAGGTTCTCACCCAAGATTTGATGGTACATGGCCCCGTTCATCGTCCCTTTGATGCGGTGAAGTTGTCCTGTCTCCTTAGCAGAAAAACACCCCCAAAGCATAATGTTTTCACCTCCATGTTTGACGGTGGAGATGGTGTTCTTGGGGTCATAGGCAGCATTCCTCCTCCTCCAAACATGGCGAGTTGAGTTGATGCCAAAGAGCTCCATTTTGGTCTCATCTGACCACAACACATTCACCCAGTTGTCCTCTGAATCATTCAGATGTTAATTGGCAAATTTCAGACGGGCATGTATATGTGCTTTCTTGAGCAGGGGGACCTTGCGGGCGCTGCAGGATTTCAGTCCTTCACGGCGTAGTGTGTTACCAATTGTTTTCTTGGTGACTATGGTCCCAGCTGCCTTGAGATCATTGACAAGATCCTCCAGTGTAGTTCTAGGCTGATTCCTCACCGTTCTCGTGATCATTGCAACTCCACGAGGTGAGATCTTGCATTCGAGCCCAAGGCCGAGGGAGACTGACAGTTCTTTTGTGTTTCTTCCATTTGCGAATAATCGCACCAACTGTTGTCACCTTCTCACCAAGCTGCTTGGTGATGGTCTTGTAGCCCATTCCAGCCTTGTGTAGGTCTACAATCTTGTCCCTGACATCCTTGGAGACCTCTTTGGTCTTGGCCATTGTGGAGAGTTTGGAATCTGATTGATTGATTGCTTCTGTGGACAGGTGTCTTTTATACAGGTAACAAGCTGAGATTAGAGGCACTCCCTTTAAGAGTGTGCTCCTAATCTCAGCTCGTTACCTGTATAAAAGACACCTGCGAGCCAGAAATCTTTCTGATTGAGAGGGGGTCAAATACTTATTTCCCTCATTAAAATGCAAATCAATTTATAACATTTTTGACATGCGTTTTTCTGGATTATTTGTTGTTATTGTGTAAGTATTCATACAGAGGCCCATTATCAGCAACCATCATTCCTGTGTTCCAATGGCACGTTGTGTTAGCTAATCCAAGTTTATCATTTTAAAAGGCTAATTGATCATTAGAAAACCCTTTTGCAATTATGTTAGCACAGCTGAAAACTGTTGTTCTGATTAAAGAAGCAATAAAACTGGCTTTTAGACTAGTTGAGTATCTGGAGCATCGTCATTTGTGGGTTCGATTACAGGTTCAAAATGGCCAGAAACAAAGAACTTTCTTCTGAAACTCGTCAGTCTATTCTTGTTCTGAGAAATTAAGTCTATTCCATGCGAGAAATTGCCAAGAAACTGAAGATCTCGTACAACGCTGTGTACTACTCCATTCACAGAACAGTGCAAACTGTCTCTAACCAGAATAGAAAGAGGAGTGGGGGGCCCCGGTGCACAACTGAGCAAGAGGATAAGTACATTAGAGTGTCTAGTTTGAGAAACAGACACCTCACAAGTCCTCAACTGGCAACTTCATTAAATAGTACCCGCAAAACACCAGTCTCAATGTCAACAGTGAAGAGGCGACTCCGGGATGCTGGCCTTCTAGGCAGAGTTCCTCTGTCCAGTGTCTGTGTTCTTTTGCCCATCTTAATCTTTTCTTTTTATTGGCCAGTCTGAGATATAAGTTTTTCTTTGCAACTTTGCCTAGAAGACCAGCATCCCGGAGTGACCCCAAACTTTTGAACGGTAGTGTATATATATGGACACCCCTTCAAATGAGTGGATTTGACTATTTTAGCCACACTCGTTGCTGACAGGTGTATAAAATTGAGCACACCGCCATGCAATCTCCCTAGACAAACATTGGCAGTAGAATGACCTTACTGAAGCATGTAGCGTGTAAAAAATGTCTGTCCTCGGTTGTAACACTCACTACCGAGTTCCAAACTCTCTCTGGAAGCAACGTCAGCACAATAACTGTTCGTCTGGAACTTTCTGAAATGGGTTTCCATGGCCGAGCAGCTGCACACAAGCCTAAGATCCCCATGCGCAATGCCAAGTGTCGGCTGGAGTGGTGTAAAGCTCGCTGCCATTGGACACTGGATCAGTGGAAACGCGTTCTCTGAAATGATGAATCATGCTTCACCATCTGGCAGTCCAACGACAAATCTAGGTTTGGCGGATGCCAGGAGAACGCTACCTGTCTGAGTGCTTAGTGCCAACTGTAAAGTTTGGTGGAGGAGGAATAATGGTCTAGGGCTAATTTTCATGGTTCGGGCTAGGCCCCTTATTTTCAGTGAATGGAAATCTTAATGCTACAGCATAGATTGACATTCTAGATTCTGTGCTTCCAACTTTGTGGCAACAGTTTGGGGAAGGCCCTTTCCTGTTTCAGCATGACAATACCCTGTGCACAAAGAGAGGTCCATACAGAAATGGTTTGTAGAGATCGGTGTGGAAGAACTTGACTGGCCTGCACAGAGCCCTGACCTCAACTCCATCGAACACCTTTGGGATGAATTGGAACGCCGACAGCGAGCCAGCCCTAATCACCCAAGACAGGTGCCTGATCACACTAATGCTCTTGTAGATTAATGGACGCAAGTCCCCGCAGCAATATTCCAACATCTAGGGGAAAGCCTTCCCAGAAGAGTGGAGGCTGTTATAGCAGCAAAGGGTGGACCAACTCCATATTAATGCCCATGATTTTGGAATGAGATGTTCGACAAGTAGGTGTCCACATACTTTTGGTCATGTAATGTATCTAACAAATTAATCTTGTTTCAATTTTGAGCTCTCGTGTTAAGTACTGAGTGCTCAGACATATTTACTAACTGGAACTTGGTCAATGGATGAAGCAATCCTGTTTCCCAGTTATAACTCTGTTACTATCTCACAAACTGTTCTTGACTTGACAGCTATGGCTTGTAGTCAAATCACTATAATTCACACAGGTTCAACCCCTCAGATAGAAAGATTTGAATACTGTCTAATAGTGCTACTGGTGGTGTAGCGTTGTTAAGCTGCACTCCTTTGATTATGATATGATTATTACTTCACTTAATAGGTCCTTTGATGAGCCACAGAGATGAACAATATCCTCACAAACACAGTGCAGTCCCACAGTACAGGACGAGGTAGTCTAATGTTTCGACCAGGTGCAGAGTGCATGTGGATCTGTTGTGAGATTGACTCCTGGTCTGAGCTCATGTTCCTTTAGTCTTAGATAAACATAACAGTAAGAGATATGTAACTCATTTGAAATAAGCACCAGATCTAATTGGTCAGCTGAAATTAGCACCAGAGGGATTGGCTCCGGTGTGACTTATGTGTCACTCCATCAGTGAATGAGATAAGTCCAGAGTTACTGAAAGGACCATTCACATTGCATCTATTTTGATTTCAATATCACAGAACTAAAATATGGTGTTGTGTGAAATAATAGTGCATTCCCTTTGAGGAATCAAATGACTAATTATATTGAAATGGGGAGTACATGAACATTTACAATGACAAGTACAGAAGGAAGAGTATGCTCTTAGGTTCACATTGTACAAAAATCTATTGTAGGCCTACTTTGGTTTCATTGAAACAAGAAAGTGCTTTATAACCTGTCTCTCTCTCTCTCTCTCTCTCACAGTGTTCACAGTGGAGTGTATGACAGTGGACTAAGCACAGACAGACATGGAACATGGAATATTTTTAGGTTTAGTGAGGAGACAATGTAATGTGGATCATTCAAAGGGGTGCTTTGATGGAACAGAGTGGACAGAAGTCTGTTTCAGCACTATTTTCACAGTACTTTGTTTCCATACCTTCCTTTTCTTGGGTTCAGTAGAGGATGCAGTGTTTCAAAAAGCCCAAATAGTATGAAATCATAAATGTCTTCTTTGGAGAGAAAAAATAATCAATGCCTAAAATGATTTACAACTTTTTGGATGAGAGACAAAAAACGACATCATCTTCCTCTCTGTTTGCATGGCTGCGACCAACAGCGTAACTAAAAGACAAGGATAACAGTGCAGCTCAACTCTCAAGGATAGCAAAAATATTACCCATCATGCTCTCTGCCTCTATGTCTGGACCAATCCAAAACCTTTTAAGGCATCATTGCTGTACCATCTGTTCCATTGTGCTTTTCACTCTCATGCCAAGTGTTTTCCACCACCAAGACCATTCACAGTTGCCTTAAAGCCCCACACTGTCAAACAAGCTAAGATTGTTGACCTCTCAAAATCCTTATTGCACAAATCATACGCACAACAGAAGCCTTGAGGTACTCTGTGATTTCTATATTCATGTTTTCAGCCATTCGATATGTAGCAGTGGTAATATACCTGCTGTCCGTGCCATCACATGCATCATTACACATACGTCTCGTCACACAGAGAGGGGCATACTTGTAAAGTCTAATAATAGCCCTGTGGGTGCTAGTGTTACTGATCTGATCTGGCTGGTGTGTTTTGGAAACGTTAGGCGCTCCATGAGCTCATAGGGACAGGGCAGAGACACTCACCTCCCCGTCCAGCTGCGCAGGCAGCCGAGACAAAAACACATTCTTTAGGCACGTGCTTGTTTCCTCCACAGACATCTGATCTCCTGACTGTTCACACAGACGCTGAGGCAAGGCAGAGACAGCCTCGCTGCTCTTACAGGGTGATGTTAGTACTGACTCCACTGATTCCCCAGCAACTTCAACTGCAGTTCCAGTTCCATGGATGGAATAAGTATCTGAGTTTAGCACCTCAAGCACTGATGCTGAATCCTTCCCCGGGAATTCAGTTTGACCTGTTAGGGGAGTAGTGGTGCAGTTTAGGTGTTCCAGGACAGAAGGCTTATCGTCTACCTCCATGTCTGTTACGTTGCTTTGATGGGTTTTAATGTCCTCTGGTGTGTTGCTCAACACCTGTGGAGTTGTTACTGAAGGACTTGCTTGTGGTTGTGGTGTGACAGAGGAACTTGGTTGTGGTTGTAGATTCGGGGAAGGACTTGGTTGACGTGGTTGTGGTTGTAATTTCATTGAAGGACTTGGTTGACGTGGTTGTGGTTGTAGTTTCGCAGAAGGACTCTGTTGTGGTTTCGCATAAGGACTTGCTTGGAGTTTCTCTGAAGGACCTGGTTGACGTATTTGTGGTTGTGGTTGTAGTTGTAGTTTCGCAGAAGGAGGATCTGTTTGTGGGTGTGGTGTTACTGAAGGACCTGGTTGTATTTTTACTGAAGGACTTGATTGACGTGGTTGTCGTTGGAATTTCGTAGAAGGAGGATTTGGTTGTGGCTGTGGTTTTGCTGAAGGGCTTGGTTGTGGTTGTGACGTCACAGAAGGAGGACTTGGTTGACGTGGTTGTGATTTCGCTGAAGGAGGACTTGGTTGACGTGGTTGTGGTTGTGATTTCGCTGAAGGAGGACTTGGTTGACGTGGTTGTGATTTCGCTGAAGGAGGACCTGGTTGTGGTTGTGATTTCGCTGAAGGAGGACTTGGTTGACGTGGTTGTGATTTCGCTGAAGGAGGACTTGGTTGACGTGGTTGTGGTTGTGATTTCGCTGAAGGAGGACTTGGTTGATGTGGTTGTGATTTCGCTGAAGGAGGACCTGGTTGTGGTTGTGATTTCGCTGAAGGAGGACTTGGTTGATGTGGTTGTGATTTCGCTGAAGGAGGACCTGGTTGTGGTTGTGATTTTGCTGAAGGAGGACTTGGTTGTGGTTGTATTTTAGCTGAAGGACTTGGCTGTGGTTTTAGTTTAGCTGAAGGACTTGGTTGTGATGAGGTGACAGGAGGAACTGTACTCTGACTCCCCATAATATTGTTATTTCCAACATTTTGGGTCACCTGAGCCACTGCAGCATTCTGACTCTTATTCCCTGAGATGGTTTCCCCTGTAGAGAGGAGCCCAGTAGAAGGAGTTTGTACAGGTACTTTCTCCTTCACTTGGACCTTCACTTCTTCCATTACTGACACAGTGTTGTTCAGTGGGGCTCTGTCAGACTGATTCATGTATTTTACACTCTCTGTCTGTGAGGCTGAAGTTTCAACAGCACTCTCCACTTCCAGGGCCTCTTCTGATGACCCCAGTGAGGGTGAGGACTCAACCAGACAGGGTGTCACACTGACCTCTCCTTCTTCACTCATCCCTCTCTCCTCAGGCTTCTTCCCTGCTTGGCTATCAGCCGTCATCCCACTATCCTCTCCATTGGAGATCTTTATCTTCTTCTTGGTAAGTGATGCTTTTGGTGTGTGTGGAGCAAAAGACTTCTGCACTGAATCGTAAACATTCGTCCGGCCTTTGTTGCTGCTATTTTCTGTAATGGCTGCCTGTCCATTGACATTGGAAGACACAGCCCTGTTAGATTCCCGTTTTTCTTCTCCCACCACAGGTGTGTCATGTAGCCTGGCCTCTGCCTCCCCAGCATGAGCCTGAGTGCTCTCCTCAACCACTTCATCCTCCATAAAGCTGGGGGCACTGAGGCTGGGGTCCATGGAGGACCGTCGCTTCCTCTGGGACCGGTCTGGACTGATGGTCCTCAGTGTCTCCTGCCGACTACCAGGAGACCCGTGGTTCTCCTTGTGCCACGGCTTGGGCTCCTCCAGCTCTCTGCGTTTGTTTTCGGCCTTCAGTTTGATTTTGGCGAAGTACTGCTGGTGGATCTTGTATTCACTCATTGTCCCCACCTCAAGGACTCCAGAGCAGGACACAATGCCTTTGTTGTTCCTGGCTGATGCCTGGTAGATGGCTGCATCCTCCATAGTGCAACTGTAAAGAAAATAAATTATAGATACTTGTATTATACAGTTGCTGCACAATTTTGAAAATAATATTTGTGTGCATCAATATAAACCAAACTGACATCAATATGATAACGTTTAACATCTTCAATACAAATGACAATTATGATCTTGATACATACTTGTAAATGTGCAGTGAATGGTTTTGTCCATTGCGGGAAATGTTGTATTTAGGTAGTCCACAGTATCTGTCCAATTGCAAGTCATCTTTATACCATGTCACTTCTGGAGCGGGGTGACCTGAAGACAAATAGAAACAGAGAAACAGTTATAGAGACTACATTTCGCACTTACTGTACAATGTTCAGATAGATAATAGTGGTTAGCAAGTACAACAACAATGTATGTAAGCTATTACAAACAATGTATTGCGCCCACTCACACACCAGAGGAGAGTTTACCTGACACCTCACAGGTGAACTTGATGCTACAGGTTTCAGATACGGCTCTTGACTTTAATGTCGTCTCAAAGGATGGCTGGGTCTCCTCCGTTAAATGTGTCATAACACAATGTAGTGTGCTCCTGCATAACACACTTAGTTACATTTTCAAATGTAAACAAATGTCTCTCACCTGGGCCAAAGCTATTTTCTAAATATGTAATCTTCTATAAAGGCAATAGAAGAGAGCCAAAATATATGGAATATAAAATGCAATAGTTTGTCAAATATATAAAGACATTTTTATCAACACATTCAACCCTACATACTGTAAGGTAATGTGATTCCATATCCTAGTGATTTGATTTCCATGGATTGTCTTGCTTCCCTTAAGAATTGCAGAGGTCAAAATGGGTGTTATGTAGTTTGTGATGCAATATCTGGTGCAATCCAATATCACTATAATCAAATATCAGCCAACATATTTCACCAAGCACACATTGTTCCATCTTTCACCCTCAATGTCATGATGGTGAGGCAACATAAGCCAGGCTAAAGAAAAGCTAAAAGATAGCAAGTGCAGGTGTTAGTTGAAATGAATTTCATGAAACAAATACATGACAGTACCTTGATGGCCTGTATTGAGAATAGCTGTGACTGGAGTAGCTATGCAGAGAGGAAGCAAATTGAAGCAGCTTATCAGGCACAATGTATAGGCGTTCTGGCATGAATGAAGATGGACTAAGAAGTGTTCTCACATAAACTATCACCAATTGTCATGCTTTTAATTGGTTATCAAATGCCCTTAATTGGTTATTACATTTAATTGGTTTTCAAATTGGTTATCAAATTCCCATCTTTTAGTCCATATGAAATTAATTTTACAGTAATGAGACATACAGTTGAAGTTGGAAGTTTACATACACTTAGATTGGAGTCATTAAAACTCGTTTTTCAACCACTCCACAAATTTCTTGTTAACAAATTATAGTTTTGGCAAGTTAATTAGGACATCTACTTTGTGCATGACAAGTAATTTTTCCAACAATTGTTTATAGACAGATTATTTAATTTATAATTCACTATATCACAATTCCAGTGGGTCAGAAGTTTATACACACTAAGTTGATAGGCTAATTAACATAATTTGAGTCAATTGAGGTGTACCTGTGGATGTATTTCAAGGACTACCTTCAAACTCAGTGACTCTTTCCTTGACATCATGGGAAAATCAAAAGAAATCAGTCAAGACCTCAGAAAACAAATTGTTGACCTCCACAAGTCTGGTTCATCCTTGGGAACAATTTCCAAGCGCCTAAAGGTAGCAAGTTCATCTGTACAAACAATAGTATAAAAGTATAAACACCATGGGACCACGCAGCTGTCATACCGCTCAGGAAGGAGACGCGTTCTGTTTCCTAGAGATGAACGTACTTTGGTGCGAAAAGTGCAAATCAATCCCAGAACAACAGCAAAGGACCTTGTGAAGATGCTGGAGGAAACAGTTACAAAAGTATCTATATCCACAGTAAAACGAGTCCTATATCGACATAACCTGAAAGGCTGCTCAGCAAGGAAGAAGCGGCTGCTCCAAAACCGCCATAAAAAAGACTACGGTTTGCAACTGCACATGGGGACAAAGATCGTACTTTTTGGAGAAATGTCCTCTGGTCTGATGAAACAAAAATAGAACTGTTTGGTCATAATGACCATTGTTATGTTTGGAGGAAAAAGGGGGATGCTTGCAAGCCGAAGAACACCATCCCAACCGTGAAGCACGAGGGTGGCAGCATCATGTTGTGGGGGTGCTTTGCTGCAGGAGGGACTGGAGCACTTCACAAAATAGATGGCATCATGAGGACGGGAAATGATGTGGATATATTGAAGCAACATCTCAAGACATCAGTCAGGAAGTTAAAGCATGGTCGCAAATGGGTCTGCCAAATTTGTGACCCACTGCGAATGTGATGAAAAAAATAAAAGCTGAAATAAATCATTCTCTCTACTATTATTATGACATTTCACATTCTTAAAATTAAGTGGTGATCCTAACTGACCTAAGACAGATCATTTTTACTAGGATTAAATGTCAGGAATTGTGAAAAACTGAGTTTATATGTATTTGGCTAAGGTGTATGTAAACTTCTGACTTCAACTGTACATGACTCTATATGAATATAGTGCTTTCAATACAGAATGCAGGTATTGAAGGCTCATTACTGAGTGACATTAATGCCAACAAAAACTGCATTTGTATTCAGAAATGTATTTTGAATTGAAAATGATTGAATTCAGATTCCATTTCTGTAGGAACTAATATCACTCCATACACCATAGCGTGCAACATCTTAATTGGTGGATATGTCATGCCTGTAATCATGGCCATAAACAGAGTGTTTAAGTGTAGGTCTAGTCACTCTTTCTGGTGTTGTCATCTATTTCAGTCTCTCAGCCAGATCATTAAGATAGGGAGCTGCTGAGGCCATGGTTTATTTGATATTTTATTTTGACTGACTATTGCCTAGTGTCTACAGTGAAACAAAATCAAACCACTGACAGTGGAAAAACACGAAGTGACGTCAGCAAGTACTACATGACGATACTATCTGTACCATTAATATTTTCAGAATTATAATTAAGAATACATGTTTTCACTTGACTTGATAGTTTTGCAGCACGCACTTGGCCAGAAGTAGACATACCCAGTAATAGCAAGATTGGATTTTCATAAACTTTTCTTCTATTTGTAGGATGCATTTTGGAAGACGGTTTGCCTTTACACAGGCTCATGCAGTGAGATGCAGTTTATTTATAAAGAGCTGAGAGCTGACCTTCATGGTCATAGATTTTTATAAGCCGGTAGTGAGTGTTGCCTATCAGCTGGCCATTCAAACAGTCCTAAATGCAGTAAACGACACCATGGAAACCAACAATGACTTTGATATGTGGTTGAATCATCCAGTTACCTTAAGATGAATGCACTATAAGTGGATGAGTGTGTCTGCTAAATGACTCAAATGTAAATGTTATGTAAATATAACTAACACAACTATCTATAACTAACTAACACACTGAGAAATAATTTCAATCCAAGCCATCCAATCATTTTAATTTAAAAGGGCATTATAAATTCAATGATTATTGTTTTATTATTAAGACTTCATAATGCAATGATGCTGAATCAATGGTTAAACTTCACTTCGAAAGGAGAGGGATGTGGTAATAAACATATTCTAACTTTCTTGTTGCTTGTTGAGGTACAGTAATATTTCCTGTGTTGAGCTGAGGGGTTGTGTACCTGTTTTCAGGCCTGACATCAGAGAGATAGCTGCGGCTGCAGGCTCTGCTACTCCCTATGACATCATCTCCATTGTGGGAGCTGGACCTCCCGTCCCCCACAGAGTAGGAGCGTGTCATCAGCCTCCTGGAACTCATTCTCCAACAGATAGAGTTTCTCTTTCAAACTTAAATTCCCAGGCGAAACTTCCTCAGAGAAGGCAGCAGATGATGATGTACACCCACCAAACAAATGAGGTTTTCCTCTGTGGCTGTAATCTGTTATGGTCTAAATCTGGGCGATAGCAGCTGAAAGAGAGATAAAGATGACACTAAGTTATTTTTAATAACAAGATACAAAATCAAGATGATGCCCTTTTTTGGTAAATATTTATGAGCTTGAAAACATGTTTTAAAAAAAGCAAACACTTCTATTGTCTTCATCAATTGTAGTGTAATGCCTTATACAATAGAGACTGATATCAGACACAGAGATGTTTGTTCAAAGTAATGTTGTTATGTTCAGTTGGTAACACATCCATTATATCATCATTCATCGACAAGCTATCTTCCATCAGATCTCTGAGGTAAACTCACCATTCATAGCTTTCCTTTTGTCTCTTTGTATAAGGACCCACCACTCTCTCCGGCTCAAGGCACTGTGCAATTTCCAATCAAACATGAGCATGCGTACCCTGCCAAACCTATTTATAGCAGGCCTACAAATAGGCACAAGAGCACATCACATTTCCCAAAACTAGCCTTCGAACCATTTTAAGTACAATACCCCACCACCACAAGGAAAACTCCATTTGGGAAAGAATCCGTAGAAAAGAGTTTTGATGATATCCGTTCCAGCATTGTGGAAGAGATAAATCCATATGGAACAATGCTTAGTCAGAAGCCACAAGGCCATCTAAGAGTTGGTTGTCCTCCAAATGTTACGAATTGGGTTACGCAAGTTAGGCCACCACGAGTTTGTGACTTGGTTACCATTGGAAAACGTGCCCTCTAAAACAGCAGAGGGTCTTTCATGTGGCCCAGTGGGTGACTGCGCTTTTTCTTCTCTTAAACAGCGTGCATGCTTAGTGCTTGATACAGCCTGTGGTGCTAAAGTATCATATGACCCTGTCAATCAGAATGATGACACCAGCCTTAAAAGTACATTTAAAAGAGCTGTAAATTCAGGCATCCAGTCCCATCACTCCCACTTTCCAAACATAAAAGTGTTTGGTTACACTGACTGACCTTCCACAGCAACAAGCTTGTTGATCCTTCATATGACATATATACTGGACAAATGTGAGTCTAAATTCAATAGACCGTTTTGCTGTGGTTACCTCTCTGTGATATGTTTATGCTACTGATATAACATGTGAACAAGTGCTGTTCTTAGTGAGTTTTTCACAGAATTGCCGTGCAAGTTGTGAGTTTCATCATCCGTTGGGCTGCTGTTTGGTTAAGCTGTGATGACACTGTTCGACCACCCTGGTCCTTGACTGTGCTCTCATTGTGTTGTGATTGACACTGTTCTGTCAGACCCCCAGAGGAAAAGCAATAGGAATAGAACAGCCTTATATAGTCCCTTCAAGGTCTATGGGTGTGGGTGGTACATTGCCATTTGCTCATCCAACTGATGGAGCACAATGAAAATACACACAATATCATACATTTTGCGCAAAATGTACAAGAAAGAAATCACATTTGGCCATCAGTGTCCCCTCCAAAAATGTGGTGCATGATGCCTCATTTGTGTGGTTCTAGGTCATTAGTGAGTCAATGAATGGACAACAAATTCAAAACAAAATCAGAATAACTAAAGAAGGAAATGACACTTTTCACCTTAACTTGCATTCTCTCCAGCATACCGACAACTCAACATGCATCTCAGTGCACTAGGGATTAGGGAACGTAACTGGCACCATCACTATGAATTCCCACATTTTTTAGTGACTGACACTTAAATCAAGTTCAAAGATACCAATCAAAATTCCTCCCATGTTACTCTGCATAGACAGTCATCAGATTACACATGCATACGTGCCTCCTGCGCTGCTATTTTAAATGACTCTTTTTAAAATGTCCATTGCCGTGTCTCAGTAAGTTCCAGGCCCTGTCTTTTACATAGCAGGTTGATGCAGTGTGTCTCTGCTTATTATCAAACTGAATTATTTCACTCTTTTGCTTGCTCCCACCACCACCACCACCCTGTGATGGCGGACGTACATGAACTGGACTGGACTGGCACACACACACACACACACACACACACACACACAGCAGCTGGCTCACAGCCCTCAGTCAGAAGCCATGGTAGGGACAAAGAGGGAGGCCCTCGGCTAGCCTGTGCCTGGCTGTACATTCTTAGAGGGGTGTGTATGCTGCTATGCTGCTGGGATCAGAGCACAACACAATGTGAAACCACTACATAGACCAATAGACCACGAGGCCGTGTCACATGACCCTGAAACACCTGGCCTATGACGTAATGGAAGGGATTTTCTACAAGATGTGTGGAAAGAGAGATTGACAGATTGTACAAGGGTCTCAGATTATGTAAAATTTGGTTGATATCCTCTTTGACCTCACAGAGGCTGCCTTGGATACATTGTTGGTATGTATAGTGGACGTCTAAAGTAGCTGTGACACCCTGATCTGTTTCACCTGTCTTTGTGATTGTCTCCACCCCCCTCCAGGTGTCACCCATCTTCCCATTATCCACTGTGTATTTATACCGGTGTTCTCTGTTTGTCTGTCGCCAGTTTGTCTTGTTTGTCAAGTCAACCAGTGTTTTTGTGTCTCAGCGCTTGCTTTTTACAGTCTCTCTTTTTTGCACCCTCCTGGTTTTGACCCTTGCCTGTCCTGTCTCTGAGCCTGCCTGACCCTGCCTGCCAACCTGTACCTTTGCCCCACCTCTGGATTATTGACCGCTGCCTACCCTGAGCCTGTCTGCCGTCCGGTACCGTTGCTCCACCTCTGGTTATCTGACCCCTGCCTGCCTTGACCTGTCTGTTGCCTGCCCCTGTTGGATTATTAAACAAGTGTTAATTCAACATTGTCTGCATCTGGGTCTTACCTTCATACCTGATAGTTGCTTTTGTTACACCATATGTTTTGCCCACTGATTATGGAAATAGAAAATCACATTATTGTAATTATATTGAATTTACAGCTGATTTATGATAATTATCCCATTGCATAAATTAGGAAACCTGATACTCAGACGTTACGTTATTATTTGTGTTGACCTCATGGTCTGGATCAGATGGTGGGTTTGAAAATAATGTTTTTGTATTGCGTAGCGTCATACCGGGCTATCTATAGCAGATCCTAACGTCCTGTAGCCTTGTTGGACAGATTTATAGATGTCTGTGAATGATGTTCAGGAACACCAGTGTCACTGCCTTTACATAAACATAATCCCATGCCAAAATAGTTATACAAGACAGACGAAATGTTGGTTCACTGGCTTCTATTTCTGTTGATTGAACTGACATATTTTTATGAACATTTTCTGGAGTTCATCCCGTTTTTACCCTTTTACAAGGCAATCTCTTGCTAATTTTGGACAGCACCCTCATAAGGAATGTTTCTATACTAATTTATACGCTCTATAACGCTAATATCCAATTCTGAATGACTGTAAAATGGTTATACAAGCCTTCCTCAATCAATGCAAGACAGCATAGAGCAATGTGCTTGCCCAAAATGTGTAAACTGTGCCGCTATAAGTGGAACCAAAAAGCAGCCAATTAAATCACGTTATCACAAGGTGAGGAGCTGTTAAAGAGGAAGGAGGACTTCTTTATGTCACCTTGTTGGGATATAGTACTTCTGTTCTGGTGTGGTAGTAGATAAGGGGCTGAGCCGCTGTAACTTCATCTTGATTCCACCATGGCCGGCGGGGTCATAATCCACTTCATTGACATCGTAAATAGTGACCTTTAACGCCTCATGGCCCTGAACCTTTCACCCAGCTTCCTCCCACTCTGTTACAAGGTCATGTAGAACCAGGTAACTTGATTTACTCTACAGCTGTGATACAAGATATCATGTTGGTTCTGATATGACACAACATGTTGATTTCTACAGTATTTAGAAATTGTAGAAGTTGTAATGCTTATCTGCCTGTCAGCTATACAGGATATAGGATAACTGATCCCATAATTATGATAAAATTAATACATTTATCATCATGGTGTCCTATGTCATCTCTAGGCCTCAGCAGTTTCAACAGCAGCTAAACACAACCATAGCCCCTTCAGATGTAGGCCCATACAGTAAATATAATTAATGTAGGCCTACTACAATATGCCTCAGTGCTAGGCAGATGTGCAAAGTCACTCAAGTCAAAATCTCATTGGATAAAAATACACTTCTCTGTACAGTTTAGCAATTTAATAATTTCAATTCAAACAGGTGCTGTTATCTGTAGAGTACAAATACCCTGCTTATAGCAGGTGCCTGAGTTTACGCAGTACTGAACGCTTCACTACTTCCCTCTAGTGGTCCACTAGCAAACGAGCAGGAAGTAGACTGCGTGTGGCACACTACTATGAAACTTCTGTGTTTTCACTCCTATAGACATCACATGCACCCAGATGGGCCAACAATTCATTACTGTTTGGTGAAAGCAGAACATTAAACTCCACTGACTTTTCAGACTGCTAGGCTTTCATAAACATTGTGTGTGTGTGATTGAGATCACAAAGCTATGTAACATATACAGTAGTGCGTCCAGCTTCAAATGGCTTCCATCAGGATACATATCGGCTAAGATTAAAATACAACATATCACATTTAGGGTATCGGAACTATGGAACATTGGAACATGGTGTTCCGTTTCGATTGGACTCATGAGGGTTAAGATCAAAGCTAATTGGAGAGGCTAGGTGTTGACATGACGTCTTGTGCCAGAGTGATTGGCTGTCTGTCCTGGGGTATGTCCTAAATAGTACCCTATTCCCTATGTAATGCACTACTTCTGACCTCTGGTCAAATGTAGTGCACTATATATAGGCTATATTAGAGCGCTGTTTACCCCCCGCAGGTAGCATGATGCCAAGTCCTGTTCTCGCTCCTTACCCCCCAGCCAGCCAGTAGGGTTGTTTTGATGTTTGACAGCCTGGGGTCACGTCACTGTGGAAACTGGGCTTGGACTTGTAAGACTGTCCTGGGCTGCTGAATCTATGACATCATCTCTTGGTTATTCACACCCAGACCATGTTGACTCCCAAGGCCATAAGGAGAAACAGGAAGAAGACGTGACCCCGTGGAAGGACAGCTGAACAACACCCAGACACCCTTCCTCACTCAGGGTCACATTTATGCTTGTGACCACACCCATTCTGCAGTGCCATGAACCAATCAACTGCCGCATGCCATCACAGACAGGTGTTACTAGCATGCTATCATATCCATGAATGATGATTGGTAAATGTGTTTTCTCCTGTTGTTAAAAAGTATTTGCCCACTCATGTAATGTTGAACACATATCAGAATTTTAACAGCACCATAGGCCTATCCCAGAAGTTAGCATTAGCAAAGACCTAGGATTAGCTTACCCTCTACACATTTTTTTATATATATATTTTTTATACTTCAAGGGGTCTTAAAATTAAAAATCAAATAGAAAAATGATCCATGTTATGATCTTCTTAAAACAATTCCATATAGCTTAGTAACCCCCCCCCCCCCCCAGGTTAGACAGGGCTCACTCCTCGATCACACCGACACAGTCCTTGCATTTTGGTACACCAGAAGTACATTCATTTCCAATGGAACGCTGTGTTTGCCTTGTAGCATTGTGTTGCAGAGGTAGTTGCAGTGTGTTCTGTGTGGTGCATATGTTGGATTTATCGAACATATGCATTAAACTGTATGTGTAGACGGCTTGGCAGAAATGGTAGCAGAAGGTGAAAGTTGAAATGTTGTGGAACACATATCGAGATGATGCTGCGTACTCTTTTTTTACCCTGTCGGTGTGTTATCGAGGCGTTAGACTGTTAAGTGCCAAAAATAAGGGGACAAATATATGTCAACAAAAATAATAAATGTTTCCTGATATTTCTTATATTTCTCAGATATAGGACAGTCACTTCAGAACAAACTTCCTTTAGAGTTTTTGGGGGGACTATCTGTTGTTCCATGTAGTGAATCTGTCATTCAATGCGTTTGTGTGGGCTAATAGCAGTAAGGCCAAATAAAATGTTTCATCAAATCATTTGTGTATATATTTATTTTATACTTCAAGGGGTCTTAAAATTCAAAACCAAATAGCAAAATGATCCTTGGTATGACCTTCTTAAAACAATTCCATATAGCTTAGTAGAACATAGACAGGGTTTAGACTCTTACGGGTTAAATATAACTTGGTTGAAACATGAGTCTTTCATTAATGATAGGCCTAATTGATAAGTGATATCATTGACAGCTTCACACTCACAGGACTGTTGTGTAGCCTAATATATTCATCTCCTACAGCTACATGCATTCCACATGTGTTGATAGCCTATTCTGTTTTAATCCCAATAATCAATCGATTAAAAAAAATCTGCGATCCCATCCACCCCTCTACTTATTATAAGCGCACACTGAGATAACGGTATAGCAGGTAGGGCAGGTACATACCGTTATGTCAACCATTTCCAGCGGCTCCTCCTAGTGGTCTCCTCCTGCTCAAGACTACCAAGAGCAGACTGCACTAGAAATTACACACCACCTGAGGGAGCCAACAGCCTATTGCATAACCAGCCAATCCTGAAAGTCGGCCGAGTCTATGTAATAAATTATAGACTCCCCGGATGAGATCATTTATAGGCATATTAGGCTACAATAAGTTACATTATCATTGTTTTCCCTCACCTCAGCGGTTACTGTTGGCAATTATGGACATTGCATATTCCCTAGGTTATTTCAAAGGTTGAATCTAGAAAAATATGACTATTGCATTCTCTGTATTATGAAACAGTCTACGATTAACACCTCCCGCTCGCCAACCTCCTTTCCAGCGGCTCTCCTCGAGCGCGTGATGCACTCATTTGCATACGGTGCGATTTGAAATACAATGTAAACAGCTCTTGAACTGAGCAGCTCATCGAATCAGGTCGAGCAGTCCTTGCTGGCTATTCGTATCCTTGGTGGTGTAGGCTAACTGGCATTATTTCAGCTGATGGGCATGGCCCTGCATTCTGATGGAAACGTGGGAGATTCGAAATTACTATTCGTCACATTGCTCCCGCGGAGAACCAACCTGTGGTTTACAAACAGAAATGTAGCCAATTTCCTCGGCTTTGGCTGTCGTTTGCGCGCAGACACGTCATTCAAAGACTCGTCCGTGGCCCGCCCAGCAGCATTTGACTGAAGAGAGCAATGAAGAGTGTGGAGGTATGATAACAGTTTAACTGGACATCAGCAGCAGACTAACATTTTATCACATTGAGTGATACAGTATTCATTCTTTGGTTGCCCAGCCGTTGAGCATTCAGTGCGATATCACATCTGGGCTACCGGAAATACGATGCTCAACCACCGCTGTAGATTGACATTGCTGCTATCCAGGTGTTGGACCAAAGAGGAGGGACGTTGTTGATGTGACATTACATCTATGCTGTGTGCAGTTTTTTGTGGTCCCATACACAGACACAGAGCAAGAAGATGCTGAGCCGTTTCATGAGTGGCAGCATCAGGAATCTGGAACGAGAATACAACTGTACCGTGAGGCTGCTGGATGACTCGGAGTACACCTGCACGATCCAGGTCAGTTCCTGTTTAGCAAGCAGGGAACCTATTATATTGACGCTGTTGCTGTCACCGTTGGTTGCCCCACTGTGGGTAATGTCTCTTTCGTCTGTGTATCTGCTACCTGTGCGCATCACATGACACCTTGATGAAAATAGAGAAAACCGTAATCTGCATTGCGTATTAAATGTGTAAAGATCTAATGTATCTCATCGGGTATTTGATGTCATTCTGCTGGCTGAATTTTGGAAGCATGGCTTCGGTGCACTGCAACTGTCCTGAATCGTTCATCATACAATATTGATCATCTATGGATCATCTATTGATCTATTACACTTTTCATATTTTCTATGTTTGTCTGGGTCTTAGACTGGCCTTGGCCTAGGTAGAGAGTGATAATCAGCATTTTCTATGTTTGTCTGGGTCTTAGCCTGGCCTTGGCCTAGGTAGAGAGTGATAATCAGCATTTTCTATGTTTGTCTGGGTCTTAGACTGGCCTTGGCCTAGGTAGAGAGTGATAATCAGCATCAATAACAGTTTGTGAGTGTGTCTCCTAACCTGGACGCTTAGAGATGTGACAGTTCTCCTTACTATCATATTAGCAATGACAATATGTACAGACCTTCACCATCCACAACATCTCTGGGATCTGACAACAATGGAAAACTATAGCCTACTTTCCAATGTGACAGAAACACTGAATTGAAAGGAAATGGTAGGATTTAACACCAACCATGTAAAGTCTGTAAACAAATGTTGATACCTTTTCAGAGAATCTACAGTATAAGAAGAGGTCAGTCAATCAATCAGCCATTTGCAATCAATCTGCAATCAATCAACATGACCATTTTTTGCATTCTTTGTATCAGAACCTCTGACTTTCTGAGTATTGTAATGACCCTGGCCTTCCTTTTGCTGATCCATGCCTGATCAGGTCCTGAGAGAGACAAAGTATTGAAACACAAGACACATCTCCAGGACACACAATTTAATACTTGTCACAAGTCACATTTGAATCACTCTTAGACCCTTGTTGCTGATGTGCAATTCTCTCACAGAGAGAGGGAAGGGGAGGTAGATGGATAGATGGATAGCCAGCCAGCCAGCCAGCCAGCCAGCCAGCCAGCCAGACAGACAGACAGACAGACAGACAGACAGACAGACAGACAGACAGACAGACAGACAGACAGACAGACAGACAGACAGACAGACAGACAGACAGACAGACAGACAGACAGACAGACAGACAGACAGACAGACAGACAGACAGACAGACAGACAGATAGAAGAGAACATGTGAGAGAGTGTATGGGAGAAAGAGAGCTTCAGGTCTTTATATACTGCATTTGGGCATTATTAGTCTGTGTACCTCAACGCTTTAGGGCTGCACTGCTCACAGCCGTACTCAGCTTCTAATGTGCTCTCTGGTTCTATTCAGAATGCATCTCTGGATCTGCTGCTCTCTATTGTTACAGGGTGGTTTGGAACAGGACATATTCAAACCCTTTATGATACTGATTATGGTCGAATGACCAAAGTGCCATCTAGTGGCCTCATGGGTGGAATATTATTAATATTTTTTTCATAATTTCATTAATCAACATTGTTAAAAAAAAATCTGAAAATCCTGTTTCATATGTTAAACGGTTTTGTTATAGTTCAGCCTTCTGTGATGTATATAATGTGTAACATTGGGATGCAAACTCAAAATGATCTGAAATGGTACAGGTATCTTCTTTTTTGTAAGCCTATAACCATGTGTGTTTCAAAGTAGATGTGTTTCAGACTACCAAGAAACACTGTGACCCTGATTTAGCCCACTGCAGTAATTAAATAAACCTTTAAAAAAAGGAGGGAACTCAAGATTTTGAGATGCACTGACTTTGTGGCAAGATGAGCATTTTAACTTCTGATGGTGTTTGGTCTTGCTCACCCTGAAGGAAACTGGAATCACTCCTAGCCAAGTCTTGAAGTGTACTGTATTCCCCCCAAAGCTCTTCTAGTCTTATGGCACATTGCTATTCCTTACTTTTACCCTCTTCAATTCACCTGGAATTCATCAAATCAAATGAAATTTTATTTGTCACATACACATGGTTAGCAGAAGTTAATGCGAGTGTAGCGAAATGCTTGTGCTTCTCGTTCCGACAATGCTGTAATATCTAACAAGTAATCCAACCTAACAATTTCACAACAATTACCTTATACACACAGGTGTAAAGGAATGAATAAGAATATGTACATCAAAAAAAATATGAATTTTTATTTATTTATTTCACCTTTATTGAACCAGGTAGGCAAGTTGAGAACAAGTTCTCATTTACAATTGCGACCTGGCCAAGATAAAGCAAAGCAGGTCGACAACATACAACAACACAGAGTTACACATGGAGTAAAACAAACATACAGTCAATATAGTATAAAAATAAGTCTATATACAAAGTGAGCAAATGAGGTGAGATAAGGGAGGTAAAGGCAAAAAAGGCCATGGTGGCGAAGTAAATACAATATAGCAAGTAAAACACTGGAATGGTAGATTTGCAGTGGAGATAGTGCAAAGTAGAAATAATGGGGGGCAAAGGAGCAAAATAAATAAATAAATAAATACAGTATGGGGATGAGGTAGGTAGATAGATGGGCTGTTTACAGATGGGCTATGTACAGGTGCAGTGATCTGTGAGCTGCTCTTACAGCTGGTGCTTAAAGCTAGTGAGGGAGATAAGTGTTTCCAGTTTTAGTGATTTTCGTTCCAGGAGGAATTGGCTTTGGGGGTGACCAGAGAGATATACCTGCTGGAGCGCGTGCTACAGGTGGGTGCTGCTATGGTGACCAGCGAGCTGAGATAAGGGGGAACTTTACAAGACCTGGTCCAGTGGGATTGGCGACGAGTATGAAGCGAGGGCCAGCCAACGAGAGCGTACAGGTCGCAGTGGTGGGTAGTACATGGGGCTTTGGTGACAAACTGATAGACTGCATCCAATTTATTGAGTAGGGTATTGGAGGCTATTTTGTAAATGACATCGCCGAAGTCGAGGATCGGTAGGATAGTCAGTTTTACGAGGGTATGTTTGGCAGCATGAGTGAAATATGCTTTGTTGCGAAATAGGAAGCCAATTCTAGATTTAACTTTTGATTGGAGATGTTTGATGTGAGTCTGGAAGGAGAGTTTACAGTCTAACCAGACACTTAGGTATTTGTAGTTGTCCACATATTCTAAGTCAGAACCGTCCAGAGTAGTGATGCTGTGATGAGTGATGGTATAGAACGGCATAGGCAAGATGCAGTGGATGGTATAGAGTACAGTATATACATATGAGATGAGTAATGTAGGGTATGTAAACATATAAAAGTGGCATTGTTTAAAGTGGCTAGTGATACATTACATCAAGATGGCAAGATGCAGTAGATGGTATAGAGTACAGTATATACATATGAGATGAGTAATGTAGGGTATGTAAACATTATATGAAGTGGCATTGTTTAAAGTGGCTAGTGATACATTTATTACATCAATTTTTCCATTATTAAAGTGGCTAGAGTTGAGTCAGTATGTTGACAGTAGCCACTCAGTGTTAGTGATGGCTGTTTAACAGTCTGATGGCCTTGAGATAGAAGCTGTTTTTCAGTCTCTCGGTCCCAGCTTTGATGCACCTGTACTGACCTCGCCTTCTGGATGATAGCGGGGTGAACAGGCAGTGGCTCGGATGGTTGTTGTCCTTGATGATCTTTTTGGCCTTCCTGTGACATCGGGTGGTGTAGGTGTCCTGGAGGGCAGGTAGTTTGCCCCCGGTGATGCGTTGTGCAGACCTCACTACCCTCTGGAGAATCTTACGGTTATGGGCAGAGCAGTTGCCGTACCAGGCGGTGATACAGCCCGACAGGATGCTCTCGACTGTGCATCTGTAAAAGTTTGTGAGTGTTTTAGGTGACAAACCGAATTTCTTCAGCCTCCTGAGGTTGAAGAGGCGCTGCTGCGCCTTCTTCACCACGCTGTCTGTGTGGGTGGACCATTTCAGTTTGTCCGTGATGTGTACGCTGAGGAACTTAAAACTTTCTACCCTCTCCACTACTGTCCCGTCAATGTAGATAGGGGGGTGCTCCCTCTGCTGTTTCCTGAAGTCCACGATCATCTCCTTTGTTTTGTTGACGTTGAGTGTGAGGTTATTTTCCTGACACCACACTCCGAGGGCCTTCACCTCCTCCCTGTAGGCTGTCTCGTCGTTGTTGGTAATCAAGTCTACCACTGTAGTGTCGTCTGCAAACTTGATGATTGAGTTGGAGGCGTGCATGGCCACGCAGTCGTGGGTGAACAGGGAGTACAGGAGAGGGCTGAGAACGCACCATTGTGGGGCCCCAGTGTTGAGGATCAGCGGGGTGGAGATGTTGTTACCTACCCTCACCACCTGGGGGGCGGCCCGTCAGGAAGTCCAGGACCCAGTTGCACAGGGCGGGGTCGAGACCCAGGGTCTCGAGCTTAATGACGAGTTTGGAGGGTACTATGGTGTTAAATGCTGAGCTGTAGTCGATGAACAGCATTCTCACATAGGTATTCCTCTTGTCCAGATGGGTTAGGGCAGTGTGCAGTGTGATTGCGATTGCGTCGTCTGTGGACCTATTGGGGCGGTAAGCAAATTGGAGTGGGTCTAGGATGACAGGTAGGGTAGAGGTGACATGATCCTTGACTAGTCTCTCAAAGCACTTCATGATGACGGAAGTGAGTGCTACGGGGCGGTAGTCATTTAGCTCAGTTACCTTGGCTTTCTTGGGAACTGGAACAATGGTGGCCATCTTGAAGCATGTGGCGACAGCAGACTGGGATAGGGAGCGATTGAATATATCCGTAAACACACCAGCCAGCTGGTCTGCGCATGCTCTGAGTACGCGGCTGGGGATGCCGTCTGGGCCTGCAGCCTTGCGAGGATTGACACGTTTAAATGTTTTGCTCACGTTGGCTGCAGTGAAAGAGAGCCCACAGGTTTTGGTAGTGGGCCTTGTCAGTGGCACTGTATTGTCCTCAAAGCGAGCAAAGAAGTTGTTTAGTCTGTCTGGGAGCAAGACATCCTGGTCCGCAATGGGGCTGGTTTTCCTTTTGTAGTCCGTGATTGACTGTAGACCCTGCCACATACCTCTCATGTCTGAGCCGTTGAATTGCGACTCCACTTTGTCTCTGTACTGACGCTTAGCTTGTTTGATTGCCTTGTGGAGGGAATAGCTACACTGTTTGTATTCGGTCATGTTTCCGGTCACATACAAGTTTAAAAAATAAACATAAACACAAAAAGTACATTTATTAATTACTTTAGACAGGAGCTTGAATTAAATATGTCTCTGTCTTTCATGGAACGTTATTGATCCAGATGAGCAGAGAAGTCCTCTCCTCCTGATCAGTATGGGTGACTGAGGCACTGGCACAGAGGCAGTGGTGGTGTCCCAAATGGCACCCTATGTAGTGCACTATATTGGACCAGGGTGCATAGGAGTCTGGTCAAAAGTAGGGTGCCATTTGGGACGTCCACAGTCTACAGGCCTCAGTCAAGATGCTGCATTCTGTGGTGCACTAATGAAATCACCACCGTTCCCTGGAAGTCTAATGCAGGACTTGGATGGAGTTCTGATTTTGTCTTGTAAATGCATTATTGAAATAGACTTCCGCTGCTTTCGTCTAAGTGGGCGTTGTTAAGTTATGTTGTTTACTGCCTGGCGTGTTGCCTGTGGTTTGTTAAACTTTTACTGCAGTGGGCTAAATCAGGTTCACACACAGTGATTCTAGGTAGTCTTAAACACATCTACCCTGAAACAAAAGTATACACTTCACACACATGGTTATGGGCTTAAAAAAACAAGACACCTGTACCATGTCAGATATACAGTTGAAATGCATTACATTCTGAGTTTGCATCCCAATATTACACTTGATATACATTACAGAAGATTGAAATATAACAAAACAGTTTGACATAGAAACACCGGAATTCGGTCAGTTTAATTTTTAAAATTTTTAATAATGATTAAATTAGGAAAAATATGAATAACATTTCACCCATGAGGCCAAAGAGGGTGCTTTTGGTCATTGACTGCAGGAAAGGGCTAGGCAGCTTTGTTTTTGGAGCCTACATTCAGATAGAGAAGCCTATTGTAGATGTCAAGTTCGCTTTTCTTTCTTCTCATGCCTATACCATACAGTTTGATCATAATTATGTCCCTATTGTCAAAATACAAGCAGACCGTTGAAATTTAACAAACATTATCTAAACAAAGATGATCTAAAATTATCGAAGCATTTTCTTCATTATTATACAATTCTCGTCTTTTGATCATATTAGCACATTTAGTTGTTGAGTCCCACTTTAAACGAAGTACGACTTTAAGGCTTTTAATAGCATACATAAAGGCTTCGTAAGCACTGCAAAAATGCTTCACAAATAATCTATAAGCGTATATCATGCTCTATAAAGGGTGACATAACCATTCCCACTGTAGGGTCAATTGCCAAATGTGACACAATGCACTATGTATGTTTATACACCATTTATAGAGTATGACATACACTTATAGATTCTTTGTGAAGCATTTATGTTGTGCTTATAAAGTATGCTATATAAAGTCTTTATAAATTGTACTTTGTTTAAAGTTGGACTGTCATATGTGCATTTGTTACTGTACATGAACATGTTATTACCAAAATGACTTCTTAAAACTGCATGTGGGTTAATCCCCAATCATTCCCAGTCAAAATAATCTCTCCTAGATGCAATACCAAATAAATCCTGGAACTGAAATTCCACCTAGAGTGAACATTACATCACATGAGAGAGAGAGGGTTCCAAGTGGGATCATTTCACCCCATGATTATCCTGGGACTGGGATTGCTGTTCCCCTATTTATATGTATTTCTAACTGCTGGCTCAGGCTTAATAGAACCTAGAATAGAAGTAAGATGTGATTTAGACAGCTACAGCTCTGCTTATCAGTCCCTCTAGCTACAGGCCTACTCTATGCTGCCAGGCCTGGGTTCAAATAGTATTTGTTGTCTTTCAAATACTTCAGCTGTGCTTATTTTAATATGCCTGGTGCAATAGAACTAATGGAACCGTACAGTAAAGGCAAACAGACTCAAGCAAACGCTCACAAATACTATTTGAACCAGTCCTGACGCCACAGAGCTGAATCTACCCAACGCATGTCACTTTGATTCGAAGGCCCCCTGCAACAACATGGTTCATCCATAATGTAGAGGAATAGTGAGAAAAATCCTCCAAGGCTTTGGTGCTCTCTCAGATTAGGATGATTTGCGGTCATGACAGTAATAACCATGATTCTAATGATGTCACTGGATACATCCCAAATGTCACCCTATTCCCTATTTAGTGCCCTACTTTTGATCAGGGCTTTATGGGGCTATGGTCAAAAGTAGTGCACTTCATAGGGAATAGGGTGCCATTTAGGATGCAGACACTGACTGCTTCAGCTTGTCCCTTTGATTGCTTCTCTTTCAGCAATTAAAAAAAAATCTCTGATGCCAAATTTCAGAATTGAAACATTTGCATCCTTGTCACTGACAGCTTGAAATGGTGCTGTTTTTTACTACTACAACGTGGAGAGACTGGTAGGATTGTCGAGCGTCTGCCGGCGAGACTACTTACCACCTCTGAACAGAGTGGCGGCCGTAATTTGCAAACCAAGTGCAAAGCGATTCTACATGTAGAAACGGGCGAAAATGATGGTCATTCTGGTCAGTCGCCAACGGTGGGTGGTCCCTATATCCCACCGCTCTGACAGCAAGCGAACGGTGAACTGTGCAGACCGACAATTGGTCTGGTGAGTTTTCTCCTTTACTTTTACTAACTACTCACCATGACAACTGATAAACCCAACATGCATCTCTCTAGTACTTGGTTAAGCTGCATGCATCTGAGCTGCTGTGCCCTAACCCATTCCTGGAGTCAGTGCTGTACAGCTGTTAAGATACGGTATACTCCATAGCAGTTTGACAGAACAAAACAAACTTCTCTGGTTGAGTGCCAACTTCAGGCAGGCGTTGCGTGAAACCTTACACCTCCATATTTAGCCAGCAGCACCAGAAGTGGACCTTTAACCACACCAGTCCCAGGTGACCTGTAGAGTGTCGGATAAGAAGCACAGAAATATTTTGATATGGTATTTACTTCCATGGAAATATTTTGATATGGTATTTACTTCCATGGTAAAATTGCAGTTACACACTAATAGCCTATGAATTGTTTGTTTATTTGGGTCGTGAATTAGTTACTAGTTGTTTTGAATTATACTAAGTCATTACCAGACAATACACATTAATACCACATCATGTCCTATTACATATCAGGAACATACCAGAGCATACATGACTGGTTATAAAGTACAATGTTCTGCCTTACTGGGACATAAGCACAGTTCTGTTGCTCACAAACCTTGATAGATAAACACCTTTCTCTGCAGCTTAGTGAACATGAACCTAGTCGCTGTCAGACAGACATTCCAGCCACAGTGTGCCTGCTTGCAGAGCGGACTGACAGGCTGCTTCCGTCAGCAGTGAGGCAGTGATGACGAAGCTGTCTCTGACTGTGTGTTTGGGGTTCAAGCGGCTCTACTGTTGCTGTGCCGACCCACGACAATAAATAATACAAATGTGTGCCAGGAGTGAGTATTCCATGGAGCGTTTCACCTCTACCTCAGACTGCTACGATTGCAGGCATCACAGCACACATGTTTTTGGGGCTGTTTATACACACAAAAATATAGTCTTTTAGCTCACTTTGCAACCGCTGCATGCTCCCTCTCTCCTCAGCCAGTGATGATGTCACTGGGGTAGCTCAGGACTCTGCAGCAGTACCTGCAGGATCCACAGTCAGCACAGGAGCAATGAAGATTCCCGCTGTAGTCACTCTCAGTATAGAGTATATTCTCTCAGTGTACGTAGTCATCCTATATGGAGCAGTATTAGGATGCCCCAATCTGTCCAGAGAAATGAAGAGATACAGATGGATTTATCATGAATTACTTTCAATTAATAACTTCCCTCAAGAAAGATTAGATACGTAAAATGTAATGTCTTGGCATAGTATAATTAAGCAATAAGGCATGGGGGGGTGTGGTATATGTCCAATATACCACGGCTAAGGGCTGTTCTTACGCACAACGCAATGTGGAGTGCCTGGATACAGCCCCTAGCCGTGGTATATTGGCCATATATCACAAACCCCCGAGTTGCCTTATTGCTATTATAAACTGGTTACCAATGTAATTAGAGCAGTAAGAATACATATTTTGTCATACCCATGGTATACGGTCTGATATACCACGGCTTTCAGCCATTCAGGGCTCGAACCACCCAGTTTATAATAGTACTGTATCTTACTCCTAATCCTTTCCTTCTACCTAGTCTTTTCTGGCCAATAATTCTTCCCATCATTACTTACCTAGCTACAGTCTGCAACTCTTGATCTGACATTTCTAATGCCTCTAAGCTTGTAATCTACCTGAGTGGCAGATCTTGTAACACAATCAAGTTCAACAGGGTTTAGTGAGTGACTGAGTGTGTCGGGAAATACAGAGGGAAAGAGAAAATAGAAAGACAAAACAATCCCAATAGTTTGAGGTGCATGGAAGTGTCCACTGAGTCCACTCAGACGAGTCTTTAGCCTAGGAGCTGTAACGTTTAGCTGGTGCATCATATTGTTAGGAATTTCATATTGTTTCCCAGGTATTTATTCCCAGGTAATGCCAAAGTGTCATATTTGTACCCATGTCACCCTAGAGATCTTTACCCTCTTTCTCCCAGCTCCAGTCTCCTTCCTGCAAGTTCCTAGCTGGTATCTGAACCTCTGAGCTCCACAGAATCCATTCTTTGTTCCCCTGGCTCTCTCGCTCTCTCTCTCACACCCCTTTCTCTCTTCCCCTTCTCTCGCTTTCTCTCTCTCCTCTCCCTTCAGCACTGCGGCTCTCTCTGTAGATTAATGAGACAGCAGCCCAGAGAGAACCTGACACCACAGTACAGTATAGACTACAGTATATACATGACACAGCAGTGAAGGCTCTGTATTGTACAGTATAGACATGACACAGCAGTGAAGGCTCTGTACTGTACAGTATATACATGACAGAGCAGTGAAGGCTCTGTATTGTACAGTATAGACATGACACAGCAGTGAAGGCTCTGTACTGTACAGTATATACATGACACAGCAGTGAAGGCTCTGTACCGTTCAGTATATACATGACACAGCAGTGAAGGCTCTGTACTGTACAGTATATACATGACACAGCAGTGAAGGCTCTGTACTGTACAGTATATACATGACACAGCAGTGAAGGCTCTGTACCGTTCAGTATATACATGACACAGCAGTGAAGGCTCTGTACTGTACAGTATATACATGACACAGCAGTGAAGGTTCTGTACTGTACAGTATATACATGACACAGCAGTGAAGGCTCTGTACCGTTCAGTATATACATGACACAGCAGTGAAGGCTCTGTACTGTACAGTATAGACATGACACAGCAGTGAAGGCTCTGTATTGTACAGTATATACATGACACAGCAGTGAAGGCTCTGTACCGTTCAGTATATACATGACACAGCAGTGAAGGCTCTGTAGTGTACAGTATATACATGACACAGCAGTGAAGGCTCTGTACTGTACAGTATATACATGACACAGCAGTGAAGGCTCTGTACCGTTCAGTATATACATGACACAGCAGTGAAGGCTCTGTACTGTACAGTATATACATGACACAGCAGTGAAGGCTCTGTATTGTACAGTATATACATGACACAGCAGTGAAGGATCTGTACCGTTCAGTATATACATGACACAGCAGTGAAGGCTCTGTATTGTACAGTATATACATGACACAGCAGTGAAGGCTCTGTACCGTTCAGTATATACATGACACAGCAGTGAAGGCTCTGTACTGTACAGTATATACATGACACAGCAGTGAAGGTTCTGTACTGTACAGTATATACATGACACAGCAGTGAAGGCTCTGTACTGTACAGTATATACATGACACAGCAGTGAAGGCTCTGTACCGTTCAGTATATACATGACACAGCAGTGAAGGCTCTGTACTGTACAGTATATACATGACACAGCAGTGAAGGCTCTGTACTGTACAGTATATACATGACACAGCAGTGAAGGATCTGTACCGTACAGTATATACATGACACAGCAGTGAAGGCTCTGTACTGTACAGTATATACATGACACAGCAGTGAAGGCTCTGTATTGTACAGTATATACATGACAGAGCAGTGAAGGCTCTGTACTGTGCAGTATATACACTTATTGGCCAGTTTATTAGTTACACCCCCCGTTCACGAAAATGGATGGCTCCTACAGACAGTGAGTCACATGGCCTTGGCTTGCTATATAAAGCAGGCAGATAGGCATTGAGGCATTCAATTACTGTTTGATTGAAAGTTAGAATGGGCAAAACGAGTGACCTAAGATCGAGTATCTCAGAAATGGCCGCCCTCCTGGGGCTTTTCACTCACAACAGTGTCTAGGGTTTGCCAAGAATGGTGCGACAAACAAAACACATCCAGTCAGCGGCCGTCATGTGGGAGAAACAGCTCGTTGATGAGAGAGGTCGAAGGAGAATGGCAAGAATCGTGCAAGCTAACAGGCGTTCCACAAACAGGCAAATAACAGCGCAGTACAACAGTGGTCTGCAGAACGGCATCTCAGAACACACAACTCGTTAGTCCTTGTCACAGATGGTTATTGCAGCAGACGACCACACTGGGTTTCACTCCTATCAGCTAAAAACAAGAAGAAGAGGCTCCAGTGGGCACACGACCACCAACACTGGACAACTGAGGAGTGGAAACACATTACCTGGTCTGACGAAGCCCGGTTCCTGTTGGGTCATGCTGATGGCAGTCAGGATTTGGACCCATCCTGCCTGGTGTCAACAGTACAGGCTGGTGGTGATGGTGTACTGGTGTGGGGAAGGTTTTCCTGGCACACGTTAAGTCCCTTGATACCAATTGAGAACCGATTGAACGCCACACCATATCTGAACATTGTTGCGGACCAAACCCAGCAGAGGATCTTTGGGATGAGATGGAAAAGGCTGTTTCCCGACACACTCAGTCACTCACTAAACACAGATGCATAAATGCATGCATGAATGTACCGCCTTCTAATCTGCAGCAACTGCGTGATGCCACCGTGTCAGCATGGACCAACATCCCTGTGGGATGTGTCCGACACCTTTTCAAATCCACTCCCGAAGAATTCAGGCTGGGGGTCCGATCCGGTACTAGATGGTTGTACCTAATAAACTGTCACTGAGTGTACATGACGCAGCAGAACATGCACTGTATCACTGTATGACTAAAGCACAGGCAGTAGTGTAGCTGGTGTGCAGAAGAGGAAGCTGATTGTGTGTACATACTGTGCTGTATCTCTGTGTAGATGTGTGTATTTATCTAGTACGTCTCTGCAGGTCATTCCCTATGGGGTTCGCGTTTGCGACGAGCACATCCAGCATGGACTGTCTTTGTGCTGTGTGCTGCTATGGGTGCAGTAGTGCCTGTCTCTCCTCTCCTCAGACCACTGTGGAGCAGTGACCCAGAAGACCTGGCCTCCCTCTATGATTGCTGTGTCTCAGGCCTGGCCAGGACCAAACAGATGGCCTGTGTTTGTCCCTGTACTGTTCCTAGCCATCCTCATCACTGACACTTGCCCATTGTACTAATCCATCACTAACACTGTGTGTCATAGAGGCCTAATGAGCTGGCTCAGAGTAGAGTACACACACTCAAGCACAGATTCACGCACACACACACATGCATAAATGCATGCACACACAAGCGCGCATGCACGCAAGCACACACACACACACACACCACACACACATACACACCACTCACAGGTGGTCGAGTCGTGCCAAGCCAAAAAGTTCACACGTGAACCAAAGCAAAGTGAACTGAGCAGTAGTAATGAATCTGGCTGAGGAGTGCGGAGGTCTATCAGTGTAATCAAAACAGTTTAATGATCCAGTATCCCAGCTTTTATGCACCGCCTCGTGTGTATCCTGCTCCCTGCACATTACATTAACCCGTTTAAATGTTATTGCTGAAAAGTAATTCTCAGCCTTTGTCGTACTGGGAATCAAGCAGGAGATTATGAAGTCTGTTTTGTCTCCTGGATTACAGAACCAATGCATGTCTGTCTGCGAAACTGGGAAACTGAGAAATGAATGTGGCCGAATGTTATGAATTTCTTCTAGATGTCTCTCTCTCTCTCTCTCTCTCTCTCTCTCTCTCTCTCTCTCTCTATCTCTCCCTCCTTCAGACATCTATCACTTCCATCTGTCCCTTCTCGTCTTCATTTGGCAGTGAGTAATAGCTAGGCAGCTCTTCATTGATTTGTCTGGACAGTTCAGATCATCTACCTAGACAGATGTAGGATCTTCATTTGAGCCAGTTTGCTATAGCTGTAAAATAATCCTACAGCAACAGGAAATGTGAATTATTATGTGGATTAGAATTAATGGAGATTTTTTTGTAGGTGTTGATACATTTTTCGTTAAGTCTGACATCGAATACACTACAAGTTAACATTTCCTGCTGTTTCTAAGTCAGTTATTTTGTCAGAATTTCCCATATTCCAAAGAGATGACTGCCTGAGTCATAGTTTTTTTGTATGAAGGAAGAGCAACCACTGACTATAAACCTACACCATTTGATCATGGCATTGAAGAGACAGATCAAACCAGACACAATTCCACAAGTGTTAATCCACCGTGTGTAGCAGTACACCTCTAGAGAATTCATCAGTACAGCCTCTCAAGATGGGTTTATAGCTGGAGGAGAAGACGCTTTAGTTGTGCAGGCTAGCTGCTTGTCTATGCATTGGGGAACCTAAACAAGTTTTCTGAATATGATAGAGGCACCATATTCCCTATATAGTGTATAACTTTTGACCAGAACCCTATGGTAGTGCACTATAAAGGGAATAGGGTGCCATTTGGGGCGCAGACCAGAGCCTGTGAGCGGAGTTGAGCGGTTGGAAATCCCCCTCATGGAGCGTCCAGGGCTCATCGTCCTTTCCAACAGCTCCGCTAAAAACCGCTCTGCACTCATAGGAAGAAAAACTGCCGCTCCAAATTCACTCCATTTATTAAAAAAAAATGTAACCTTTATTTAACTAGGCAAGTCAGATTAGAACAAATTCTTATTTTCAATGACGGCCTAAGAACAGTGGGTTAACTGCCTTGTTAAGGGGCAGAACAACAGATTTTGTACCTTGTCAGCTCGGGGATTTGATCTTGCTACCTTTCTGTTATTAGTCCAACGCTCTAACCACTAGGCTATGCTGCCGCCCCATTCTTAAAAAATCACAATTTAACCAAAACCAATCTATTTTTGTGACTATCTGGACCTACCAATTGGTTTTGAAGTATTGAAACCAAACCATATGGATTTAAATGAAAAGTATGAAAAGGTGAATGTAAGAAGCGCTCATATTTTCAAGTAGGCTACATGTCATATTAAGTAGCATATAAACACTCTAAATAGGTTCAGGAGCCAGAGCCAGACAGGGAGCCAGACAGGGAGCCAGACAGGGAGCCAGACAGGGAGCCAGACAGGGAGCCAGACAGGGAGCCAGAGAAGTAATGCAAATTAATTATGTAGGCTATATTATTTCTATTATTTTAAGGCTATAGCCTACAAAGAAATACATTGTCAAACATTTGCGAGTGCGACACAATAGACTGGTAGGGACATAAAGAACTCAGCATTTACATTTTGTGGTATTAAATCAGTATAGTCTGTAAATTGTGCATATAGGCTATGACTTACTTAGAATTATATACAAATTAAATGAAATATGACTAATTAGTGCCTTTTGAATTCATTTTTAGAATTCATTTTTCATTTTTCAGAAACACGAGTTTGGCCAGTCTGTGCCTTCAGGATCACACGATGGTGCCTGGAGAGCAGGCCAGCATCGGAGAATAAGCTCTCCACACTTGCAGAGCCACTGGAGATGCTAAACACCCTTTTGGCCACTGATGCCAGGCTGGGCAGAGATGCAGAGTTTTTTTAAAATTATTATTCTATAGGTAGGCCTAAAGGTTTTTAGGCAAAATAACCCAATCAAAACGGAAAGCTCCTTGAACAAGGGAATATGCCAGGCCTATTGGGCCAAATTAAATAATTCTATAGATAATAGAACAAAAATGAATGAAACGTTTAAGAGACCTGATTTTTGGTTTATAAATACTTTGCCACAATGACACACGTAGTTATCTATCCACCTCGTTGCTTTCTTTTAGCATGTGCAATGTAGTAAGTAAAGTACACCATCATGCTTTTCAGATTCCACAATGATTCTTTAGTTATGGACACTACTATGGACACTCTCTTGCTCTTGGTCCTCATCTTTGTAAGTCACCTTGATTTAGTTTCTTTATGAAAATATTTAGCGAACTCCATGACAGTAGCTAAATAAAGGGGCTATAGCAGCACACAAGTACACTACAAATGCATGCTGGGCCGGGCATGCCCTGAGGTCGAAGTGAGCTCTACTGGAGAAATATTGGAGCATTTGGGAATCTCGCTCCACGCTCCAGTCATATTGGGCACGCTCCGCTCCAGCTCCGCTCCTCGCGCCAGCTCCGCTCCTCGCTCCATCTCCGCTCCTCGCGCCAGCTCCGCTCCACTCACTACTCTGGCTCAGACATAGAGTATGCCATCCTTCCTTTCTTCTTTCATGATGAACTTGAAAGGAGTGACAATGCTTATTTAAGAGTGCTGCAGTTCTCCCTCTGTAGAGGACATCATCTTTGAAATTGGAGGGAGGGAGGGAGGGAGGGAGGGAGGGAGGGAGGGTGATTTTCTTCAGACAGATGATTGTGTGAAAAGCAGTGAACTTGAACATTGTTTTGTTGCAGTTTGCTGAGGACTTTTTGTTTAATTCATGGAATCCCATTAAGTCGTCTCTTCCTTTTGATAGTCAATCTGCATATTAATGTTTTCACTGAGGTGCTCATACTTGTTATGGTGCGTACGTGTGTGTGCAGCACAGTACCTGTATATATGTATATATGTGTGTGTGTGTGGTTATTTGTGTATCTGTGTGTGTGTGTCCAAGGGTGTTGCATGTGTTCAGCCACTCTGAATGATAATAAATGCCATTTAGCAAACACTTTTATCCAAAGTGACTTAGTCATGCATGCATACATTTTAAATATGGGTGGTCCCAGGAATCAAACCCACTACCCTGGCATTACAAGCATCATGCTCCACCAACTGAGCTACAAAGGAATGTGTCTTGTCCTGTAAAGGAAAGAGCGAGAGGATCAGTATGATTGCTGTGCTGCCCTATAGAGGTGCACACTCTGCACATTAGCTCTGCACATTACTGACAGCACTATTAACTCATCCTCTCAGTGGGCTTGGTGCTATAGGAAGTTGAACACAGCATAAGGAGGGAGAGAGAGAGGAAAAATACAGATTGGGGGATGGAGAGGGGACTATAATAGCAAGAGAGGGGGGGTAGAATGAGACAGAGGGAAAGATGAAATTTTACACCAAGACGGCCTGTACATGTTAGCTGTACTGACTATGCCAATGTTGACTGGCACTGGCCCCTTCCTCTTGGCATCCCTGTATAGGATGCATGTCTGTGTCCTGCAGTCACTGTGGATGGCTGGCAGGTTAGTCTGGTGTGAATCCCAAATAACACTCTATTCCCTATGGGCCCAGGTTAAGACATAGGGAATAGAGAAGTATTTGGGATGCAGCCCAGGACTCTGGAGGATACCCAACAACCCAATATCCCACCGGCCTCTCCTCTGACTGTCCTCTCCATAGCCTATAAGGGCTTAGGGCCTAAGCCACTGGTGGAGGAGGTGAAAAACACACAGGCTGCATGTAGACTAAGGCATGGGGGATAGTGCGGCGTGATAGAGGCCAGGGGTACTTAAGTACTATTTGAGAAGGTCCGGTCACACACATTTCCTAGGTGGCAAAGGTCCAGATGGATAATATCATTTATCAGCATAGTAACAAACCCCCACCTCACAACCCATGTGACCTCAAACTGTTCACACCCCTCTTGTTGGCGGATAGACAATTTGGAGTTTTAAAGCTAATTTCCTCCAATTCTATGCATTCTTCAATGTCTTGTGTGTTTACGGTACCAAGGGTCGAAGTCTGACCGAGTAAAAAATAAGTATAATTATTATAATTTTTTGGGGGGGCCTACGGTCCATATTGACCCCGTTCTGGTTCCGGATTCGGTCCGCGAACCACCAGTTGAGTATGTAGGATATAGGCTAATGTACTGAGGGTGTTTCCACACAATCACGCTAATTACATGTGTTACTGTGCCTCTGCTATTGATGATGGGAGATAGTGTTACTATAAGCACAGATGTGTGATCTAGTTATGTTAATGTTATGGGAAATAAGGGAACCACATTCTCCTTTTCCTCACCAATTAATGTTGTGTGCGTAAGCGCGTATCTGTGTGTGTGTTTGTGTTGTTATTGTTGTTGTCCTCTCTTGTCTGTAGTCTCTTGGGGATCTTGTGCCTGCCTGGCTGGCTGCCTGGCTGACTGCCTGGCTGCACTGTAATGGGGACTAAGGCTGTGCTGAGATTCAGACACTCTGCTAGAGCCAACATCTGCTCAGCAGCCAATAGCATAGTCTCCCTGCCTGACAAATACCCTCAGCAATATATAGTGTTCAATTAGTATTTGGTAGCATTGCCTTTCAATTGTTTAACTTGGGTCAAATGTTTTGGGTAGCCTTCCACAAGCTTCCCACAATAAGTTTGGTGAATTTTGGCCCATTCCTCCTGACAGAGCTGGTGTAATTGATTCAGGTTTGTAGGCCTCCTTGCTCGCACACGCTTTTTTCAGTTCTGCCCACAAATTTACTATAGGATTGAGGTCAGGGCTTTGTGATGGCCACTCCAATATCTTGGCTTTGTTGTCCTTAAAGCCATTTTGCCACAACTTTGGAAGTATGCTTGGGGTCATTGTCCATTTGGAAGACCCATTTGCGACCAAGCTTTAACTTCCTGACTGATGTCTTGAGATGTTGCTTCAATATATCCACATCATTTTCCTTCCCTCATGATTCCATCTATTTTGTGAAGTGCACCAGTCCCTCCTGCAGCAAAGCACCCCCACAACATGATGCTGCCACCCTCGTGCTTCACGGTTGGGATGGTGTTCTTCGTCTTGCAAGCCTCCCCCTTTTTCCTCCAAACATAACAATGGTCATTATTGTCAAACAGTTCTATTTTTGTTTCATCAGACCAGAGGACATTTCTCCAAAAAGTATGATCTTTGTCCCCATGTGCAGTTGCAAACCGTAGTCTGTCTTTTTTATGGTGGTTTTGGAGCAGCGGCTTCTTCCTTGCTGAGCGGCCTTTCAGGTTATGTCGATACAGGACTCGTTTTACTGTGGATATAGATACTTTTGTACCTGTTTCCTCCAGCATCTTCACAAGGTCCTTTGCTGTTGTTCTGGGATTGACTTGCACTTTTCGCACCAAAGTACGTTCATCTCTAGGAGACAGAAGGCATCTCCTTCCTGAGTGGTATGACGGCTGCGTGGTCCCATGGTGTTTATCCTTGTGTACTATTGTTTGTACAGATGAATGTGGTACCTTCAGGCATTTGGAAATTGCTCCCGAGGATGGACCAGACTTGTGGAGGTCTTCAATTTATTTTCTGAGGTCTTGGCTGATTTTTCTTTATTTTCCCATGATGTCAAGCAAAGAGGCACTGAGTTTGAAGGTAGGCCTTGAAATACATCCACAGGTACACCTCCAATTGACTCAAATGATCAATTAGCCTATCAGAAGCTTCTAAAGCCATGATACCGTTTTCAGGAATTTTCCAAGCTGTTTAAAGGTGCAATCAACTTAGTGTATGTTAACTTCTGACCCACTGGAATTGTGATACAGTGAATTATTGGTGAAATAATCTGTCTGTAAACAATTGTTGGAAAAATTACTTGTGTCATGCACAAAGTAGATGTCCTAACAGACTTGCCAAAACTATAGTTTGTTAACAACAAATTTGTGGAGTGTTTGAAAAACGAGTTTTAATGACTCCAACCTAAGTGTATGTAAACTTCCGACTTCAACTGTATATATATATGTGCTTGTTGTTTATTAACTCATATTCAGCAATTATTCTCTCTCATAAATGTCCTCCCAGAATGTTGATGTTTGGTTACTACTAGTTTGACTTTTGTTACAAAGCCTACTACTGTTATATTCCCCTCAAGGAATAACTGAATGTTGTGAAATCTTGACGTAAATGCTATGTGTATATAATATCACAGAGATAGAGGCTGTTCTTTAAAACGGACCGGCTTCATGTCCTTTTAGATCTGGCCTAGAGGATGTATCTCCAAACTCTCCCCCATCTTCAAGCTACACCAGCGTTGCCAACTGAGGTCTCTAAAGAAAGTATAGGCTGAAAGCGACACTTCGGATTTTGGCAAAGAAGTCCTTTATCTACTTCTCCAGAGTCAGATGAACTCGTGCATACCATTTTTATCTCTATGTGCAGTTTGAAGTATGTTGCTAAGTAGCGTTTGCACAATTACTGGGCGTCTATGGCATGCTAGCTGTTACCATAGACATCCAGCCATTGTGCTAACCCTAGTAAGCTTTGGCTTGCGAATCTACCTCTAACTAACTTCATACTGGACGCAGAGACATACAAATAGAATCTACAAGTTCATCTGACTCTGGGGAAGTAGATAAAGGGCATTGCCAAAATCCTGAAGTATCCTTTTAAAGCATTGTTACAAGCCACTCTCAATCATTTTGGCCGTCTCCCTTTCCAGTTCTCTGCTGCCAATGACTGGAATGAACTACAAAAATCTCTGAAACTGGAAACACTTATCTCCCTCACTAGCTTTAAGCACCAGCTGTCAGATCAGCTCACAGATCACTGCACCTGTACATAGCCCATCTATAATTTAGCCCAAACAACTACCTCTTCCCCTACTGTATTTATTTATTTTATTTAGCTCCTTTGCACCCCATTAACTCTATTTCTACTTTGCACTTTCTTCTACTACAAATCTACCATTCCAGTGTTTTACTTGCTATATTGTATTTACTTTGCCACCATGGACTTTTTTTTGCCTTTACCTCCCTTATCTCAACTCATTTGCTCACATTGTACATAGACTTATTTTTCTACTGTATTATTGACTGTATATTTGTTTTACTCCATGTGTAACTCTGTGTTGTTGTATGTTGTCAAACTGCTTTGCTTTATCTTGGCCAGGTCGCAATTGTAAATGAGAACTTGTTCTCAACTTGCCTACCTGGTTAAATAAAGGTGATATAAATAAATAAATAAAAACATTTAGTTTCCACACTGTTGTTGTTATATAAAATAATGAGTGATAGAGTTCAGTCAAAACGGCTCATCTGGTCTGCAGCCTCATGCTGTATTTTGACATCCTTCTTTTAAATTGTGTTTCTACCTTGTCAGCTGGAGCACCTCCTGCTAGCTCAATCTAGACTGAAGTGAATAGAGAGTGCCATACGACAGCAAAGGCACAATAACCACCTGGGAGTTTCCTGAGAAGAAGCTAGAACTCTGCTCTTCAATCTGTTCAGCTCGCTATGGAGAGAGACAGAGAGAGAGAGAGAGAGAGAGAGGCTCGCTGTTGAAAGGGGGATAGAGATTGCAAGCGAGAAAGTGCTAAATAGAAGCTAAAACGCTGCTCTTCCACTGTTCAGCTCTCTGTGGGGATTTAACAGAGCTCTGCTGGGAATAGTTGAAAGTCAGTTTGCCATCTGGATTGAAATAAATTGCATACTGAATCAATGTTTTTACACAGCGCTGTAGCTAGGGAGAATGTGTTGAACTGCTTGAGTGCTTTTGTTGAATCATGGACACTAGTATTTGACCCAGGTGGGTGGAAAGCATGAGTTTGAATTGAAGAACAGCACTTCAGCCATAGAAAGTTTTAATGTTTCGTTTTGGGTAGTCTTAATGTTACAAATTCTATGTCTTTGGCTTTTATGCCTCAACAATAAGTGACAAATGTATGTGATCATCACATTACTACACTCAATACACATCACAAAGTACTATAGATATACTGTGCATTCGTTCTTGACTCCAAAACTGCTCTATTCTCCCACAAATGGGATTCATTAGTAAGCCAGCAATGTGTGTTCTGACATTTAACACATAAAGGTATTTGTATTTGTCTTTCGGCTGGCCATTTTGCACCCTACCGGTACTCTCCGTACATTTTCTTCTGTTGTCTTGGTATTCCGCTCAGGCCTCGCGTTTTGTTCGGCTGCCTGGTTCAGTTCTATTTTTACCTTTTCTATATATCTCAGCCAGTGTGTGTATAGCATATTAAACCTCTCCTCTGCCTCTCTCTCTCTCTCTCTCTCTCTCTCTGTCTCTTTCCTCTCTCCTCTCCTCTCACCAGCCATAACTTCCCCCATCATCAGATCACTTCCATACACACATCACGACACACTTCAGTCAAGTGCTAAGCAAAGTTCCCATTCCTCTTCCTGCTTAATCTCTTGTGGAGAGACTACATAAACAGAGAGAGAGAGAGAGGGAGATCCTTTTTTGTAATCCTAAAGTGTCTAGTTGAGAGGGAGTTTACCAACACAGAACTGCTCAGACTCTCTGTTGTCTCGTGGGCTGTATTTGAGATGAAAGAGACAGTGTTAGTCTGCCTTCGCTTGTGGGAGCTCTCCTCTCCTTTCCTCATCTCTTTTCTACACCTCCTCTCTCTCCTCTATCTCTCTCTTCTCTCTTCTCTCAGCTCAGAGACAGGTGGATGGACAGCATCTGAATTACTCAGTCAGAGAGAAAGTTATCTGGGCTATATTCATCCATATTGGTGTTTTTTTCAGTTTTATGTATATATGTACAATATATGGATTAAGCTATAGTAGTTTTAACAAAATTGTGTTTTCTTTGAAGAGCTGTCCCCAAACTTTAGAAACACACTTTGTACCTCATGGATTAATGTCAGTGGAAGATTCACACAAAGGTTTGAGATACTTGTACTTTATCAAATCAAATCACATTTTATTTGTCATATGCGCCGGATACAACCTGACAGTGAAATGCTGACTTACAAGCCCTTAACCAACAATGCAGTTCAAGAAATAGAGTTAAGAAAATATTTACTAAATAAACTAAAGTAAAAATTAAAATAAAAAAACGAGTCAATGTGCGGGGGTACAGTTTAGTCGAGGTATTTATAAAGTGACTGTGCATAGATAATAAACAGTGAGTAGCAGCAGTGTAAAAACAAAGGGGTGGTCAATGTAAATAGTCCGGGTGGCCATTTGATTATGGCTTGGGGGTAGAAGCTGTTAAGGAGCCTTTTGACTTTACCGTCAGGTTCGGCCCTAAGTTTGAGGAAGTAAAACAGGTGAAGTTGTGTTTAGTTCATGGCAGAGCAGAACTTTGCACGCTAACCGAATGAGCACAACTTCTAATGAAGAACATTTATTGGTCGCTCCTGTTAGAAAAGCAAACCTGTGTTGTTTAACTATGATTAAGGCAGGACATCATATCTTATTCATATAGTTTGGGTGTCATTGTAATGTTGACCTCTGCTAGCAAACATATTGCATACCACTGTTACTTAGTTTAGGGATGCCAGTGGTAAGGGAAGTTTAGGAATTATTTGTTTAAAGGAATTGACACATTTTGATGGAATATTTAAATTAAACAGTATAAACTTCTTGAAGTTTCATGATTTCTTTGTGTGTGTGTGTGCATGCATGTATGTGTGTGTGTGTGTGTGTGTGTGTGTGTGTGTGTGTGTGTGTGTGTGTGTGTGTGTGTGTGTGTGTGTGTGTGCACGCACGCATGTATGTATGTGCGTGTTTATGTGTGCCCACTGCCCATTTCCAGTGGCACGTTTCCGCATCACTCCTTCCTGTCTCGTCCTCATGCAGACAGACGGACAGACAGACAGCGACACAGCACAGCTCTCCTGTCTTTATCCCAGTAGCTGCTTGCCAGGGAATACATTCCAGACACGTTTTCCAAAGCAAACTGAAAAACAATGTAGATTGTGAGTCATCATCCACATTCAGATACTCCTGCAAGTAATTTACAATTACAACCGATACTGATAACCAATATTTCAAATGTTTGCGGCCAGTTAAATAGTTAACACACACACACATATGGACACAGCGGTCTAAGGCACAGCATCTCAGTGCAAAAAGGCATAACTACAGTCCCTGGTTCGAATCCAGGCTCTATCACATCCGGCCGTGATTGGGAGTCCCATAGGGCGGCGCACAATTGTCCCAGCGTCGTCCAGGTTTTGTAAATAAGAATTTGTTCTTAACTGTCTTGCCTAGTTAAATAAAGGTTACACACACACACATTACATACTTTTATTTTGAAGGCAAACTGCAAATTCCACTATTGCGCCTAATCCTTACTGTGGCTAACCCGATCCGGTCGAGCCTCACTAGCCAGATGAAGCTAGCTGGCGGCTTATAACGTTAGCTTTGGGCAACAGGGTTAAGTAGCTGGCTAGCTATTTATTTTCATGAACTGAAGTTCAATTTCAGTAGGCGAACAACAAGTGGCAACCTAGCTAATACTTACTCACAAGGATTCCTAAATCATTGCCAAGAATAATGAAAATGAATGCAGTTTCTCCTGGTCATTGTTTTCAGGCTGGTTGTATTGGAATTTGCGGTCGAACAAATTATGCTTTATTACCAACGCGGTATTGTAAACACATCGTTTGTGGCCGGTGTTTGCTTGTTTGCAGACCTTTTTGTAAAGCTTTGACAGTGCTATCTTTTTTGACACGCAAAGACCCAAACGGCGTTCCATAGTATGTATGTCATGAAGCTAATAGCAGTGACGCTATTACTGTGTAACTCCGGTCGGGCAACATCTGAAAAATAGCTCACTTGGTAGTGTGTACCGGTGCTCGACCAGTCAGCAAAAGCCAACATCACCCACGACAGAGAACAGTTGATTGTCAAAGGCAATGAATCTTGGCTTTAATGTATTTCGCTTTTGAATTGTCTCACTGAAATTTTCTTACTCTTTCAAATGACTGCTCGACATGTTGATCCACACAGCAGACATTGTGGTCTAGGTTAGGAATGCTGTGTTGCACGTGTAGCGCAACATTTCTACGTGGCGTCATTACGTCATGTACCTACATTATATAGGTATGCACGGTAGCTTTGACATCGGTTTTTAACATCGCCGTTAAACTAGACATCGGGCCGATACCGATGTTGGCATTTTTAGCTAATATGGGCCGATTCCAATATGTTCACCGATAAATCGTGCATCCCTAATTTTAACCAATATGTTTATTAAAGATTAACCTCCTTCATCGGTTGTTATTTTGTGTTTCATGTTAGTGGAGCTGCCTCTCTCCTACCGTTTTGTATTCAATATAAACAGACAGGATCTAATTGGCCCTCTCAGGTCTGTTTGCAGGGCATGTGAGGGCACCACTTAATTTTCCTGCATTCAAACAGTCCCATTCAGTGGCTATCTGGTTATGAGTTGCAGTGCATCACTCATGTTTCTATGGTTCTCTCTCTCTCTCTCTCTCTCTCTCTCTCTCTCTCTCTCTCTCATCTGCTCTATCAAAAGATTCAAAAGGTACTTTACCTCAATTAGGGACAAATACCAGCTCAGGGAGCACACAATGGGTTGTCTGCTCATCTCTCACCGATCTGGCTTCTGTGAGGAAGGAAATGTCACAGATGTACATTAAAATGTTGTTCTGCATAGCTGGCCTCATAAAAGACGGGAGGAATGGTGGCGGGTGGAGAGGATGCTCATTTGAATTGCAGAGAGAAGGCTTGTTCTCTCAGCGAAGGGACTTTTATTTAAGCAGACGTTTGATTGGAAGATCTATTCACTCGTCAGGGACGTGGACTAATCCCCAGTAGTAACACTATTTGTTTATTTATTCATGTTAGTAATGCTGTTTAGGGGAACACAACGATAACAAGGTAATTCGGATTCTCTGTAGCTGGCTGTGGCTAACAGCAAAACCTGTAAATATGGACTGTGGAAATAGCTAATGTAGTCGAGTGCACAGCAGTGTGTCCCAAAGCAGTGTCTCAGTGTGTCCCATGGTGGTGTTTGCAGCAATATCAGTTAGACTCCAAATATCCATTGAAGAGCTAATTTGACTGAGGTGATAATCAGTAATTGTATAAATATCATGATCCAGGCAATGTCAGCTTTCATATAGGCGGTGGTCCCACTCCCAGCCAGGCTTAGAGCTTATAGTACTGTAGGGGGGCTGAGGACATTGGAGTTTTGCCAATGCCAGGGGTACTCAACTCCTACCCTTCAAGGTCTGTAGCCTGCTGGTTTTATGTTCTACCTGATCATTAAATGCATACACCTCGTGTCCCAGGTCTAAATCAGTCCCTGATTAGAGGAGAACAATGAAAAGATGCAGTGGAACTGACTTGGAGGTCCAGAGTTGAGTTTGAGGGTGCTATGCAGTTCATTCAGTATCAGGTTTCACATTGAACAGGTTGATTACTAGTTGACTAATTTTCATCCACAGAATGTCAGATTGTTTATTGTTTTATGACACATACAGGGAACTTTCATTGAACACATGAGCTCATAATAATTTCTTACTTCATAACGATCTGGCCTTAATGGCCATACTCTTATAATCTCCACCTGGCACAGTCAGAAGAAGACTGGCCACGCCTCAGAGCCTGCTTCCTCTCTAGGTTCAGCTCTTCTAGGGAGTTTATCCCTAGCCACTGTGCTTCTACATCTGCATCTCTTGCTCTTTGGGGTCTTTGGGGATTGCGTCGAGCCAAAGTGTTCCGAATGAACAGCTCTCTTTCTCATCTTTTTTTATGAATATGTTTTTCTTTGTTTATTTCTACCTTTTGTTTTTCAAGTGGAATGTATGTGTGGGAATCCTGAATGATGATCATACTCTTGTTTGAATAACCTGTGTAGTTGCTAATACTACTGACAGTATTGACATGTTTGAATGACATAACGAGCAGGACACCCTGCGTCGGTAAATAGGTGCCTCCCATTGTTTTCCTACTCAAGGCTTGGATGAAGGCGATTTATGCCGAAACGTAAGCCTATTGTTTGTTTGTCCCGTCAATAAATCTATCAGATTTACACAGCAACAGAGTGCTGCTTTTTCTTTTTTCTCCCGGATAGTCACCAGTTCAGGTACCCTGGGGTAAGAAATGTTTTTTTAGGACTGGCCACCCCTCAGAGCCTGGTTCCACTCTAGGTTTCTACCTAGGTTCCTGCCTTTCTAGGGAGTTTTTCCTAGCCACTGTGCTTCATTCATACATCTGCATTCCTTGCTCTCTGGGGTTCTACGATGGGTTGCTGTGTAAGCACTTTGTGACAACTGCTGATGTAAAAAGCCTTTGTAAATAAATGTGATTGATTAATTGATAAAACTGAGTAGACTCACTGTATTAGGCCTTGGTACAGTATCTTTTGTTTGAGGGAATGTTTATCATTTAGTAATAGTTGTGCCTCGCAGGATGATGCCAGGCTGTTTTGATGTAAACAGTCAGACCAGCTCCCTCAGCAGCCTAACACACACACGCACACGCACCCGCACACACGCACACGCACACGCACACACGCACACACACAATGATGCCAGCCTAGCCTGTGACGATGACTTTCTCCCGTCCTTGGATTTGCTGTGACGCTGGGGTAGGCTATGACACCAATGCCGGTCTCCATAGCAACAGGCTTATTACATCACCGCCCGCCATCCAGCTGCTCTCTTCAGACTGGTGTTGTAGCCCAGACACACACACACACACACACCACCCACTGCATGCTAAACTCTTAAATCAAATGGGCCAAAAAGGGCATTTTAACAACAACACAAATGTCAGCCTACATAGGCCATGACACTACCTGAAACCTGTCTACTTGCTTACACATGTGTACACATTATACTGCCACACAACAACATCTACAATACTTGCATGCTGTTCACAAGTTGCTCAAAAATACTCTCAAAGTTGTAATTTCCTCTGCCTGGTCTCAGGCAGTTAAGCACCCTCTATATATGGCGGTGTCTTTACTCCAGTTTGACTGTAGCCTGCGGGAAGGTTAGCTCCTACATGATCTGTGTCATTAATGGGGTTAATGTTCTGTCTTAGCCTGATTTCCACAGCTGCCTCCCTGCAGATTGCCAAGATGGATGTTTGGGTGAGAGGTTCTGTTTGGAAATGGAGGATAAATTCTCCGTTGGTAGACAGACAGAAATACTTGTAGCCAGGTACCTGAGATTTGAGGATGCATACAGGACACAGGAAACGGCTTGCCGAAGGTTGCCCAGAAGATTGTCAAATGTCAAACCCTCTCTTTTCTTCCTTACTCAAACTGTACAGTACCTCCCATTGGCCAGCTTGTACTTCCTGTCCCCAGTGGAGGTCAAAGTGACCTTGCTGTCTAGTCTCTCACATTAGCCTACCTGGGGACGGGGTTAGTTGCTGCCTGACTGGACTGTCTCCTCTCCTCACCACGTCACCTCTATCCTCACCACGTCTCTGAGACCTTGGTCATTAATCATTAATGTGCACAGAGACAGAGTGTCCTGTTTTGCCCTGTTCTGTTCTGTGTGCTTCAGGGCCACTCCGGAAGGAGACGAGGGGCCAGGTGAGCTGTCATACGGTGTGTCTCATTCCCACTTCTACTGTTACCCTAACTGTCTAAGTAGGGAAGGATGTGTGGCGTGTATGCATATGTGTGTGTGTGTGAAGGTGATGCGCTGATGGGGGCCATCTCTCTAACTCCCACCCCCTTACCTTACATAACTCCAGGTTCTGATGTTTTAGCAGAAAGTTCTAAAATAGGAGCTGTGGTGTCAGCACGCAGGGCTGCAGTGGTGCATTATGGTGTGTGTGGGGGGGATTAAACATGTATAAATTGTCTGAAGGAGGATGATAATGCAGCACAATGAGAGGTAAGGGAGAGGTGCTGGCTGCTGTCTCATCCTCATCTCATACATGGCCCTGCACTGGCAGCTCTTGCTCCTAGGGTGCACTGTGGATGGGCTGACTACAGTGAAGCACACCACTTGAATGCTGAGATGGGAGGGAGGGAGGGAGGGAGGGAGGGAGGGAGGGAGGGAGGGAGGGAGGGAGACGCAGGTTATCGTAACCCAATCTTTCCAATATTGTTTTAAATCCAATTTATTTCAAATCGTTCTACTTGTCCCAAATAGTAAAGCAATTTATTAACCCAAATACTAATGTTATTTTATAACAATTACCGTTACAGGGAGCTGATTGCTCCCATAAATACTGTACCTTTCAGTACAAACAGCAGAGAGAGATTAATGAGAGATCATAGACATCTCACAGATGTGTCAGAGATATCAGCAATATCACTAATACGGTTGTCAGTCATCCTGCAATAGTGTCAATCACCAGCAGTCATTTATCTTGATAAATCAAGTCGCCCTCTATCTGCCAGTCCAGAGCAGACATGACTGCTTCATTCTGAACTGAGAGAGACACCTCTATGTCAAACCAGTAGAATCTTCATCCTGGTATGAGTGCCTCAGCTGGTAAACATGGTATTAGCAACACCAATATCGTGGGTTCAATTCCCACAGGGATCACACAAAAATGTATGTACACTCAATGTATGGTGTAAGTCACTGATGAATAAAAGCATCTGCTTAGTGGTATCGGGGTTAGTATGGGGGGATTTCATGTCCATGTATCATGTTGATGTAGGACATAGCGGAGGGTCATCATGATATAGCCTGTTACAGTCATCTCTAATGAGGAGGTATGTTAACCTGATTAGACAGGCTCTGTCCTCAGCTCTAATGAACCATAACCCAGACATATTAATTAACTCTCCTTCCTATCTCCTCATCTACCTCCAGTTCTGTTCAGTTTGCTGGTAGTAGTGTTGGGGTTAGGTTAGACTCTGTCTCCTCTTCATCCACCTCCATTCAGTTTGCTGGTAGTAGTGTTGGGGTTAGGTTAGACTCTGTCTCCTCATCATCCACCTCCATTCAGTTTGTTGGTAGTAGTGTTGGGGTTAGGTTAGACTCTCTCTCATCTTCATACACCTCCATTCAGTTTGCTGGTAGTAGTGTTGGGGTTACGTTAAACTCTCTCTCCTCTTCATCCACCTCCATTCAGTTTGCTGGTAGTAGTGTTGGGGTTAGGTTAGACTCTCTCTCCTCTTCATCCACCTCCATTCAGTTTGCTGGTAGTAGTGTTGGGGTTAGGTTAGACTCTCTCTCCTCTTCATCCACCTCCATTCAGTTTGCTGGTAGTAGTGTTGGGGTTAGGTTAGACTCTCTCTCCTCTTCATCCATATTCATTCAGTTTGCTGGTAGTAGTGTTGGGGTTAGGTTAGACTCTGTCTCCTCTTCATCCACCTCCATTCAGTTTGCTGGTAGTAGTGTTGGGGTTAGGTTAGACTCTCTTTCCTCTTCATCCACCTCCATTCAGTTTGCTGGTAGTAGTGTTGGGGTTAGGTTAGACTCTCTCTCCTCTTCATCCACCTCCATTCAGTTTGCTGGTAGTAGTGTTGGGGTTAGGTTAGACTCTGTCTCCTCTTCATCCATATTCATTCAGTTTGCTGGTAGTAGTGTTGGGGTTAGGTTAGACTCTCTCTCCTCTTCATCCACCTCCATTCAGTTTGCTGGTAGTAGTGTTGGGGTTAGGTTAGACTCTATCTCCTCTTCATCCACCTCCATTCAGTTTGCTGGTAGTAGTGTTGGGTTAGGTTAGACTCTGTCTCCTCTTCATCCATATTCATTCAGTTTGCTGGTAGTAGTGTTGGGGTTAGGTTTAGAGGTCGACCGATTAATCGGAATGGCCGATTAATTAGGGCCGATTTAAAGTTTTCATAACAATCGGAAATCGGTATTTTTGCGCGCCGATTTGGCCAATTTTTAAAATGTATTTCTTTAATTTTTTTGCACCTTTATTTAACTTGGCAAGTCAGTTAAGAACACATTCTTATTTTCAATGACGGCCTAGGAACGGTGGGTTAACTGCCTTGTTCAGGGGCAGAACGACAGATTTTTACCTTGTCAGCTCGGGGATTCAATCTTGCAACCTTACAGTTAACTAGTCCAACGCTCTAACCACCTGCTTTACATTGCACTCCACGAGGAGCCTGCCTGTTACGCTAATGCAGTAAGAAGCCAAGGTAAGTTGCTAGCTAGCATTAAACTTATCTTATAAAAAACAATCAATCAATCATAATCACTAGTTAACTACACATGGTTGATGATATTACTAGTTTATCTATCCTGTCCTGTGTTGCATATTTTTAAACCTGCATATTTAGTTAATATTGCCTGCTAACCTGAATTTCTTTTAACTAGGGAAAATGTGTCACTTCTCTTGCAACAGAGTCAGGGTACATGCAGTAGTTTGGGCCGCCTGGCTCGTTGCGAACTGTGTGAAGACTATTTCATCCTAACAAAGACAGCCGACTTCGCCCAACGGGGGATGATTTAACAAAAGCGCATTTGCGAAAAAAGCACAATCGTTGCACGACTGTACCTAACCATAAACATAAATGCCTTTCTTAAACTCAATACACAGAAGTATATATTTTTAAACCTGCATATTTAGCTAAAAGAAATCCAGGTTAGCAGGCAATATTAACCAGGTGAAATTGTGTCACTTCTCTTGCGTTCATTGCACGCAGAGTCAGGGTATATGCAACAGTTTGGGCCGACTGGCTCATTGCGAACTAATTTGCCAGAATTGTACGTAATTATGACATAACATTGAAGGTTGTGCAATGTAACAGGAATATTTAGACTTAGGGATGCCACCCGTTAGATAAAATACGGGACGGTTCCGTATTTCACTGAAATGAAAAACCTTTTGTTTTCGAGATGATAGTTTCCGGATTCAACCATATTAATGACCTAAGGCTCGTATTTCTGTGTGTTTATTATATTATAATTAAGTCTATGATTTGATAGAGCAGTCTGACTGAGCGGTGGTAGGCACCAGCAGGCTCATAAGCATTCATTCAAACAGCACTTTCGTGCGTTTTGCCAGCAGCTCTTCGCTGTGCTTCAAGCATTGCGCTGTTTATGACTTCAAGCCTATCAACTCCCAAGATTAGGCTGGTGTAACCGATGTGAAATGGCTAGCTAGTTAGCGGGTGCGCGCTAATAGCATTTCAAACGTCACTCGCTCTGAGACTTGGAGTAGTTGTTCCCCTTGCTCTACATGGGTAACACTGCTTCGAGGGTGGTTGTTGTCGATGTGTTCCTGGTTCGAGCCCAGGTAGGAGCGAGGAGAGGGACGGAAGCTATACTGTTACACTGGCAATACTAAAGTGCCTATAAGAACATCCAATAGTCTAAGGTATATGAAATACAAATCGTATAGAGAGAAATAGTCCTATAATTCCTATAATAACTACAACCTAAAACTTATTTCCTGGGAATATTGAAGACTCATGTTAAAAGGAACCACCAGCTTTCATATGTTCTCATGTTCTGAGCAAGGCACTTAAATGTTAGCTTTCTTACATGGCACATATTGCACTTTTACTTTCTTCTCCAACACTTTGTTTTTGCATTATTTAAACCAAATTCAACATGTTTCATTATTTATTTGAGGCTAAATAGATTTTATTGATGTATTATATTAAGTTAAAATAAGTGTTCATTCAGTATTGTTGTAATTGTCATTATTACAAATACATTTTTTAAAAATCGGCAGATTAATCGGCATCGGCTGTTTTTGTGGGCCCTCCAATAATCGGTATCGGTATCGGCGCTGAAAAATCATAATCGGTCGACCTCTAGTTAGGTTAGACTCTGTCTCCTCTTCATCCACCTCCATTCAGTTTGCTGGTAGTAGTGTTGGGTTAGGTTAGACTCTGTCTCCTCTTCATCCACCTCCATTCAGTTTGCTGGTAGTAGTGTTGGGGTTAGGTTAGACTCTCTCCTCTTCATCCACCTCCATTCAGTTTGTTGGTAGTAGTGTTGGGGTTAGGTTAGACTCTCTCCTCTTCATCCACCTCCATTCAGTTTGTTGGTAGTAGTGTTGGGGTTAGGTTAGACTCTGTCCTCTTCATCCACCTCCATTCAGTTTGCTGGTAGTAGTGTTGGGGTTAGGTTAGACTCTGTCTCCTCTTCATCCACCTCCATTCAGTTTGTTGGTAGTAGTGTTGGGGTTAGGTTAGACTCTGTCTCCTCTTCATCCACCTCCATTCAGTTTGCTGGTAGTAGTGTTGGGGTTACGTTAAACTCTGTCTCCTCTTCATCCACCTCCATTCAGTTTGCTGGTAGTAGTGTTGGGGTTAGGTTAGACTCTGTCTCCTCTTCATCCACCTCCATTCAGTTTGCTGGTAGTAGTGTTGGGGTTAGGTTAGACTCTCTCCTCTTCATCCACCTCCATTCAGTTTGCTGGTAGTAGTGTTGGGTTAGGTTAGACTCTGTCTCCTCTTCATCCACCTCCATTCAGTTTGCTGGTAGTAGTGTTGGGGTTAGGTTAGACTCTGTCTCCTCTTCATCCACCTCCATTCAGTTTGCTGGTAGTAGTGTTGGGTTAGGTTAGACTCTGTCTCCTCTTCATCCACCTCCATTCAGTTTGCTGGTAGTAGTGTTGGGGTTAGGTTAGACTCTCTCTCCTCTTCATCCACCTCCATTCAGTTTGCTGGTAGTAGTGTTGGGTTAGGTTAGACTCTGTCTCCTCTTCATCCACCTCCATTCAGTTTGTTGGTAGTAGTGTTGGGGTTAGGTTAGACTCTCTCCTCTTCATCCACCTCCATTCAGTTTGCTGGTAGTAGTGTTGGGGTTAGGTTAGACTCTGTCTCCTCTTCATCCACCTCCATTCAGTTTGCTGGTAGTAGTGTTGGGGTTAGGTTAGACTCTCTCTCCTCTTCATCCACCTCCATTCAGTTTGCTGGTAGTAGTGTTGGATTAGGTTAGCCTCTGTCTCTTCTTCATCCACCTCCATTCAGTTTGCTGGTAGGAGTGTTGGGGTTAGGTTAGACTCTCTCTCCTCTTCATCCACCTCCATTCAGTTTGCTGGTAGTAGTGTTGGGGTTAGGTTAGACTCTCTCTCCTCTTCATCCACCTCCATTCAGTTTTCTGGTATTCTGTAGTTACTCCTCTGTCTCAGTCCTCATGCACTTCCATGCATGTCTTGTAATGTTGGGGTTAGGTTAGACAACTTTACTGTCTCTTCATCCACTTCCATTCCGTCTTCTAGTAGCAAGGCTGTGGTTATTCTCCTGTCTCTTCATCTACTTCCATTCAGTCTTCTAGTAGCAAGGCTGTGGTTATTCTCCTGTAACTTCATCTACTTCCATTCAGTCTTCTAGTAGCAAGGCTGTGGTTATTCTCCTGTATCTTCATCTACTTCCATTCAGTCTGCTTGTACTGTAGCAATGTCACAGTTAGGTACCCATTTGACTTCGTGGGCTCTATTTGAACAAACCTAACACAATGGTACATCTTAGCGCTGGCGGGAGCGCTATAGGTTTTTTAGGACAAAGAATAAAATAATAATAAGGTCTAAATCACCTGAAATCAATTCCATATTTGGTTTGATGTTACTTAAAGGTGATTTGGCTATACAAAACAACAACATGCTCACATGCCCCCATCACTCCCATTGATTTTTAGCTAGCGGTGGCTAAAGTTAGCTAAAGTTTGTAATGGCTGTGTAAAGAAAATTGAACCATGGATTACAGTTTCTCCTGGCCCATAGACTGCTTTCAGGGTGAACCATCTAACCGTAACGTCAAGTTGTAAAATAGTGAACTATTCCTTTAACGCTGCATGAAATGATTTTGCACTTGTTTTTAAGTACACACTTCAAATATTGCCACCCCTCCCACCTCGGTGCCAGCGAGCTGAAGTTAGACAGGTAAATGACTGAAGTTAGACAGGTAAATTGCTGAAGTTAGACAGGTAAATTGCTGATGATAGACAGGTAAATGACTGAAGTTAGACAGGTAAATTGCTGAAGTTAGACAGGTAAATTGCTGAAGTTAGACAGGTAAATTGCTGAAGTTAGACAGGTAAATTGCTGATGATAGACAGGTAAATGACTGAAGTTAGACAGGTAAATTGCTGAAGTTAGACAGGTAAATTGCTGAAGTTAGACAGGTAAATTGCTGAAGTTAGACAGGTAAATTGCTGAAGTTAGACAAGTAAATTGCTGAAGTTAGACAGGTAAATTGCTGAACCAGGCGTAAGGGGTGGAAAATAATGGTGCCCCGGTTTTAACATGACTAAATTCTAAACGAAGGTGCGCTTGACACTTATGCCTCCTTAAGCCAGCCGAAAATAGAGCCCAGTGTGTTAGAGATTAGGTGATATGGATGAAACAAACCTCTTGAGGGTATTATATTGGATCGATTTGGAGAGTTAGGCGGCACTGGTAGATTGCCAGGCGTGTTAGGCTTGGCAGGGCATCATTCGTATGAGAGAGAGCTGTGTGTACCAGGGCCAGACTGGCAGTTCATCCCTTCTCTCATCTGTCTCTCATCCCTTCTAGAGTTTCAATGTCCACTGTTTCATCCACAGTATCAGCAACAGTAAAGCATCTGCTGATATGTTGGGCTTTTTAGTCTGATTGAGAGATGTTCGAGACACAGAGAAAGCAGCACACATTACATTAATATATTCAGGCTTTTCAGACTATTCACATCACACAGTGTTATTCTCCTATCCTGAAAGGCAAAGATTAGTGTTTCATCATGCACTATAAAACCAGATAAGTTGTGGCTACTTAAACATTTTGTGGAAACCGATTACCTAAAAAATATTTTTTAAGAAACTTTAAAAGCTGAAGTGAGCAGTACTACCTTCATATGAGTAAAACAAATGCAGTTTTAAGGTATACTTAAACAATAACGCACAAATTGGTGTGGTATATGGCCAATATATGGATTGCCTAGATACAGCCCTTAGCCGTGGTATATTGGCCATATACCACAAACCCCAGAGGTGCCTTATTGCTATTATAAACTGGTTTCCAGTGTAATTAGAGCAGTAAAAATAAATGTTTTGTCATACCCGTAGTATACTGATATACCACGGCTTTCAGCCAATCAGCATTCAGGGCTCGAACCACACAGGTTATAATTAAATTTAACGCCCCCACTAAGCCACGCCTCCAATAATTTCCAAGTGTGCCTTTTTCGAATGAATTGTAGAGTTACCACCCATGACTGTATTTGTTAGTGACAGAGACATGGTTGTTGAATTCGTTCATTTTCAGTCCTGTGGCCTTCACCAAGTGAGTTCCTAGGCGAATATTATCAATATAATTGAACCATTACATATATCATAAGGCCTTATACAGTGGCCTGAAACTCATAGTTTACAGGCCACATCAGGCCTGCTAGTATGGCTGCAAAATTCCACAAACTTTTCCCCAAAGAATTTCAGTAGTCTTCCAACCAGGATTTATAGAAAACCTGGGAAATGGAACCAAATTTTGCAACCCTAACTGTAAATCACATTATGCTCCTTGCAAAGTGATGTGTAATTTCTATTGGAATCTAGCCAGTTTTAGGCTATACCAACAGTTGAAATGTGTATTCAACTGCAACCTGCATTCATAATGACTACCAGGGTTAAGAACAGTGGGAGGAAACTACCTAAGCCATTTAAACTGGAACAACCATTTCGAAAACAGGTGCAAAAATTAGATGATTGGATTAGTTTAGAAAAAAAATGTCTTTGTGTAGTGTAAAATTTCATAAATCGTCAAAAAACTGTACATGCAAAAACAGATATTAAAAACAAATCAACAAATCAACCTACAGTAGAGCATGCTGGGAAAAGTTAATTTGTTATCATATCTTTAAACCATTTACTTGGTGTGACTTCTCATTTAGTTTTGAGTCAGTACCACATAAACATTTGCAGTAATAATGACTTTTCATTGACTTTGAGTACAACTTACTAAAGTATTTGACTTAAAAATTCCTTGGGGTTTGCAGTGTGAGATCGTGGTGACTGATTAAGACTTTTAGCAGAGACATAGAATGTGAAGTAATTGCCTCATCAAGAAATGGAGAATAATGTATCTAACAACATAGCAGGAATTGATTGGATACGCTTATATTTTCTCTTCATGGTCATGTAGTGAAGGCTATACATGATCATTTCTGGTTATGACTCAGGCACGCTCACCTACCAGTATATTTCATCAACAGATTCCAACAACTAGCCTATATTTCCCAAACATACTGTAGAATAAAAGGGCAGGGTCTGGTGCCAAGCAGTGGGGTAATAAGCTAATAATTCAAAACGGTGACATTCCATCTCACTTACAACACCTTACCGTCTGCCTATGTGGGGGATGGATAGATAGATCATTGATTTGTTCTAATGTGAGTTGTAACTACCATGAAAATGATTATTGGGTGAATCTGTCCTCTGTCTGTCTGATGAGGCTACTTAGGTAATCCTGATTCACTGTCTGATGGGACTGCTTAGGTGATTGTGATTGGCCCCTCTGCTCAAGTGATCATGACTTCCGGCGCCGACAAAGATGGCCGCCTCGCTTCGCGTTCCTAGGAAACTATGCAGTATTTTGCTTTTTTATGTGTTATTTCTTACATTGTTACCCCAGGTAATCTTAGGTTTTACTACATACAGTCGGGAGGACTATTGGATATAAGAGCAACGTCAACTCACCAACATTACGACCAGAAATACGACTTTCCCGAAGCGGATCCTCTGTTTGGCCCACCACCCAGGACAATGGATCGGATCCCAGCAGGCGACCAAAAACAATGACGTCGTAGAAGAAGGGGCAGACGGAGCGGTCTTCTGGTCAGGCTCTGTAGACGGGCACATCGCGCACCGCTCCTGAGCATACTACTCGCCAATGTCCAGTCTCTTGACAACAAGGTAGACGAAATCCGAGCAAGGGTAGCATTCCAGAGAGACATCAGAGACTGTAACGTTCTTTGTTTCACGGAAACATGGCTCACTCGAGACACGCTATCTGAGTCAGTACAGCCAGCTGGTTTCTTCACGCATCGCGCCGACAGAAACAAGCATCTCTCTGGTAAGAAGAAGGGTGGGGGTGTATGCCATATGATTAACGAGACGTGGTGTGATCATAACAACATACAGGAACTCAAGTCATTTTGCTCACCTGACTTAGAATTCCTCACAATCAAATGCCGACCGCATTATCTACCAAGAGAATTCTCTTCAATTATAATCACAGTCGTGTATATCCCCCCCAAGCAGACACATCGACGGCCCTGAAAGAACTTCATTCGACTCTATGTAAACTGGAAACCACTTATCCTGAGGCTGCATTTATTGTAGCCGGGGATTTTAACAAGGCTAATCTGAAAACAAGGCTCCCCAAATTCTATCAGCATATCGGTTGTGCTACCAGGGCGGGCTAAACCCTAGACCACTGTTATTCTAACTTCCGCGACGCATATAAGGCCCTCCCCCGCCCTCCCTTTGGAAAAGCTGACCATGACTCCATTTTGTTGCTCCCAGCCTATAGACAGAAACTAAAACAGGAAGCTCCCGCCCTCAGGTCTGTTCAACGCTGGTCCGACCAATTGGATTCCACGCTTCAAGATTGCTTCGATCACGTGGACTGGGATATGTTCCGCATTGCTGCGAACAACAACATTGACGAATACGCTGACTCGGTGTGCGAGTTCATTAACAAGTGCATCGGTGATGTCGTACCAACAGCGTTTATTAAAACATTCCCCAACCAGAAACCGTGGATTGATGGCAGCATTCACGCAAAACTGAACGCGCGAACCACTGCTTTTAATCAGGGCAAAGTGACCGGAAACATGACCGAATACAAACAGTGTAGCTATTCCCTCCGCAAGGCAATCAAACAAGCTAAGCGTCAGTACAGAGACAAACTGGAGTCGCAATTCAACGGCTCAGACACGACAGGTATGTGGCAGGGTCTACAGTCAATCACGGATTGATGTAATCAATTTATCACTTGCCACTTTATATTATTTATATTAGATAATGTTTACATAACCTACATTATTCATCTCATATGTATATACTGTACGCTATACCATCTACTGCATCTTGCCATCTTGATGTATTAGATGTATCACTAGCCACTTTAAACAATCCCACTTTATATAATGTTTTCATACCCTACATTACTCATCTCATATGTATATACTGTACTCTATGCATCCTGATGTAATGTATCACTAGGCACCTTAAACAATGCTGCTTTATATGTTTTCATACCCTACAATACTCATCTCATATGTATATACTGTACTCCATACCATCTATTACATCTTGCCTACGCCGTTCACCATCACTCATTTATATATTTTTATGTACATATTCGTATTAATTCCTTTGCACTTGTGTGTACAAAGTAGTTGTTGTGGAATTGGTAGATTGCTTGTTAGATATTACTGCATGGTCGGAACTAGAAGCACAAGCATTTCGCTACACTTGCATTAACACCTGCTAACCATGTGTATGTGACAAATACATTTATTTGATTTTTTGATTGGCCGATATCTGATCAGCTGCTCTGGCACCCCAATGGTGGAACAAGCTCCCTCACGACGCCAGGACAGCAGAGTCAATCACCACCTTCCGGAGACACCTGAAACCCCACCTCTTTAAGGAATACCTGGGATAGGATAAAGTAATCCTTCTAACCCCCCCCTTAAAAGATTTAGATGCACTATTGTAAAGTGGTTGTTCCACTGGATATTATAAGGTGAATGCACCAATTTGTAAGTCGCTCTGGATAAGAGCGTCTGCTAAATGACTTAAATGTAAATGTAAATGTAATCAGTCTGCCTAGGTGAGCATTATTGGTCTCTGACACTACCTTCAACTGGCATCTGAGATCATCAGTAAATCACCTTCAAACCTCATTACTCTCTGGATGAGGACAGGCTCTCTGGAGATGCACCACATCCATGGAAAAGGCCATAAGGCCTCAAGGCTAACCTGCCTGGTTCAATAGCCTATGGGATGGGAATGGATTTAAAAGACAATTACTTACCTGATCGATACTGCTTCTATTCAGAGAGTGAGGGAGGGAGGGGGGGCAGAGAGTCAGGGAGAGAGTGAGGGAGGGAGAGGGGGGAAGAGAGAGAGTCAGGGAGAGAGAGAGGGGGGAAAGAGAGAGTCCGGGAGAGAGGGGGGAGAGAGAGTCAGGGAGAGAGAGGGGGGAGAGAGAGAGAGTCAGGGAGAGAGAGAGGGGGAGGGAGAGAGATAGGGAGAGAGAGAGGGGGAGAGAGAGTCAGGGAAAGAGGGAGGGGAGAGAGAGAGTCAGTGAGAGAGAGTCAGAGAGAGAGAGTCAGGGAGAGAGAGGGGGGAGAGAGAGGGGGGGAGAGAGAGAGTTGTCTTTAGATTAGTTCATGGCTTGTTGAACTGAGGTGTTATTTCATGATATTTGGTTTGATATTCCTATAGTGGAGAGATACAGGATGCTGTTGAGGATGAATTACCAGCCTACATTGTCAGTTAATAGGCTGTTGGATAGGACTATTTTCTCCACTATGATAATCTGACATTAACATGAGTTTCCTACCTCATGCTTATCTTTAAAAATATTTTTATCAGAGTGTATAGGAGATGTGCCTACATAGGAGAGGAGGCTAGCCATAACCTTAATAGCAGAAGCTGTGGAATGGCTGTTTTAACATCTCTAGCTATCTGCTACATCACAAGCATACAACATGGCCAGTAATTGCCCAATACTAGGGCTGGGCGATATGGCAAATAAATTACCACGATATATATATTTTTTTTCATTCGATAACTAACTATAATTATCACGATATTAATCAAATAATGTTTAAAAGGTGCATGTCTGCTTCAGACTCAAGCCTGCCTGAACAAACCAAAGACTTTAATATTTCTTATTTATTGTCAGAAGTAGAACTCACAAATAACATTTTAACTCCACTTTTTTTTAAAGCTGTAAACCCTTACAAGTCATGAGCAAGAAATACAAAAATAAAAAAACAGATAGTGCAAGTCAATATGCATTATAACTGTTAGCCTAATGGTACATCACAGCTGAAGCTGGGGTAGTTGTTTATAACTGTTAGCCTAATGGTACATCACAGTGGAAGTTGGGGTAGTTGTTTATAACTGTTAGCCTAATGGTACATCACAGTTGAAGCTGGGGTAGTTGTTTATAACTGTTAGCCTAATGGTACATCACAGTTGAAGCTGGGGTGGTTGTTTATAACTGTTAGCCTAATGGTACATCACAGCTGAAGCTGGGGTGGTTGTTTATAACTGTTAGCCTAATGGTACATCACAGTTGAAGCTGGGTTAGTTGTTTATAACTGTTAGCCTAATGGTACATCACAGTTGAAGTTGGGTTAGTTGTTGATAACTGTTAGCCTAATGGTACATCACAGTTGAAGCTGGGTTAGTTGTTTATAACTGTTAGCCTAATGGTACATCACAGTTGAAGTTGGGGTGGTTGTTTATAACTGTTAGCCTAATGGCACATCACAGTTGAAGCTGGGAGGGTTGTTTATAACTGTTAGCCTAATGGTACATCACAGTTGAAGCTGGGGTAGTTGTTTATAACTGTTAGCCTAATGGTACATCACAGTTGAAGCTGGGGTGGTTGTTTATAACTGTTAGCCTAATGGTACATCACAGCTGAAGCTGGGGTAGTTGTTGATAACTGTTAGCCTAATGGTACATCACAGTTGAAGCTGGGTTAGTTGTTTATAGCTGTTAGCCTAATGGTACATCACCGTTGAAGCTGGGGTAGTTGTTGTCTTACAAGCAAGAAAGCCAAGTCTGTCTACGGTCTCTGGCTTTAAAACTGCCCTATGGCAGGTCACTATGTTGCCACCTGTGCTAACACACGATCTGAGGGGGAGCTGGTCGCAGGAATGCACAGGTAGCACTTTGCCAGGTGGCTGACTTTGGGAAAGTTTTTTGGGGTGGATTGGTTTCACTGTCAGCATCAGGAGACTGAAGGGAGTAGCGACTTTTCTCTCTTTAGCTGGTAGATGTGGTGAAGCAGCAGCAACGTCTCCCTGTGCTGGGCTCGGGTTTTCATGTCCCTCATTGACCATCTCTGAGACAGCTCTTGCTTTTATGTGGCCCACCTTCTCCTCTTTGATGTAATGCGTTTTAAACCAAGGGTCGACCAACGAGGCTATGTCCAGGATGTCATCTGTGGCAAGGTCATCATATTTCTCATTCAGATAGTCCATGACTATCATTTTGATGGTTAGGGTGAGCTCTGTTTCACCATCATCAGGTTTCATGAGCTCTGTATTGAACAGGTATAGTACTGGCTTCAGGTAAGACACACTGACATAAGACTCACCAGACAGAGCATCTGTGAATTCTAGGAGTGGGGGGTCAATGCCTGGTTGATGGACTCAAGAACATCTATATCTGTGTAGGTGGGAGCTAAGTGCCAGGTCTTCTTGTCACTGGACAAGACCTGTGAAATGGCTTTCTCCTGCTCCAGTACTCTTTGCAACATCTTTTGATGTGATCCCACCTGGTAGGCGACTCTGTCACCAACTTGTGCTGGGGTAGGTGGTGTTCTTTTAGAGCAACTGCCAGGTCTCTCTTCTTTTTCCACCAATAGGAAAAGGCACCTACCACTTTCTTACACACTCCAATTGCTCGATCCACCCATTTGTCTCTATCCACTCTCTCTAAGAGAAATCAAGAGATTTTAATAAAATGTTAAAATCACAATAATCCCTTTAGTTATGTACAAATGTAATATTTAACTTAATCAATTGATGAAAATTAATGCACATTTAGTTTAATCTAACTAATCACTTCCATATACACAATTGACAAGGCTACTTACCAATGGCCAAGTGCAGACGATGTCCAAAACATTGCAGTCTGGTCCATTTGTTGATTTGAGCGGCCTTCACCACGTTCGCACCACTATCCGTTGTAATGCAGACCTGTCTGTCTTGATTGAGTCCCCATGAGGAAAGAGCATCAATCAGCCCCTCTGCTATAGCTTCACCCTTGTGGTCGTCGGGAAAGGATGATGTTTGAAGGCCTTTATTTTGAAGATTCCACTCTTTGTCAGTATAGTGGATAGTGAGGCTAATGTAAGGCTCTGACGTGCGACTAGACCACAGATCGGTATTAGTAGCAAAATACGTTAAATCTGTCTTGAGCTGTTCTTCAACTTTCTCCCTACACAATTGGCGTAGTGTTTAGGCAGTGTGGTGTGACAGAAATGTTTGCGGCCAGGGAGCACATACCTAGGGTCAATTAAATTGATAAGCCTCTTGAAACCTTCCTTTTCGACTGTGCTAATTGGTAGCATGTCCTTAGCAATGCAATGCATAATAGCATTTGTGATGTCTTTGTGTCTTTTCGATGTTTGCTCGTAGGGCATAAACGCTGTCAGTGTTGACTGCTTCAGGCGAACATCCCTAGATTGGCTGGTGCTTGAGGGACGTTTATCAATACCGTGGTGCAAACTCAAACTTCCTGAATGTTCCAAAGAGTGATTTTGCTTCAGATGTGGTAAAAGGTTTGTCGTATTACCAGACTTGGTAGCCACCTGTCTACGGCACAATTTGCACTGAACATTGCTCTCTGCTCTGCTCTGCTCTTTTTTTTTATTTAAGGGGTGGATCAGCTTAATATTGTGGAAAGATTGTTACTTCCATCAATGTAATTGTCTACATCATTTCCAATCCCCCTTATCTTTTTTTTGGTAAATATATATATCCATATACATTACATACACATATGCATACATATACACATATATACATACACATACCTATATAGATATACATACTTTTTTAGAATATATCTTTATTATTCCCTGCAGACCCTACCAGCCTTTCCCCAATTGGAGTAAACTAATAAACAATAACACTTAGGCTTCTACCTTCAGTTTATACATCTTATAAACATTTTACAGACACAATCTATTTTACAATAGTTATATTTTGTTTGTTTTTAGTCCTTCCTCTATTTCTGATGTCCATCCAGTTTGATTTCTATTTGTAACTGTGCTATTTCGCAAAATTTCTGAACCTACAGTTGAAGTCGGAAGTTTACATACACTTAGGTTGGAGTCATTAAAACTCGTTTTTCAAACACTCCACACATTTCTTGTTAACAAACTATAGTTTTGGCAAGTCGGTTAGGACATCTACTTTGTGCATGACACAAGTCATTTTTCCAACAATTGTTTACAGACAGGTTATTTGACTTATAATTCACTGTATCACAATTCCAGTGGGTCAGAAGTTAACATACACTAAGTTGACTGTGCCTTTAAACAGCTTGGAAAATTCCAGAAAATGATGACATGGCTTTAGAAGCTTCTGATAGGCTAATTGACATCATTTGAGTCAATTGGAGGTGTACCTGTGGATGTATTTCAAGGCCTACCTTCAAACTCAGTGCTTCTTTGCTTGACATCATGGGAAAATCAAAAGAAATCAGCCAAGACTTCAGGATTTCTTTTTAGACCTCCACAAGTCTGGTCCATCCTTGGGAGCAATTTCCAAACGCCTGAAGGTACCACGTTCATCTGTACAAACAATAGTACGCAAGTACAAAGGACCTTGTGAAGATGCTGGAGGAAACTGTTACAAAAGTATCTATATCCACAGTAAAACGAGTCCTATATCGACAACCTGAAAGGCCGCTCAGCAAGGAAGAAACCACTGCTCCAAAACCGCCATAAAAAAGCCAGACTACGGTTTGCAACTGCACATGGGGACAAAGATCATACTTTTTGGAGAAATGTCCTCTGGTCTGATAAAACAAAAATAGACCTGTTTGGCCATAATGACCATCATTATGTTTGGAGGATAAAGGGGGAGGCTTGCAAGATGAAGAACACCATCCCAACCGTGAAGCACAAGGGTGGCAGCATCATGTTGTGGGGGTGCTTTGCTGCAGGAGGGACTGGTGCACTTCACAAAATAGATAGCATCATGAGAAAAGAAAATTTATGTGGATATATTGAAGCAACATCTCAAGACATCAGTCAGGAAGTTAAAGCTTGGTCGCAAATGTGTCTTCCAAATGGACAATGACCCCAAGCATACTTCCAAAGTTGTGGCAAAATGGCTTAAGGACAACAAAGTCAAGGTATTGGAGTGGCCATCACAAAGCCCTGACCTCAATCCCATTGAAAATTTGTGGGCAGAACTGAAAAGGCGTGTGCGAGCAAGGAGGCCTACAAACCTGACTCAGTTACACGAGCTCTGTCAGGAGGAATTGGCCAAAATACATCAACTTATTGTGGGAAGCTCGTGGAAGGCTACCCAAAACGTTTGACCCAAGTTAAACAATTCAAAGGCAATTTCTACCCAATACTAATTGAATGCATGTTAACTTCTGACCCACTGGGAATGTGATGAAAGAAATAAAAACTATAATAAGTCATTCTCGCTACTATTATTCTGACATTTCACATTCTTAAAATAAAGTGGTGATCCTAACTGACCTAAGACAGGGAATTTTTACAAGGATTAAATGTCAGGAAATGTGAAAAACTGAGTTTAAATGTATTTAGCTAAGATGTATGTAAACTTCTGACTTCAACTGTATATACATTTTACGGACCCCGTATGTTTTACATTGGTTATCTTGTTATTCGTCCCACCCTTCAGCTCCATTCAACCCCTCCCACCTCTCAACACCATCCATTTTGGATTTCTATTTGCCATCTATTTTTCAACTGTGCTGTGATACTTCACAAAAGTACTGAACCTTTCTATTCTCTTAGCTTCTACAGATTGTAAATTTAAAAATGCAATTTTTTGCAAAATAATAATTATTTTATTGATTTATTGACTATGGCTTTTCAAATCACCCAGTATTGCTATCTGCAGCGTTAGTTCTAGGCAAATGTTGCAATTTTTCAGTCATTCCTGGACCTGTGACCAAAAACGAGCTACATATGGACAATACCAAAATAAATTATCTAATGACTCTGCCTCTGCAGAGCAAAATCTGCAGAGTTGGGAAGATTGTATCTGTATTGTATATATATATATATATAACATTCTTTTGGTTGCAAGAATTTTGTAGTGTAATTTAAATATAAAAATTCGAAGTTTTGAATCCGGCTTTGTTTTGCTTATCAATTCATAAACCATGTGCCATGAAATGGGTACATCAAAAATCTCTTCCCAACTATTTTGCAATTTATATGGCACAGCTGTCAGTTTTTTGTCCTTAAATGAAATTGGTATATGTTTTTATTTGTCACTGTCACGCCCTGACCTGAGAGAACCTTTTTTATGTCTCTATTTAGGTTTGGTCAGGGTGTGATTTGGGTGGGCATTCTATGTCTTTTTTCCTATGCTTTGTATTTCTTTGTTTTGGCCGGGTATGGCTCTCAATCAGAGACAGCTGTACATCGTTGTCGCTGATTGGGAGTCATACTTAGGCAGCCTGTTTTCCTTTGGGGTTTGTGGGTAGTTGTTTTCTGTCTTGTGTGTGTTCACCTGGCAGAACTGTTGGCTTTCGTTTTCTTGTTTGTTTTAAAGTGTTTCATTAAATATAATTATGACCACTTACCACGCTGCATCTTGGTCCCTTCTTCCAGACGATCGTTACAGTCACACTTTTCTTTAACCATTTATGTTTTTTAATACAGGGCTGACATACAAGTTCCTTACTTTTTTGCCCTTCTACTTGCCTCTTCCATTTTTGTGATAATGCTGCAATTAGTTGGTTGTAATTATGGGTAGAGCAGACATTTCCATATGTCTGTGTTAGCTGCATGTGTGACATAACTCCAACAGTCCCATTTATGATATCATTCACAAAAATGATATGTTTTTTAAACAATTAGTATATTTCAGTTTAACCACAATATTTGTTGTATTATTTGTTCTGTCTTTTCAGGTGGATTAGACTGAAATTGCAACCAACTTTCTAAGGCTTGTTTAAAAAATAACAATATTTTGGAGATTATTTCCTTTTCAAACAACCGAAAGTGAGCAGGTGTAATCTGAATAAAGGGAAAATGGCCATTCTTGAACATAGGATGAGACATTCCTACCAATTTACTAGAGAACCAGTTTGGATTTAAGGATAACTTTTGTATGACTGATGCCTTTAGTGAGAGGTCTAATGTTTTAATATTTAATAATTTCTGCCCTCCGAATTCATATTCGTTATATAAATAGGCCCTTTTAATTTTGTCTGGCTTGCCATTCCAAATAAAATGGAATATTTTTTGTTTAAAAATCAGGTCACTAGGTGTAGGCAAAACCATAAGCAAATAGGTAAACTGTGATATGACTAAAGAGTTCATCGGGGTGATTTTTCCACAAATAGACAGGTATTTTCCTTTCCATGGTAGCAAGATCTTATCTATTTTTGCAAAATTTGGAGTGAGATCATTTCTTTCTTTTGGGATTTGTATACCGAGTATGTCCACATCTCCGTCAGACCATTTCATTGGTAAACTACACGGTAATGTAAAATTAGCATTTTTTTGTGATCCAATACGTAATATAGTACACTTATCATAATTTGGTTTTAATCCAGAGAGGATAGCAAAAGTATGTAGATCCTCTATGAGGCCGAGGAGAGATTCTAATTGTGGTTTTAAAAGAAAACATGAATCATCAGAGTACAATGACACCTTCGTTTTTAAGCCACGGATTTCTAATCCCTTAATATTATTGTTTGATCTAATTTTAACAGCTAACATTTCAATGGCAATAATAAAGAGATACGCCGATAGTGGACGACCTTGTTTTACTCCTCTAGATAGTTTAAAACTTCCTGAGATGTAGCCATTATTTACTATTTTACACCTAGGGTTACTATACATAACTTTCACCCATTTTATAAGAGATACCCCAAAATTGAAAAATTCTAGGCATTTATACATTTACTACAGTCGTACTTTATCAAAAGGCTTTTCAAAATCAGCTAAGATAACCAGGCCGGGTGTCCCCGATATTTCATAGTATTCTATTGTTTCCAGTACTTGTCTTATATTTTCTCCAATGTATCGTCCATGTAAAAAACCTGTCTGATTATGATGAATAATATCTGACAATACTTTTTAAATTCAATGCTTCAAGCATTTTGCTAGGATTTTTCTTCACAACATTGAAGTGTAAGAGGTCTCCAATTTTTTGAATGGACTGGATCTTTATACATACCACTTGGGTCCTGTTTCAGTAATAATGATATCAGACCTTCTTGTTGCGTGTCTGATAATCTACCATTTATATAGGAGTTGTTAAAACATGCTAATAATTTTCCTCTGAGTATATCAAAAAAGTTTTGTATACTTCCACTGGTATGCCATCCAGCCCTGGAGTTTTCCCAGCCTTAAAGGCTTTAATTGCATCAAGAAGTTACTCCTCTGTAATTTGGCCTTCACATGAGTCTTTCTGTACAGATGTTAATTTTACATTATTATTAGGAAAACAATCCATACAATTAGCTTCAGTTAGTGGAGATGGAGGAGACTAAAACAAAAACATATTCTTAAAGTACTTTACTTCCTCTTTCAAAATATTTTTGGGTGAATCATGCGTGACTCTATCATTTGTAACAAGTTTCAATAAAAAAATTTGGTATCATTTCTATATTGAAGATTGAAAAAATAATTTGGTGCATTTTTTCCCATATTCCATCTAGTTCGCTTTATTTTTTATAATATATTACACTGGATCTTTCTTGAATAAGTTCCTCCATTTCTTTTTGTTTTTCCTCTAACTTATTCTGTGCCTCTATGGTACAGCTTTTATTATTATTTATCTAACTGTACTGTTAGTCCTTCAATTTCCTTTGTTAATTTGGACTCTTTTGATCTAAATTGCTTTTGTTTTATAGATGAGTACTGAATTGCATGGCCTCTAATGGCACATTTAAAAGTGTCCCATACAATAAGGGGATCTGCTGTACCTATGTTATGTCTGAAAAGGTCAGTTATAAATTCTTTTGTCCTAGTTCTAAACAATTTATCATCTAGTAGGCTTTGATTAAATTTCCAATTTCCTCACCCACGTGGAAATTTTGTAAGAGTAAAATATATGCCAATTGTGTGATGATCCGACCGCATTCTGTCCCCTATCAACACTTTTTTAACTTTAGGTGACAGAGAGAATGGCATAAGAAAGTAGTCGAGACGACTAGCTTGATTAAGCCTCCGCAATGTATATCTCACTAGGTCAGGGTATTTAAGTCTCCATATATCCACTAATTCCAATATATCCATGACATTCATGATTTCCTTAAGTGCCTAAGGGTGATAGTTTGTAGTGTGATTTCCTTTACGTTCCATAGAGGTATTTAAGACCGTATTAAAATCTCCCACCATAATAATAGTCTAGTGTTGCTTGTAGAGTTGATAAATTCTTATATATATTTTCAAAGAAGCTTGGATCATCATTATTTGGACCGTATAGTTTAATAAGCCATATCTGTTTATTGTCCAATAACATATTTAAAATAATCCATCTACCTTGATGATCTGTTTGGCAATTTGCACATTTGGATTAAAATTACTGTTAATTTGTCACGTCCTGACCATTGTAAGCTGTTATTTTCTATGGTAGAGTAGGTCAGGGTGTGACAGGGGGGTTTATTCTATGTTTTCTATGTCTATGTCGTTAGGTTCTAGTTTTTGTATTTCTATGTTGGTTTGTTTGGGATGATCTCCAATTAGAGGCAGCTGGTCCTCGTTGTCTCTAATTGGAGATCATACTTAAGTAGTGTTTTTTTCCACCTGGGTTTGTGGGAGATTATTTTTGAGTAGTGTTTGTTTCTCCTCTGCGTAACGGTTTGTTGTTTTGTCTATTCAGTTATTTGATGTATTGCATAGTTTCACAGAGTAAATAAAATGTGGAACTACACACACTCCTTTTGACAGCCGTGACATAATTAATAAAACCATCACCCCGTTTGAATTTCTTTGCCCATGGGAGACATATATTTCGCCCCCCAGTCCTTTTTCCACAAAACCTAATCTAAAATTGTTGAATGAATTTCCTGTAAACAATAGATATTATATTCCTTCTCTTTTAGCCAGGTAAATACTGATCGTCTTTCCTTATCTGCTAAGCCATTACAATTGTTCATTTACATTTTACATTTACGTCATTTAGCAGACGCTCTTATCCAGAGCGACTTACAAATTGGTGCATTCACCTTATGATATCCAGTGGAACAACCACTTTACAATAGTACATCTATATCATTTTTTTTTTTTGGGGGGGGGGGGGGTTAGAAGGATTACTTAATCCTATGCCAGGTATTCCTTAAAGAGGTGGGGTTTCAGGTGTCTCCGGAAGGTGGTGATTGACTCCGCTGTCCTGGCGTCTTGAGGGAGCTTGTTCCACCATTGGGGTTTCAGAGCAGCGAACAGTTTTGACTGGGCTGAGTGGGAACTGTGCTTCCGCAGAGGTAGGGAGGCGAGCAGGCCAGAGGTGGATTAACGCAGTGCCCTTCTTTGGGTGTAGGGACTGATCAGAGCCTGAAGGTACGGAGGTGCCGTTCCCCTCACAGCTCCGTAGGCAAGCACCATGGTCTTGTAGCAGATGCGAGCTTCAACTGGAAGCCAGTGGAGTGTGCGGAGGAGCGGGGTGACGTGAGAGAACTTGGGAAGGTTGAACACCAGACGGGCTGCGGCATTCTGGATGAGTTGTAGGGGTTTAATGGCACAGGCAGGGAGCCCCGCCAACAGCGAGTTGCAGTAATCCAGACGGGAGATGACAAGTGCCTGGATTAGGACCTGCGCCCTGTGAGGCAGGGTCGTACTCTGCAAATGTTGTAGAGCATGAACCTACAGAATCGGGTCACCGCCTTGATGTTAGCGGAGAATGACCAGGGTCACACCAAGGCTCTTAGCACTCTGGGAGGAGGACACAATGGAGTTGTCAACCGTGATGGCGAGATCATGGAACGGGCAGTCCTTCCCCGGGAGGAAGAGCAGCTCCGTCTTGCCGAGGTTCAGCTTGAGGTGGTGATCCGTCATCCACACTGATATGTCTGTCAGACATGCAGAGATGCGATTCGCCACCTGGTTATCAGAAGGGGGAAATGAGAAGATTAATTGTGTGTCGTCTGCGTAGCAATGATAGGAGAGACCATGTGAGGATATGACAGCGCCAAGTGACTTGGTGTATAGCGAGAATAGGAGAGGGCCTAGAACTGAACCCTGGGGGACACCAGTGGTGAGAGCACGTGGTGCGGAGACGGATTCTCGCCACGCCACCTGGTAGGAGCGACCTGTCAGGTAGGACACAATACAAGAGTGAGCCACGCCGGAGATGCCCAACTCGGAGAGGGTGGAGAGGAGGATCTGATGGTTCACAGTATCAAAGGCAGCAGATAGGTCTAGAAGGATGAGAGCAGAGGAGAGAGAGTTAGCTTTAGCAGTGCGGAGAGCCTCCGTGACACAGAGAAGAGCAGTCTCAGTTGAATGACCAGTCTTGAAACCTGACTGATTTGAATCAAGAAGGTAATTCTGAGAGAGATAGCAAGAGAGCTGGCCAAGGATGGCACGCTCAAGAGTTTTGGAGCGAAAAGAAAGAAGGGATACTGGTCTGTAGTTGTTGACATCGGAGGGATCGAGTGTAGGTTTTTTGAGAAGGGGTGCAACTCTCGCTCTCTTGAAGACGGAAGGGACGTAGCCAGCGGTCAAGGATGAGTTGATAAGCGAGGTGAGGTAAGGGAGAAGGTCTCCGGAAATGGTCTGGAGAAGGGAGGAGGGGATAGGGTCAAGCGGGCAGGTTGTTGGGCGGCCGGCCGTCACATGTCGCAAGATTCCATCTGGAGAGAGAGGGGAGAAAGAGGTCAAAGCATAGGGTAGGGCAATGTGAGCAGGACCAGCGGTGTCGTTTGACTTAACAAACGAGGATCGGATGTCGTCAACCTTCTTTTCAAAATGGTTGACAAAGTCATCCGCAGAGAGGGAGGAGGGGGGGGAGGGGGAGGAGGATTCAGGAGGGAGGAGAAGGTGGCAAAGAGCTTCCTAGGGTTAGAGGCAGATGCTTGGAATTTAGAGTGGTAGAAAGTGGCTTTAGCAGCAGAAACAGAGGAAGAAAATGTGGAGAGGAGGGAGTGAAAAGATGCCAGGTCCGCAGGGAGGCTAGTTTTCCTCCATTTCCGCTCGGCTGCCCGGAGCCCTGTTCTGTGAGCTCGCAATGAGTCGTCAAGCCACGGAGCAGGAGGGGAGGACCAAGCCGGCCGGGAGGATAGGGGACATAGAGAGTCAAAGGATGCAGAAAGGGAGGAGAGGAGGGTTGAAGAGGCAGAATCAGGAGATTGGTTGGAGAAGGGTTGAGCAGAGGGAAGAGATGATAGGATGGAAGAGGAGAGAGTAGCAGGAGAGAGAGAGCGAAGGTTGCGACGGCGCAATACCATCTGAGTAGGGGCAGAGTGATTAGTGTTGGAGGAGAGCGAGAGGGAAAAGGATACAAGGTAGTGGTCGGAGACTTGGAGGGGAGTTACAGTGAGATTAGTAGAAGAACAGCATCTAGTAAAGATGAGGTCAAGCGTATTGCCTGCCTTGTGAGTAGGGGGGGACGGTGAGAGGGTGAGGTCAAAAGAGGACAGGAGTGGAAAGAAGGAGGCAGAGAGAAATGAGTCAAAGGTATACATAGGGAGGTTAAAGTCACCCAGAATTGTGAGGGGTGAGCCATCCTCAGCAAAGGAACTTATCAAGGCGTCAAGCTCATTGATGAACTCTCCAAGGGAACCTGGAGGGCGATAAATGATAAGGATGTTAAGCTTGAATGGCCTAGTGACTGTGACTGCATGGAATTCAAAGGAGGAGATAGACAGATGGGTCAGGGGAGAAAGGGTCAGGGGAGAAAGAGAAAATGTCCACTTGGGAGAGATGAGGATTCCAGTGCCACCACCCCGCTGACCAGATGCTCTCGGGGTATGCGAGAACACGTGGTCAGACGAGGAGAGAGCAGTAGGAGTAGCAGTGTTTTCTGTGGTAATCCATGTTTCCGTCAGTGCCAAGAAGTCGAGGGACTGGAGGGTAGCATAGGCTGAGATGAACTCTGCCTTGTTGGCCGCAGACCGGCAGTTCCAGAGGCTGCCGGAGGCCTGGAATTCCACGTGGGTCGTGCGTGCTGGGACCACCAGGTTAGAGTGGCAGCGGCCATGCGGTGTGAAGCGTTTGTGTGGCCTGTGCAGAGAGGAGAGAACAGGGATAGACAGACACATAGTTGACAGGCTACAGGAGAGGCTACGCTAATGCAAAGGAGATTGAAATGAAAATTAACTAAACAACTGGGGAAGCGAGAGAGCAGGGCCTCCCTCACTAACCATTCACTGAAACACTCAAATATAACTTTTCCAACTTCCACTTTAGAAATTATAATTGATGTAAACTACAGTGGCTCAATGTTTCCTCTCTCGCTCTCTCTCTCTCTCTCTCTTACACTGTCTCTGTCTCCCTTCCTCCTTCCCTCTCTCTCCTCCTCTCCATTGACTGAAGTCTCAGAAGTATTGTAGGTGTTAATAGAAAGACTGTATAAGTGACAATCTCTAATGGTGTGTCTGCTCTGCTCTGCACCACTTCCCCCTGGGTTGGTGAAGTAAGGGAGGCAGGCACCCTGTTTTCTCTTCCCTCCCCATGGGACTCTTTTAGAATACAGTACCAGGGGAATCAAGTTACCACAGGGAATCAGGCACCTGGAATCAATTGAGTTCCAAGTTCTAGTTTCTGACTGTGTAATGATAATTAAGTAGCTTATATCAGTGCACATTTTACCTCGTTATAAGATGTAAAGTATTGAAGGAAAGTGTGTTACCATCTCTACCATCTCTGAAATGAGAGAGAAGTTTTCACCTCCAATGGATGGACTCCATCTCCATGCCCCAATAATTGCAACTGTGCCTTCCTATTACCCTGTTATAATGGGAAATAGTGTTTTAGCACTGTGGAAGATCCATCACAGTGTCATTGTTCTATTGTCCTGATTCTGCCCAGCTATTTAAATTGATGCCTTCCGGTTCTTTTCTATGGCTGTGGAGTTACTGTTTATTGTGTTTCTATTGACACAGTTTAGCTGGTGCTATTTAGGGTTAGGGATCCAGAGTTAATTGTAGCCTTCCGGTTATTTTCTATAGCTGTGGTTTCTGATGTGTTTGTTTGTGTCTGGACTGGCACAGTTTAGACGTGTTTTTGAGTCTCCCTCTTTTAGCACATTCTAATGCAACCAGAAGGGGAAGCTGGCATATGGGCCTACATGGGTCATGCGATCAGGCCTGCCTTTGGGGCTGGCTGTGGCTGTGCCTGTAGAGAAAGATCCCATTCACATTGGCATAGCTGTGGAACAGCTGGGCAGTGCATCAGACCTGCGTTAACATTTTACATTTTACATTTTAGTCATTTAGCAGACGCTCTTATCCAGAGCGACTTACAGTAGTGAATGCATACATATCTTATTTTTTTCGTAAAATACTATTTTCTTCGTAAAATACTATTCAAAACCATTTCACATACTTTATCTATGCTTGATTGAGTTTGCCTGGCTTAATGGACCAATAAAATAGTCCCATAACGGCAAACCCTGCCAATTGGACACTCCAGGCAGGGAAACGCTCAAAGTCAAATCAAATCAAATTATATTTGTTACATGCGCCGAATACAACAGGTGTAGACCTTACTGTGAAATGCTTACTTACAAGCCCTTAACCAACAATGCAGTTCAAGAAATAGAGTTAAGAAAATATTAACAAAATAAATGAAAAAATTTCAAATCTAATCAATCAAAAAGTAACACAAGAAATGTACATAACAATAACGAGTCTATATACAATGTGCGGGGCTACAGGTTGGTCGAGGTCATTTGTAAAGTGACTATGCTTAGATATTAAACAGTGAGTAGCAGCAGTGTAAAAACAAAGGAGGGGGGTCAAAGTAAATAGTCCGGGTGGTCATTTGATTATGCCTAGGGGTTGATCCTGGACAGGGCTAATGTGTGTTGGTGCCCTTGACCTTGACGACCCTCCTTGACATCTCTGTGAGGTCAGACAGGACCCTTGTCCTCAGAGCAACATACCTAACCAGAGGAGAGTGTAGCGTTATTCCCTCCCAGTGTGGTTTGTCTGTCTGTGGACTGTGTTGTGAGCTCACTGTGGTGTAAGGCTGCAGACAGACGGACTGTGTGAAAGGAATGAAAAAGACTGTTCTGTCCTCTGGGAGACTGTGTTAAACACTGCAGCTCAGACTCAGCCAAACGTCTCTTCTCTTCTCAATATAAATGCGGCGCCTGCCTGCCTGCCTGCCTGCCTGCCTGCCTGCCTGCCTGCCTGCCTGCCTGCCTGCGCTGCGCTGCGCTGCGCTGCGCTGCGCTGCCTGCCGCTGCCTGCCTGCCTGCCGTCTGTCTGTCTGTCTGTCTGTCTGTCTGTCTGTCTGTCTGTCTGCCTGCTGTCTGCTGCCTGTCTGCCTGCGCTGTCTGCCTGCCTGTCTGTCTGTCTGTCTGTCTGTCTGTCTGTCTGTCTGTCTGTCTGTCTGTCTGTCTGTCTGTCTGTCTGCCTGTCTGTCTGCCACCCTCCCTGTCTGTCTGCCTCCCTCCCTCCCTGTCTGTCACAAGCTGAATGTTTATTTTCTATTATATAAATGCTGATTCAGAAACACATGGAAACCTCAGTTTACCTGAGGTGAAAGTAAGCTATATAAAAATGTCAAAAAATGTCCAGTATAAACTTTAATATTATTACATTATTACATAAACTTCTCTTGGGACATTATGATATAATTTGTTGTAAAGTTTCCTTTTCAACCCAATTTCACTTTCACTAGAAACATATGAACTGTATTAATAGCTCAGGAGAAGCCTTTAAATTCCTGACAATGACAGAATAGCCATATAGCTCTTCAATAGCTCTATTGTCATCGATGTGAAGGCATGCTCATTTGGTGCAACTAATCTAAGAGCATGTCTTCCTCCGATGTGTCACTTTACATTAGCAGCAGCAGCAACGTACTGGTTCAAATAGATCCCCGTAGGCCTGCCAGCGATGCTCTCATTATTAAATGTCTCAGGCCTGTCCATTCCCCCTGTCCTGGTAGACTTCCATAGAGGCAGGTCCATTCCCCCTGTCCTGGACTGGTACACCTTCACAGACAGGTCCATTCCCCCTGTCCTGGTAGACTTTCATAGAGGCAGGTCCATTCCCCTTGTCCTAGACTGGTACACCTTCACAGAGGCAGGTTCATTCCCCCTGTCCTGGACTGGTACACCTTCACAGAGGCAGGTTCATTCCCCCTGTCCTGGACTGGTACACCTTCACAGAGGCAGGTCCATTCCCCCTGTCCTGGACTGGTACACCTTCACAGAGACAGGTTCATTCCCCCTGTCCTGGACTGGTACACCTTCACAGAGGCAGGTTCATTCCCCCTGTCCTGGACTGGTAGACCTTCACAGAGGCAGGTCCATTCCCCCTGTCCTGGACTGGTACACCTTCACAGAGGCAGGTCCATTCCCCCTGTCCTGAACTGGTACACCTTCACAGAGGCAGGTTCATTCCCCCTGTCCTGGACTGGTACACCTTCACAGAGGGAGGTCCATTCCCCCTGTCCTGGACTGGTACACCTTCACAGAGACAGGTCCATTTCCCCTGTCCTGGACCGGTACACCTTCACAGAGGCAGGTTCATTCCCCCTGTCCTGGACTGGTACACCTTCACAGAGGCAGGTCCATTCCCCCTGTCCTGAACTGGTACACCTTCACAGAGACAGGTCCATTCCCCCTGTCCTGGATTGGTACACCTTCACAGAGACAGGTCCATTCCCCCTGTCCTGGACTGGTACACCTTCACAGAGGCAGGTCCATTCCCCCTGTCCTGGACTGGTACACCTTCACAGAGGCAGGTCCATTCCCCCTGTCCTGAACTGGTACACCTTCACAGAGACAGGTCCATTCCCCCTGTCCTGGATTGGTACACCTTCACAGAGACAGGTCCATTCCCCCTGTCCTGGACTGGTACACCTTCACAGAGGCAGGTCCATTCCCCTTGTCCTAGACTGTTACACCTTCACACTGTTACACCTTCATTCCCTTTGTCCTGGTACACTTTCACAGAGATAGTTCCATTCCCATATTCCCCTTGTCCTTCATTGAACACCAGAGCTGGAGAGACCTTGTCAAAGAGTGTGATAATGGAGGTGTGATCTCATCAGAGGTAGGTTCATTCCCTTTGTCCTTCATTGTACACCTTCAGAGAATCAGCTTTCATTCCCCTTGTTACACCTTCAAAGTTGGAGAGGCCTGCTTGAAGAGTGTTATAATGGGGGTGGGATGTGATGCCAGGATGCCATTCTCCTGAGCCCACGTCTCCTTCTTCTCCTTCTTCTCCTTCAGCCAGTTAACTGAAGCTGGTGTGGCTGATTGATTGCTACTCAATAACAGTTCTCAGTGGTTGCAGCCAAATCATTCATCCATTATGTATGGTACTTATCAGTGCTTATCATGTTAATGTTGAATGAATAAAATACAGATAAGTAAACAAGCCTAAGCTATTCAGTTGCAGTGTCAAAGCTATATATATATATATATATATATATATATATATATATATATATATATATATATATATATATATATATATATATATATATATATATATATGGACAATGCAATCCATTGTAAAATGTGTATAGTGCAGGGACGCTGGGTGAATGAAATCAAAATGTATTTGAAGTTCTCCAGCAGTGTCCCCAGCAGTGTCCCCAGCAGTCTCACCAGATGATGCCGTAGAAAGCTGCTGTGATTGAGATCCATTTATTAATCAGAGGTTTTCAGGGGCATTGATGGCATGGAGATCACAGCAGGAACAACAGTCTGGTGTCCCCATGACAGACAGGCAGAAGCTACGCAAGCCTGTTCTGGCCACCAAATAATAATATTATTATCTATGAGATATCAGAGATTATTTCAAATGTATGAGATACCAAGTTATAAATATTAGGTCCGGGAGGAACTTATGACTGCAGTAGTCTTTGGTTATTGGGATGATTCCAGCTGAGCTGTAGTGTTTTCTCATTTTGAGTGTCAAAGCATTGATTGTTGCTGAGTAAAGGAATTCTAAGATTCACAGCTTATCTGAGGTATCTAAAGTTCATCTAAGGTAGCTTCTCTGCAAGTGGTTCTTGACAAAAGTTTTGGTGGTTCCTGCTTCTCTGACTGATACTTTTTGAGAGCAGTGTGAAATCCCATCCTAGAACATTTCTCCAATTTAATTTAACAAGCTCAATTTATTGAGATGATTCAACAAGACTTTCATCTAGTGAGATGAGTTGGTTTGCAGGAAGCCTTGTCATTGCTCTGTACTGGGCTTGAAGCTAGGAATGAGATGTGACAGCGTTAGATAAATCCTGGAGCAGTTCAGGGCTACAGCAGTAAAATACTATCCTTTTCTCTGTGTAATAACAAATGGACCCACTTGTTGTAAATTAAACTACTAAGCACATCCAATTTGTGTGTCAGTGTACATAGCCACGTAAAATGTAGCAGTGATGTTACCAGCTCCCCTTAGGCATACCATTACCAAGTAGGCTATCTACCACACTGCTAGACAGTTCTTATGGCTGTGGACTTCATTTCCCCCCAAACTTCTGAACAAAAGAGGGTAGCCTGTGTCCCTAATTGTCTCCTTTCCCCATTATTTTTATTTTCAATGAGCCCTCCTCTTCCTCTATCCCCCTTTCTCCCAAAAGTAAATAGAACACTCTTTCAAGCTGGTGCCTCTGTAGAGCATGCCAATCATGGCAAGCAGAAGCGATACTCCTCTCCTGGCTGCTGATCTTCTCTGTGTTCAGCGACTCAGTGACCCAGGCTACTTTTGTACTGTACATCCCCTGCTGTGATCCCCTATAGACACAACAAGGCTGTGATCCCCTATAGACACAACATGGCTGTGATCCCCTATAGACACAGCAAGGCTGTGATCCCCTATAGCCACAACAAGGCTGTGATCCCCTATAGACACAACAAGGCTGTAATCCCCTATAGACACAACAAGGCTGTAATCCCCTATAGACACAACAAGGCTGTGATCCCCTATAGACACAACAAGGCTGTGATCCCCTATAGCCACAACAAGGCTGTGATCCCCTATAGACACAACAAGGCTGTGATCCCCTATAGACACAACAAGGCTTTTATCCCCTATAGACACAACAAGGCTGTGTTCCCCTATAGACACAACATGGCTGTGATCCCCTATAGACACAGCAAGGCTGGGATCCCCTATAGAGACAACAAGGCTGTGATCCCCTATAGACACAACATGGCTGTGATCCCCTATAGACACAACAAGGCTGGGATCCCCTATAGAGACAACAAGGCTGTGATCCCCTATAGACACAACACGGCTGTGATCCCCTATAGACACAACACGGCTGTGATCCCCTAAAGACACAACAAGGCTGTTGTTAATGTCTTGCAGTGATCCCCTATAGACACAACAAGGCAGCTGTTAGTGTCCTGCTGTGATCCCCTATAGCCACAACAAGGCTGCTGTTAGTGTTCTGCTGTGGTCCCCTATAGACACAACAAGGCTGTTGTTAGTGTCCTGCAGCCCGGAGTCTTCAGCGGGCGGCCTTTAGCCCGGAGTCTTCAGCGGCGGCCTTTAGCCCAGACTCTTCAGCGGCGGTTGGCAGTCCGAAGCCTCCGGCGATGATCCATGGTCTGGTTCCTCCGGACACACAGAATCAGGGGGATCAGTGGGCGGTGGGGGTACTATGCCCGGAACCAGAGCCGCCGCCATAGACATTAGTCACCCACCCTACCCTCCCTTTGTGTTTTGGTTTTTTTTTTGGGGGGGGGGGGGTGTTGTTGTTTGGGGGGGTTTTGTTGTTGGTTTTTGTAGGTGCGGTCGGAGTCTGCACCTATGGGGGGGGGTACTGTCACGTCCTGACCATAGTAAGTTGTTATTTTCTATGGTAGAGTAGGTCAGGGCGTGACAGGGGGTGTTTGTCTGTTTTTGTATTTCTATGTTCAGTTTCTATGTTTTGTATTTCTTTGTGTTGGGCCGAGTATGGTTCCTAACCAGTGGCAGCTGTCTATCGTTGTCTCTGACTAGGAACCATACTTAGGCAGCCTGTTTTTCCTTTGGGTTTTGTGGGTAGTTGTTTTGTTCCTTGTAACCTGACAGAACTGTTGACGGTCGTTTTTGTTGTTTTGATATAGTGTTTCATTAAAGTAAAATATGAGCATTTTACACGGCGCGCCTTGGTCACCTTTGTACGACCCTCGTTACATCTTTGTCATGCCTACTCTCCTCTCTTCCTCCTGCAAGACAAGTCTTTTTCTCTTCCAAGTTGATTCAATTCTCCATTTGTCTGTCTTTTGGGCTGAGTTTTCAGCTCAGTTCCCAGGAGATGGGATCATTCGTCCAACAGGTGTCCTCGCCTTAAAGAACTTGATTTCCTAAGATTACATTTTCTGTTTAGTAAATCCATCGATATTAGCATGTCATTAGACAGAGATTAGCCATGTTTTTCCCTTTCTTTTTCCATTCCTATGCTTTTCCACCAGTTGTCTGGTAAATGTTCTAATTCATAGGAAGACTCCAGGAGGCGGGCTTTAATGTCCAAACAGTGTAACATTGGGAACGCCCCGTTGATTCAGAGAACTCAACCTGTTTAATGTTCAATATGAGATAAACCTGGGATTTTCTCACGTGTTCACAGAATGTTTTTTCCTGTTCAGAGGACAATTTCACAATTCAAAAACATATTATACTTTTAATAGAGGAAAAATATCACAATGTATATTGGCCTCATACCAAAAGTTTAATTCATTTATAAGAAACACAAAAATGGAAGAGGCAAGTGGAAGGGGGAAAAAGTAAGGAACTTGTTTGTCGACCCTGAATTAAGGATCAAGATTTGTTAAAGAAAATTGTGATAAATAAGTATACCAGTTTCATTTAAAGACCAAAAAATTGACAGCTGTGCCATATTGATTTTAAAATAGTTGGGAAGAGATTTTCTATGTACCAATTCCGTGGCACGTGGTTTATAAACTGATACACAAAACGACGCCGGATTCAAAACTTAAGAGTTTTTCTATTTAAATGATTATACAAAATTCTTGCAACCAAAAGAATGTTATATAAAACTCAGCAAAAAAAGAAACGTCCCTTTTTCAGGACCCTGTCTTTCAAAGATAATTCGTAAAATTCCAAATAACTTCACAGATCTTCATTGTAAATGGTTCAAACACTATTTCCCATACTTGCTCAATGAACCATAAACAATTAAGGAACATGCACCTGTGGAATGCTCATTAAGACACTAACAGCTTACAGATGGTAGGCAATTAAGGTCACAGTTATGAAAACTTAGGACACTAAAGTGGCCGTTCAACTGACTCTGAAAAACACCAAAAGAAAGATGCCCAGAGTCCCTGCTCATCTGCGTGAACGTGCCTGAGCCATGCTGCAAGGAGGCATGAGGATTACAGATGTGGCCAGTGCGAGACATTGTGATGTCCGTACTGAGACGCCTAAGACAGCGCTACAGGGAGACAGGACAGACAGCTGATCGTCCTTGCATTGGCAGACCACGTGTAACAACACCTGCACAGGATCGGTACATCCGAACATCACACCTGCGGGACAGGTACAGGATGGCAACAACAACTGCCCGAGTTACACCAGGAACGCACAATCCCTCCATCAGTGCTCAGACTGTCCGCAATAGGCTGAGAGAGGCTGGACTGAGGGCGTGTAGGCCATGTTGTAAGGCAGGTCCTCACCAGACATCACCGGCAACAACGTCGCCAATAGGCACAAACCCACCGTCGCTGACCAGACAGGACTGGCAAAAAGTGCTCTTCACTGACGAGTCGTGGTTTTGTCTCACCAGGGGTGATGGTCGGATTCGTGTTCATCATCGAAGGAATGAGAGTTACACCGAGGCCTGTACTCTGGAGCGGGATCGATTTTGAGGTGGAGGGTCCGTCATGGTCTGGGCCGGTGTGTCACAGCATCATCGGACTGAGCTTGTTGTCATTGCAGGCAATCTCAACGCTGTGTGTTACAGGGAAGACATACTCCTCCCTCATGTGGTACCCTTCCTGCAGGCTCATCCTGACATGACCCTCCAGCATGACAATGCCACCAGCCATACTGCTCGTTCTGTGCGTGATTTCCTGCAAGACAGGAATGTCAATGTTCTGCCATGGCCAGCAAAGAGCCCGGATCTCTCATGATTTTGACCCCCCCCCCCCCCCCCCCCTTTGTTCAGGGACACATTATTTCATTTCTGTTAGTCACATCAGTGTGGAACTTGTTCAGTTTATGTCTCAGTTGTTGAATCTTGTTATGTTCATACAAATATTTGCACATGTTAAGTTTGCTGAAAATAAACGCAGTTGACAGTGAGAGGACGTTTCTTTTTTTGCTGAGTTTATATGGAGGATACAACAATCCCAGCTCTGCAGATTTTGCTGCGACGAGACAGAATCATTAGATCATTTGTTTGGTACTGTCCAAATGTAGCTTGGCAGGAATGGCTGAAGAATTGCCACATTTACCTGGAGCTAACTCTGCAAATAGCACTGCTGGGGGATTTGAAAAATCATAGTCAATTGATCAATAATATAATAATACTCCTAGAAAAAAATGTTACCTTTAATTTACAATCTTTTGAAACTATGAGAACAGAAAGGTTCAGAACTTTTGTGAAACATCACAGCACAGTTGAAAAATATATGGCAAATAGAAATCAAAACTGGATGGTGTTCAGAGATAGGTATATAACAAAATATAACTATTGTAAAATATACTGTGTCCGTAAAATGCATATAGTATGTATAAACTGAAAGTAGAAGTCTAAGTGTTATTGTTTATTAGTTTCCTCTAATTAGGGCAGAGTTGCAAAGAAAAATACATATCTCAGACTGGCCAATAAAATTAAAAGATTAAGATGGGCAAAAGAACACAGACACTGGACAGAGGCACTCTGCCTAGAAGGCCAGCAAACTGGAGTCGCCTCTTCACTGTTGATGTTGAGACTGGTGTTTTGCGGGTACTATTTAATGAAGCTGCCAGTTGAGGACTTGTGAGGCGTCTGTTTCTCAAACTAGACACTCTAATGTAGTTGTCCTCTTGCTCAGTTGTGCACTGGGGCCTCCCACTCCTCTTTCTATTCTGGTTAGGGCCAGTTTGTGCTGTTCTGTGAAGGAAGTAGTACAAAGCGTTGTACGAGATCTTCAAAAAATGTGCTTTTCTTTCAAAAACAAAGACATTTCTAAATGACCCCAAACATTTGAACGGTAGTAAAAAAAAAATGTTAGTTTTTTTTTTAAATAAACATGTTTAATATGTTCTGGGGCTCTTGGCACCATTTTCTCTCAGAGATCTTTTTGACTCTGCATTTTGTCTCGTGCTCTTCCCAGGGGGCACTCAGGGTCGTAAAAAGAAAAGGGGGAAAGAAATTAGCTATGGTCCCAGGTGGCCTTTATGGCTCTGTCATATCATGAAGCACATTCCAGTGGCTCTGATAATCCACTCAAGGGCAGGAAGGGTGACCCTGGTTCTTGTGTTAATGTGTAATTGTAAATCACCCCCGTTGTGCATGTCCTCCTCGTGGGCCCAAAGTCGCAACACCCTTCACCCTAGGCCAAACCTGGGTGATATTAGCCATTTAATCTCTTCCTTTTCTCTGGTTGTCCTTTATCCATTCACTCTCATCCTCATCGTTCTCCCAGTGCCCTTTCCCTTCACCCTTTCTTTGCATGAGACAAATGAGACAAATGGTAGTGTTTGCTGGGGTGTTAAATGGAGTGATGTTTCTTTATGCAAGAAGTCAGGCACACCACCAACGATACTGTTAAAGGAGGAATATAGTACACAATGTAGCTTAAAATAAACCAGTCCTAGCTGACACAAGTCCAGAAGCCTAGTTGGAAAGGGTTTTGTGTTTTATGCTCTGAGAGCCATGCCCCTCAGCACACTACTGAAATGAGGGCTTGAATATTTGGATACTCTACTCACAAACGGCACAAGAGGAGGAGAGGAGAGGAGAGGAGGGAGGGAGGGAGGGATGGAAGGAGGGAGGGAGGGAGTGGGAGAATGAGAGTGAAAGCTAAAGAGAGAGAGGGGCGGGAGGGATGGAGAAAGAGAGAGAATGAGAGCAAAGGAAGTAATGTGCTTTGATAGTGTTTTGTCCTGTGGGCACCATGAGTAGAGTGACTGCTCAGACCTACTCTGGAGTTCTGTACAGAGGTAGCAGGTGTTTAGGGTCACTTATTCTGCAGACACATATATTTTACACTGCTCCTTTCCTACCAACTAAAGCCAATCGCCATTAGATCTGTTGTCGTGTCTTTGGCTATGCCTTTCTCTGTAATTAATATGACCTGATTGAGCTAATCATGTAAATGTAATTAACTAGAAAGTCGGGGCAGCACGAAAGAGTGTTTATAGAGCTGTTCCGAATAAACTCTGAAAGACCTAGTAATATTTTACATCAATAGCAGTCAATATTAATCGTCACCTTATTTCAGTCTCATCTGAAAGTTGTAAATGATTGGTTATCTTCACGAACCCTGGCTAGCAAGTTGAATCAGCAATACAAACTTGGGTTTAATTATTTATTTACTAAATACCTAACTAATCACACAGAATTACATATACACAGAATGCAAATTATGTCATACTGTCACGTCCTGACCAGTAAAGGGGTTATTTGTTCTTGTAGTTTGGTCAGGACGTGGCAGGGGGTATTTGTTTTATGTGGTTCAGGGTGTCTTTGTGAATGTGTTCATGTAGAGGGGGTACTTCATTTCTATGGTTCGGGGTGGTTACGTATGTAGAGGGGTGTTTGATTTATTAGTCCAGGGTTTTGGTTATCGTTCTGTGTTAGTTTATTTCTATGTTCTGTCTAGGTGTTTGTATTTCTATGTTTTGGTAATGGGGATTGGTGCCTTCAATTGGAGGCAGCTGTCTATCATTGCCTCTGATTGAAGGTCCTACATTTAGGAGGGTGTTTGTCATGGGATTTTGTGGGAGATTGTTGCTGTGTATAGCTTTGTGCCTTACCGGACTGTTCTTTGTCGTCGTGTTTTTTAGTATACGTGTTTGTTTTGGTTTTCCTTCTTTGTCCTTTAATAAAAGAAGGTGAGTATACATTTTCTCGCTGCGTCTTGGTCTAAACCCTACGACACCCGTGACAGAATCTCCCACCAAACACGGACCAAGCAGCGGAGGAGGGAGCAGCAACAGATGGACTATAAGGAGTACTGGAGTTGGGAGGACATCTTGGAGGGGAAAGGATCCTACACATGGGAGGAGATCCAAGCTGGAATGGATCGCCTGCCATGGAAACAGGTGGAGACAGCGAGAGAGGAACGTCGTAAATGGAGCTAAGAGAAGAAGAACAGTTACAGAGGAACACGGTTGGCGTTCAAACCGGAGAGGCAGCCCCAATAAAAAAATTGGGGGGGCACACGGGTAGTTTGGCTGGGCGAGGATTAAGCCCCAAGCCAAATCCCCGTGCTTTTGTTAAGCAACCTTTGACTGGACAGGTCCCGTGCTTCGGGTTATTGCGTACTGTGGCGAGGCCAAGTGTTTTCAGGCCGGTGTGCGCAGTGCCAGCGCCCCGCATTTGCCAGGGGGAATTGGGCACCCAGCCAGTACGGCGGTGCCAGTCCTGCGCTCGAGACCGCCAGTGCGCCTCTACGGTCCAGTGTATCCTGCTCCTCGCACTAGCCCTGAGGTGCGTGTCTTCAGTCTGGCACATCCAGCACCACGCACCAGGCTTCCCGTGCATCAGCCCAGTCCAACTCGTCCTGTTCCTGCTCCTCGCACTAGCCCTGAGGTGCGTGTTTCCAGTCTGGCACATCCAGTACCAGCACCACGCACCAGGCCTCCAATGCATCAGCCCAGTCCAACTCGTCCAGTTCCTGCTTCTCGTGCTGACCCTGAGGTGCGTAGTCTGGCGTCTCCTAAACCAGCACCACGTACCAGGCTTCCAGTGCGTCAGCCCAGTCCAACTCGTCCTGTTCTTGCTCCCCGCACTAGCCCTGAGGTGCGTGTCCCTAGTCTGCTACCTCCACTACCAGCCCCATGCATCAGGCTTTCAGTGCGTCAGCCCAGTCCCGAGCTTCCGACAACAGTACCTCGTCCCGAGCTTCCGACAACAGTGCCTCGTCCAGAACTTCCGACAACAGTGCCTCGTCCAGAACTTCCGGCAACAGTGCCTCGTCCAGAACTCCCGGCAACAGTGCCTCGTCCAGAACTTCCGACAACAGTGCCTCGTCCAGAACTTCCGACAACAGTGCCTCGTCCAGAACTTCCGGCAACAGTGCCTCGTCCAGAGTGTCCTGCAACAGTGCCTCGTCCAGAGTGTCCGGAAACAGTGCCTCGTCCAGAGTGTCCGGCAACAGTGCCTCGTCCAGAGTGTCCGGCAACAGTGCCTCGTCCAGAGTGTCCGGAACCAGGAGAGACGGCCCACTGTCCGGAACCAGGAGAGACGGCCCACTGTCCGGAGCTCCCAGAGTCGCCCTACGGTCCGGAGCTCCCAGAGTCGCCCTACGGTCCGGAGCTCCCAGAGTCGCCCTACAGCCCGGAGCTCCCAGAGTCGCCCTACGGTCCGGGGCTTCCAGAGTATAGTCCAGGGTCTTCAGTGACTGGCCTTAGGCAGACGTATGCAGTGGGGGTGGTTTGGTCAGGTAGGGGATTAAGGCCTGAGCCAAAGCCACCTCCACTATACGAGGTTTGGGGAGGGGGGGGTGTAGCACAGGAGCCGTCGGTGACGACAGCCAACCTCCCTTTAGTTTAGGGGTTTATTTTTGTAGGTTTTTTTGTAGGGTGCATCCGGGGTATGCACCTTTGGGGGGGATACTGTCACGTCCTGACCAGTAAAGGGGTTCTTTGTTCATGTAGTTTGGTCAGGACGTGGCAGGGGGTATTTGTTTTATGTGGTTCAGGGTGTGTTTGTGTATGTGTTCATGTAGAGGGGGTATTTGATTTATATGGTTCAGGGTGGTTATGTATGTAGAGGTGTATTTGATTTATTAGTCCAGGGTTTTGGTTATCGTTCTGTGTTAGGTTTATTTCTATGTTCTGTCTAGGTGTTTGTATTTCTATGTTTTGGTAATGGGATTGGGGCCTTCAATTGGAGGCAGCTGTCTATCGTTGCCTCTGATTGAAGGTCCTACATTTAGGAGGGTGTTTGTCATGGGATTTTGTGGGAGATTGTTGCTGTGTATAGCTTTGTGCCTTACCGGCCTGTTCTTTGTCGTCGTGTATTTTTGTATACGTGTTTGTTTTGGTTTTCCTTCTTTGTCCTTTAATAAAAGAAGATGAGTATACATTTTCTGGCTGCGTCTTGGTCTAAACCCTACGACACCCGTGACACATACAGAAAACGTCCCTGGTGGACGGAGCCGACATGACGGCTGGTTACACAAAGGAAAGGGGGTTGGGTTTAAGTGAAAAAGCGGGAAGACTGAGGAACAAAGGGAGAAGCTCTGCTATCGTAAATACAGTATCTTATGCATTCTAAATTACCGCCCATTTGGAAAAGGGAAATACAATAAATATTTACTCTGAGCTGCGCTTCGGTAGGTTGGTCATAGATGCTGGCCGTGTTGCCCAACAGAGATCTTGCTTTCCTCAGAAGAATGTCTCTGGTGGTAAATGGTATACGTTGTAGTATCGTCGATGTGTGTTAAACCTGGATACGTCATCCGTCCTTTCCTAGCCCATGTTTACAGCGGCCGCTGCTAACTCAACGGCTAGGAGGTATCACTTCTGTAGTGAATAAGAGTTCAAAGTTCATACCATTTGCAACCAAAGCTCACGCTGAGGTTGGCTTCGTTCTGTAGTTATTATCTGAATCCTTCTGATATCGGACCGTCGCCCTAATGTACCCGGAACAGAAAGTTATTCGCCCTTTTAACGCAGAGGCTGCAGGCCTCGCGTACTCGGAACAGAAAGTTATATTTTTGTCAAGGGCTTATATAGTGGAGGGAGAGAAGGGTGTGTTTCATAGTTTATAACCCATGTCTCTTCACAGGGGCGGGCCACTGATTGAGCAGAGCTCTAACCTTATGAAAACCCAATCCTCTCATTTGGAAGCTAAAATTACATGTAATCTTTTCACAAATAGTTTCATATTCAAACATTTAAATTGCACAACAATTCCATGTGAATCTGATAACTAGAATGTGTCGACTTTCCCAGATACAGTTTATGTCGTCCTGTCATCAGTCATAATGTCTCAGATGACAACCAAACTGACATCATATTCATTAAGTCCCAACGCATATTTTCAACTGGTTCCGAAATATGGTTCCTTTCCCCCCACTTGTTTGATGTTCCCAGACTCTCTATGTTTAATAAAGTCTATTCAAGAGTCCTTCAGTAGAGTCAGAGAGAGAGGGAAGGGAGAAAGGTATTTATGGGGGGTCATAAACCTTACCCACAGGCCAACGTCATGACACTGTCATCTCAATTACTGCAAATGTTCACCCTATTGTCTTTACCACTGTATCATAGAACTATTACTGATTACTGCCAAGGATCTTATAGTGTACAATGTTTTCAGATATTGTATGTGTTTCAAAGACTAAGGCTTTGCATGCTTTGGGATGTGTATTGCCATACGCAGGGTTAAAGGTCCAGTGTGGGTAGTTATTATTATTCCAGTGCTGAAGTCACATGGGTGTGTGGAAGACAGTAGAGAACTCTAGCTACTGTTGTTGGCAGGCTGATTCACCTACAGAATATAGTGTATGTTCACTTGGTTCTTTTGAAGCCCACGGGGTCAGTAGCTAGGGGAAGGTAACAGTTCAGAGGTGTGGAATTATCATACTGGGATGTACACACACACACACACACACACACACACACACACACACACACACACACACACACACACACACACACACACACACACACACACACACACACACACACTGTGAGAGGTACTGGATAGATGATGACAGTAGGTGTAATAGCCTAACTATATAAATGATTACCTCACAGCTCTGAGCAGACTATTTTATTTAAGCCAAAAGATTTTACTGAGCTTCTATTCCTCTGTATCAAAACATAGATATCAAACTGAGAGAATCGTTTATTTTTTATATTTGTTTTTACAGTGCATTACATTCATTTGGTTGAATGTATTTGAAAGATTGTTTCTTGAAATTGGTGTTCAATCCAAACATAAAAAGCAAGGGTGGTTGCCTAGTACAACAAATCCTTACCTTTTAGTGAACTTATATGATAAAGAAATTGTTCATAATGTGAATTGTAAGCACTCGATCTGAGGAAAAGCCTTATATAAATTGTGGAGGTTATTGAAGGTATTGGTTTAGTCCTCATAGACAAATGTGCCATTTCTGAGCATTCAGTGTGTGTGTGTGTGTGTGTGTGTGTGTGTGTGTGTGTGTGTGTGTGTGTGTGTGTGTGTGTGTGTGTGTGTGTGTGTGTGTGTGTGTGTGTGTGTGTGTGTGTGTGTGTGTGTGTGTGTGTGTGTGGAGGGAAGATTCCATGGATACTGTATATTCCTGCTGTATCAATGCCAAGGCTTCAGAATCAGCTCCAACCTATGTGAGATCCAGGCCATTATTGGAGGCGTATGCAGTAACAGAAACACAACAGGCCCTGTCTGAACACCCTCTGGGTTTGTAGCAGCTCACATGACTACTGGGGTGAGAGTTGAGATGTTACAAACTCATGTTACAGTTTCATTATCTTTCTATCTCTGGGTGGAATGTTCCCCTCTTAAATATGATTATATTGTACAGTATACCCATAACTACTCTAGATACAAACTCAAAACACCTCTCAAAATCAAATGCCAAAATGTATGATGATATCTGTTGTTTGGTTGAGTCTTAACTAATCATCCATGCAAAACGAGCTGAACGTTTTTTAGAATGTGAATAGCAGGCAAGGGGTCACATCCAGTTGTGAGTAAGCTCAGATTTTACTCTAGTTGTGTTTTTCTCTCGACCTCAGTGTTGAACGTACACACACACACACACACACACACACACACACACACACACACACACACACACACACACACACACACACACACACACACACACACACGCACACACACACAGCCATGCTCAGTCAGATCACATCACTTCCACACTGATGGTAGACTCTACTGCCAGGGACCTGGGGTCACTATAAGGTTATTCACCATGACGTCATTGCTCCGTTTCCTCACAATGTGTGTCAGTTATGTTATTATGATGACACGTGCATTCTACCGCTGTGCATTTCAATGCTGTTTTACACCCATTTTCACATAGAGGTACTGTATATCGGTTATCATGATGAGAAAGCTGAGGAGAACATAAACATGAGCTGAACATGGAACAGAAGTGGGTGGGACATCTCCTTCCTGATGTCTGTACCTTTGGGAGAGAAACAACAGCTGGAAGAGAGGGCAAATCTATGTTTGAGATACTGTGCAGTGTAGAATACCTCAATCCTCTCCAGCTGTTCTTATCTTCCCAGAGGTCCAGACATCAGGAAGGAGGCTCCTTCCCCACATACCACTTCAGTTTCATGTTCAGCTCTAGTATCAACAGATCGGTACGAGAGGGAAATTGTTTTACTCCTGTTATAGCTCAGTTTCCCCCTCCACTCTGAGGACTCTTGGCAACGTCCCGAGGTATTGTGACAGTAGTGCTTTGACTTTCACCTTGTTGTCCCGACTCCCCAGACACACAGCACAGTACAGGGACAGATTTATCAAGCACTTGCACCAGTCCAGTGGAAAGTTTTCACAAGTTATTTCTAAGGGGAAATTAAACAAATTGATGTGTCTGGTTAGAAAGATTAGAAAAATTATAAGAACAAAAATTTTAACTTTTTTATTTCTCCATGATGCCAAGCAAAAAGCTTGGTGTGCTTTTCTGTATGGTGTGTGATACTGATACAATAGTTGAGTCTAAGGTGGTGGCAGCCCAGCCCACACCTCAACCCTCAGCCTGTCCTTCTGCCTCCTTGTCTGGTGCTTAGCACAGCAGAAGCCGGGCGCCCATTGCCCCCTCCCTCCACCCTCTCCACCCCTCCTCCATACCTGGTGATCAGTAACACGTTTGGGAATGCTGACTGCTCTGTCAGGGCTTCATTATCGGCTGTCTGCACTTTTTACAGGAGAGGAGAGAGAGAAGCTCTTCAGTGTCACAACCATCAGCCATCACAACGCCTCCAGTTACAAAGCAGAGCAGGGAGGGTAATGTCTCTCTGACATGATGTGGCTTGGTGGTGCTGGGCAGGACAGGAGAATGTTGATGGCTGGGCAGACTCTTCATGGTACTATGCCAGGCTTCAGCCTGTGGCAGGATACTTGCTTGGTCAACTAGGGCCTAGGAGCTTTGGCTAGAGTCAGGTTGCTACCTGCTTGGTCAACAAGAGTTCTGGCTAGGTGCTGGACAGGGGCGGAGAAGAGCATTTTGTACCATTCATTGCTTCATCCTACAGATGCAGGACATTTTAAACTTGTAGTGTATTTCAGGTTTAAAAACGTAATTTCCACTTTGAAAAATCAGACTTGATTTTCCTTTACAAAAATGTATGAACCTCTACAAAAATGTCCATTAATTACAAGAGACTGGCTTAAATTAAGATCCTACATTTGTATGACAGAACCACTGGCTACAGTCAGCTACAGTGCCTTCAGAAAGTATTCACATCCCTTGACTTTTTCCACATTTTATTGTGTTACAGCCTTAATTTTAAATTCATCTGATTTTGATTTTGTGTCACTGGCCTACACACAATACTCCATAATGTCAAAGTGGAATTATGTTAAAACATTTTTATTTATTTTTACAAATGAATTAAAAATGAAAAGCTGAAATGTCTTGAGTCAGTAAGTATTCAACCTCTTTGTTATGGCAAGCCTAAATAAGTTCAGGAGTAAAAATGTGCTTAACAAGTCACATAATACGTTGCATGGATTCACTCTGTGTGCAATAATAGTATTTAACATGACTTTTGAATGACTACCTCATCTCTGTACCCCACACAAACAATTATATGTAAGGTCCCTCAGTCGAGCAGTGAATTTCAAACACCGATTCAACCACAAAGACCAGGGAGCAAAGAAGGGCACCTATTGGTGGATGGGTAAAAAATAAAACAGCCGACATTGAATATCCCTTTGAGCATGGTGAAGTTATTAATTTCACTTTGGATGGTGTATCAATACACCTAGTCACTACAAAGATACAGGTGTCCTTACTAACTCAGTTGCCGGAGAGGAAGGAAACCGCTCAGGGATTTCACCATGAGGCCATTGGTGACTTTAAAACAGTTACTACACGGTAATGTGAAAGTTGTATTTTTTTAGAGATCCAATATGTAATATGGTACACTTATCATAGTTCGGTTGTACTCCTGAGAGGTTAGAAAAATTATCTAGATCCTCTATAAGGCTGTGCAGGGATCCAGATTGCAGATTTAAGAGGACATTTTAGTTGTCAGTGTACAATGACACTTTTTGTTTTTAAGCCCTGGATTCCTAGCCCCTCTATATTATTGTTGGATCTGATATTAATAGCTAACATTTCGATGGTCATAATAAATAGATATGCCGACAGTGGACAACCTCTTGACAGTTTAATACTTTCTGAGAAGTAGCCATTATTTATTATTTTACGACTGGGGTTACTATACATACCTTTAACCCATTGTGTAAGAAATTCTCCTGAATTAAAATAGTGTAGACATACTTTATCAAAAGCTTTTTCAAAATCTGCTATGAATACCAGACCTGTTTTCCTAGATGTTTCATAGTGTTCTATTGTTTCCAGTACTTGTCTTATATTATCTCCAATGTATCGTCCATATAAAAAAAACCTGTCTGATCAGGATGAATAATATCCAACAACTCCTTGTTAATTCTATGTGCTATGCATTTTGCTAGGATTTTTGCATCACAACACTGAAGTGTAAGGGGCCTCCAGTTTTTTAGATAGACTGGATCTTTATACTTACCACCTGGGTCCTGTTTCAGTAATAGTGAAATCAAACCTTCATGCTGAGTACCTGATAGTTCACAATTGTTATAGGAGTGGTTAAAACACGCTAATAGTGGATCTTTGAGTGAATCAAAAAGTTTCATATACCTCAACTGGTATGCCATCCAGCCCTGGAGTTTTCCCTGGCCAAAAGGCTTTAATTGCATCAAGAAGTTCCTCCTCTGTAATTTGTCCCTCAATCAAGTCTTTCTGTACAGCTGTTAATTTGACACTATTATTAGGAAAATAATCCTTACAGTTAACTTCAGTTAGTGAAAATGGAGGAGACTGAAAAGGTAACATATGCTTAAAGTACTTTCAAAGTATAATTTGGTGAATCATGGATGACATTCAATTTGCTTTATTTTTTATAATATATTATACTTGATCGTTCCCAAATAATTCCTCCATTTCTTTTAGTTTTTCCTCTAACGTATTATGTGCCTCTGTGATACAGTTTTTATTGCTATCCATCTGTACTGTTATTTATTCTATTTCCCTTGCTAATTTGAACTCTTTTGAACAAAATTAGATTAATATTGAATTGCATGACCTCTAAAGGTACATTTAAAAGTGTACCCTACAGTAAGGGGATCTGCTGTGCCAATGTTATGCAGGAAGAAATCTGTTATAAAATCCTTTGTCTTGGTTAAAAACTGGTTGTCATCCAGTAGGCTTTGATTACATTTCCACTATCCTCGCACACGTGGAAATTCTGCATTTGTCTGAGGCCTTGAGGCCGGTATGTTAGCTTAATAAAGAACAGTGATACTAGCAAGAGCAGTGTGCAGGTTTCTCTTTCTTTCTTCATAATTCTGCTTGAAAATCTATGCAAGACCTGAAAATGGTAGTCTAGCAATGATCAACAACCAATTTGACGGAGCTTGAAGAGTTTTGTAAAGAATAATAGGCATATGTTGCACAATCCAGGTGTGGAAAGCTCTTAGAGACTTACCCACAGCTCTAATCGCTGCCAAAGGTGATTCTAACATGTATTGATTTAAGGGGGTTGAACACTTATCTATTCAAGATATATTTGTTTTTGTTATTTCATGGATTTTCTACAAATGTTAGAATTTTTCTTCCGCTTTGACATTACAGAGTATTTTTTAAAGATCGTTTACAAAAAATGACAATTAAATCAATTTTAATCCCACTTTGTAACACAACAAATGTGGAAAAAGTCAATGGGTGTGAATACTTTCTGAAAGCACTGTATACCTGCCTGGTCACTAGGTTTATTTCTATGTTAGGAATCTGGCAATGCCGAGAGTGATAAAAGGCAAGCTGAAAATTAGGAATAATTTCAGTAACTCAACAGCCGACGATTTTATTTGGCACCCCAAAGTTTTCTGAGCACATTTATTTTTCTTCATTTTTGCACATAAAAGACTGTAAAATCACTAGGAATTCAGCTCAAAATTATTTTCATTTAGGAAATCTATTCCGATGTATTTCCACTCATAAATAGAGAGACATATTTGATCGTGTACCAATGTAATCTAGATTTGAAATTATTGTTTTTTGTCAAATACAATATCTGTTTAGGCTTCTTGCATCAATTTGCAAAGTACAAATGAAGTACAAATAGAATGAAGTTCCAGCCCCCCATCATTGGCCCAGAATTCTTACAGTTGACGGTGAGACTGAAGAAGTGGATAAGTAATAGCGTCTATTACCCCTTGACTTAATCTTTTAAATGGAATCCCATTATACTGGCTAGCAGGCAGATTCATTGTTTAGTCAAGTTACCCCTGGGTATTTGTGTCAGTTAGCCTGCCTGCCTCACCGACTCAGACACTCCTTTCTGCAACACTACCGGACCTCAACAAATATCCTTGAAGACTGGGGACTGGGGGCACCAACAGGATTCCACATCACTCAAAAGTTTTCTCCTTGACTTGAACAAAAATGTAAAAAATGAGGACAGCCGAATACTTCCCTTCATCTGACTACCTAGACTTTATAGTCTCTCATTGTGTCACAATAAGTTAAGGTTTCATTTAATAAATGTTCCTTTACAGATACAAAATCTACGCTTATGGACCTATTTGAGACTCATGTAATGGTGACTTTCAGTAGGCCATCATTTCAATTCTTTGGCAAAACTTGGGCTTTAGATGTTAAAGGGAGTAGACTTTTGAGTGGAGGGAACCTTGACAGTATGAAACAGATGACAAATCATCTTACATTCTGACATGACTCACTGTCCCTTAGAATTACCATCTCAGTCCAAACCACCCTTGGTTATAATCTATGAAAACAACATTGAAAATGGAAATGGGACTTTATTTCAAGGTTCCAAATACATCACCAATTTGTCATATAGTGAATTTAAAGCTGATACTTGTGCTGTTGGTTATGTTATGTCTTTCAGTTAGATATTCATTTTGGGAAGCTATAAATGTCATTTAATGGTCTAAATTACATTTTGTTTTCAGCTCACTAGAGGTGGCAGCAAAAGGTTTACCTCTAGAAATGTTTAGGAGACTCCAAAGGCTTGCAATGGTAAACATTGTTACCAGTAGTTTGGCTGTATCTATTTAAATTGGTCCTTCTGTTTATCAGGGCAGGTAATTCTACCTTGGGATTGACTGGCTTTGCTGTTTGTCAAAACAATAAAGCCTTAAACATTATGGAGAGAAAGAGAGGGAGAGATGCTGAAGAGAGAGAGAGAGAGAGAGAGAGAGATGCTGAAAGGAGAGAGATATATATGCTGAAGAGAGAGAGAGAGAGTTACTGAATTTAATCCATGAAATCCTCTGTTTATTTGGTTAAAAGGGATTTAACGAAGTTGTTTCACAAGAGCTTGTTTACAATTTTCTACTTTTTCTTAGTGGTCTTTTCGTTGCTCATATCTGATGTAGTGCTACCCCCGTTACTGAGTCTCTTCTCCTTTGGATCAGCCAAGCGTCCACGCTGTTGCTTTGAATAAAACATACAGTAGGAGATAGCATCCTGTGGCTGTGTGTGTGTTTTTGTGTGTGTTGTGGCTGTACTCACTGCCCAGGCTTTGCTGTGTCTGACTCATTAATAAATGACTGGTGGGTTTTACCATGTCATATGGTCACTGGATGTACTCAGGTTAACTTCATCAACCATTCACCACCCACCCATTCATCATTGATTCATGTAAAGGAAAGGTTGGTAGTACCCAGAGTAATCTTTCATCTACACTTAGATTTGATGCTTTTTCGCTGACTTGGATTAAAGTTGGCTAAGCCCTTCATGTGTTTCAGACCTCCTTTACAGAAGAAATCCCCTTTAAAATCTCCCTCTTGTTGTTGCAATTTTGCATACATGAACACTTTTCAGTTGACTGACATTTCCTGATTTGATATTTTCACTCTCTGGGGTTAGAACTGAACCCCTGTTTGTCTGTTTCACTGTCACTGTTGTGCACGCTACCCACTGGGCAAAAACTGGTTTCAACGCCAAAAATACATGTGATGACGTTGAATCACCGTGGAAAACTAATTGGATTTGCAAAAAGTAATCAACGTAAGGTCAATGTCCGTCTTTTGTTCACCCAACGTTTGACCTAAATCCAATGACATGGTGAAATGTTTTGTTGATTTCACGTTGAATTCACGTTAGTTGACAACTGAATGAAATGTAAATCAAAAGTAGACGTTGAACTTACCTCTATGCCCAGTGGGTAATGTTCTCTTGTTCAGGTAGTATTTCATATAGTCTGTCTGTCTGTCTGTCTGTCTGTCTGTCTGTCTGTCTGTCGTCTGTCTGTCTGTCTGTCTGTCTGTCTGTCTGTCTGTCTGTCTGTCTGTCTGTCTGTCTGTCTGTCTGTCTGTCTGTCTGTCTGTCTGTCTGTCTGTCTCAGGGACATCTGTGAGTTTGACTAGAGTACACACACACACAGAGTATGTCGTCTCACACACTATTCTGGCACCCATGGTCAAATCTCTTGTGGGCGCAGTTCAATCTGTCACAAGAGACTATTTACACTCTGACAGATGACAGATGGCACAGGTATAATTTACCCTGTTTGTTTTCCATAAAGGTTGAACCACATTGAAATAGACAGGGAAGACAAGGGAGACAAGATCATCTAGCTACCTCAAGACAGCCACTTACAAGCATTTTCAATATGGCTAAATTCAATATGGCTAAACTGCTGTTTGAATGTCAGATATTATGGTCAAAGCTATGCTGTTTGTAACTTGCCAGTAATTTAAATATCCATGTTGCCCCATGATGCAAAAGAAAAATCCCATTGTTGGCCGTGGAGATCCTTCAGTTAGCACAGCTTGATTGAGTAAACGCTATCTCAAAGACAGCATAAATACTATGTTGACCTGTTTGAAACTTTAAATGATAGATACGTGGAGCTTGGTAGACGACATGACATCACACATTCCCATTTGCAATGTGTCTCTTATGATTAGGGACTTTGCTCCAGATCGTCAACGCCGTTTAATGCCTGCCAGTGGATCCCATTTAGAATTACCTTTCTTCCTTAAATAGCACCAGTCAGATCTGCCAGGCTCAGACGTGAGGCTGGTAGTTATGTCACTGTTGAGTTGAGTGTTGACTTTTCATCAGCTATTATGGAGATGATGATGATGATGATATTGCCTGGTGTATTACACAACAACATCACTCCTGAGTAGTCAATACAATCAGCAAAAGTATGTTGACATGAATCATATTTGAACAAAGCTTGAATCAACCCATCTCAATATATTGATCCTGACAGTGTCCACCATTGGAGGTCTAGTATTGTGATACAATGCCTCTTTATTTGCCCTTTGACTCTGAAGTTTGACATTCAGAGTCCTTTCAAAGTGACTTCTGATGATGAAACCATATGCTGCTCTTGTGTCTGATGAGAGCGACGCCAGCACAGTCGGATCACCAACGGTGTCACAGCCAAAAGGATTAAACCCCAGTATAAAGTAGCTGACTCGGCCTTTGATTCGGGTCAGTGAGTGAAAGGGAAATATGATAGACCAGGTTTTCCTCTGACAGACATACCCACATGTCTCTCTATTTTTGCATTAATTGGTGGTTACAGGGTTAATTCCGCTGGGTCACAGGGTTAAAACAGAACTCAAAGGGTTAAGTTAGATATGAATTCTGAGTGGTTAAGGTTAGGGCTCTGGTTTGGGGAAGGCTTAAACCTAAATAATTAAAAACAACGTGCTATCATCAGTATTGTCACAGCTTGCTAGAGCATTGTGAACTGCGGTGGATCAGTGGTCTAAACAGCGAGCTCCAGCTCCGAGAATCACCAGCGAAATTGTTTTATTTTCTTTGTGAGCGCTAAGGACAGCATATATCAACGTTAGCAGGATCTTTTCAAAAGTCTGAAATCGACACCTATTTCTAGTGATCAGGCTGGCCTTCTCGTTCTCTCTTAGAATGCCCAGTCAGATAGTTCTTCTCGTTCTTTCTTAGAATGCCCAGTCAGATAGTTCTTCTCGTTCTCTCTTAGAATGCCCAGTCAGATAGTTCTTCTCGTTCTTTCTTAGAATGCCCAGTCAGATAGTTCTTCTCGTTCTTTCTTAGAATGCCCAGTCAGATAGTTCTTCTCGTTCTTTCTTAGAATGCCCAGTCAGATAGTTCTTCTCGTTCTTTCTTAGAATGCCCAGTCAGATAGTTCTTCTCGTTCTTTCTTAGAATGCCCAGTCAGATAGTTCTTCTCGTTCTTTCTTAGAATGCCCATACAGTTAGTTTCAATGCACAGCTTGTGTTGCTTTTCAGGGTCACTGTGTATTGAAATGACTAAGAGACTGGTGCTCACTATTTTATATGGCTGGGTGTCTTTCTTTTTGCCTGGCTGGTCTTCCTGAGATTTCCACAGTTACCTCAGTAACACACACACAAACATGCACACACATACACACACGCCCATACACACACACATGCACGCACACACACACATGCACGCACACACATACATGCGCGCACGCGCACACACACACCCACCCATACACACACACAAACACACACAAGCGCAGACACATACACACACACACAGTAGTCTCTCCACTGTCCCATGAGGACATCACTTGTGGTAGCTTGACAGTGAGTTGTTCTGTCACTGTGCTGTCTACCTTCATGCAGGCCAGGTGATGGGACTCACTCACTGGAGAGACCTTTCCCTAGCCTCTCTCTGGCCAAGAGAACTTCAGGTGTGTGTGTGTGTGTGTGTGTGTGTGTGTGTGTGTGTGTGTGTGTGTGTGTGTGTGTGTGTGTGTGTGTGTGTGTGTGTGTGTGTGTGTGTGTGTGGGCACGAATGTGAGTCCGTGTCTGTCTGTGCATATTATTTTTCATTACAGCAGAGAAGTTCAGGAGAGGTGTCTCTTTTGATTACCTGATAAAAAAACAAAAATCTATTGTGATGAGATAAAATTGAACCCTACTGCAGGCTCTGTGCAGCTATCATTTTTTTCAAGTACACTGCTCAAAAAAATAAAGGGAACACTAAAATAACACATCCTAGATCTGAATGAATGAAATAATCGTATTAAATACTTTTTTCTTTACATAGTTGAATGTGCTGACAACAAAATCAATGGAAATCCAATGTATCAACCCATGGAGGTCTGGATTTGGAGTCACACTCAAAATTAAAGTGGAAAACCACACTACAGACTGATCCAACTTTGATGTAATGTCCTTAAAACAAGTCAAAATGAGCCTCAGTAGTGTGTGTGGCCTCCACGTGCCTGTATGACCTCCCTACAACGCCTGGGCATGCTCCTGATGAGGTGGCGGATGGTCTCCTGAGGGATCTCCTCCCAGACCTGGACTAAAGCATCCGCCAACTCCTGGACAGTCTGTGGTGCAACGTGGCGTTGGTGGATGGAGCGAGACATGATGTCCCAGATATGCTCAATTGGATTCAGGTCTGGGGAACGGGCGGGCCAGTCCATAGCATCAATGCCTTCCTCTTGCAGGAACTGCTAACACACTCCAGCCACATGAGGTCTAGCATTGTCTTGCATTAGGAGGAACCCAGGGCCAACCGCACCAGCATATGGTCTCACAAGGGGTCTGAGGATCTCATCTCGGTACCTAATGGCAGTCAGGCTACCTCTGGCGAGCACATGGAGGGCTGTGCGGCCCCCCAAAGAAATGCCACCCCACACCATGACTGACCCACCACCAAACCGGTCATGCTGGAGGATGTTGCAGGCAGCAGAACGTTCTGTGTGTGTGTGCTCAGTGTGAACCTGCTTTCATCTGTGAAGAGCACAGGGCGCCAGTGGCGAATTTGCCAATCTTGGTGTTCTCTGCCAAATGCCAAACGTCCTGCACGGTGTTGGGCTGTAAGCACAACCCCCACCTGTGGACGTCGGGCCCTCATACCACCCTCATGGAGTCTGTTTCTGACTGTTTGAGCAGACACATGCACATTTGTGGCCTGCTGGAGGTCATTTTGCAGGGCTCTGGCAGTGCTCCTCCTGCTCCTCCTTGCACAAAGGCGGAGGTAGCGGTCCTGCTGCTGGGTTGTTGCCCTCCTACGGCCTCCTCCACGTCTCCTGATGTACTGGCCTGTCACTTGGTAGCGCCTCCATGCTCTGGACACTACGCTGACAGACACAGCAAACCTTCTTGCCACAGCTCGCATTGATGTGCCATCCTGGATGAGCTGCACTTCCTGAGCCACTTGTGTGGGTTGTAGACTCAGTCTCATGCTACCACTAGAGTGAAAGCACCGCCAGCATTCAAAAGTGACCAAAACATCAGCCAGGAAGCATAGGAACTGAGAAGTGGTCTGTCTTCACCACCTGCAGAATCACTCCTTTATTGGGGGTGTCTTGCTTATTGCCTATAATTTCCACCTGTTGTCTATTCCATTTGCACAACAGCATGTGAAATGTATTGTCAATCAGTGTTGCTTCCTAAGTGGACAGTTTGATTTCACAGAAGTGTGATTGACTTGGAGTTACATTGTGTTGTTTAAGTGTTCCCTTTATTTTTTTGAGCAGTATATAATGAAAAATCGTTACACTATCAACAGAAATCCTACTTGTATTCTTCCTTTGGTACAATACCAGGCAGGGGAAGCCATTAGCATGGTTGACTCTTGGGGGAAGAATAGGCAGAGATGAAGTAGACTAGACAAGGATGTGCTACAATAAACTGATGTCTGAAATAGACCTCACCATAATACTGGGCTAGGAATATCAGATTTTTCACTCAAGAATGCTATTTTGGTATCAACAGTAAAGATAATATCATTAAACAGTCCTATGTAACCAGCTTTTTCTAAAATGGCTTCAACTGTTTTAACTTCAGTGGGCTGTAAGTCCCCTCAGCCTCCTGAGCTAGAGGGGGAGAGGAAGGGCACAGAGAGCAGATGCTCAGTAGATGGGTTCTATTAAAGAGATGCACCTCACTACCCTTTACCTTTAACTGACTCAGCCCCTGGATACTGTCAGCTGGGTTCTAGAGAGTCAGAGTCCCAATGGCAATGTCCCTCCTCTTTCCTTTCCTCCCCTCTTCTCCTCTTCTCATCCCCCCCCCCCCACACACACACACACACACACACACTCTCCTCGAGATCACTTACCAGTCCGAGACATCCAGCCATGAGGGTTGGAGAGCAGTTTGGCCCCTGCTGGCCCCTGTGTGTTCATGTAGGCGTGAGTCGTAGTGCTAGTCAGCCCCCAGACCCCCACCATGTCATCACTCTAATGGTGCCCCCAGGGAGGGCCACTCTCTCGCTCTTACTCTCACTCACTCTCTCTCCACTGGAGGAATGATTTAGAGAGCCCCTCCCGCCCAGGCTCCCTCGGAACACAGCCCAGCACGAAGCACTCCCACTGGGCCACTTCAAGGGAATATCCAGCCTCTACCAGACGGCTCCAGGCCCAGCCTAGTCATTAAGGAGGATTTATCATGTTTTTTCCTCCATCAGTTGAGAGGCTTTCTAGGGACAGTGGATATTAATGTTAGAAGATGTGGAGAGGCGTATTGCATTCAAAATGTGCATCAGTTATGTACCTTGAGCCCTTTGTAGTCTAGGGGTTAGTAGTGCTGAGATGGCTTGGGGTCTCGACGTGGTGGCATGTCTACTGAAGACCTGTTGCCTGGGATATTCTCTGAAGGATATGTTTATCTTTAAAAACGCAATATAGGGCAGGTATGGATCATCAACAGCAGCAGCATAAATGACTATCCAAAATCCCATAGCTGCTCTGTTTAGTATAAATTCACTGGAGGCATCAGTCCTGAGGAAGTATGTACAGAGGAAGGACTTTAATCCAGGAGCAGCACTGGGTTGAAACACTCATTCACTACTCTCCTCACCCAGGGAATGACCAATGACGAATATGCATACATACAGTCAGCATTTTGACAGCTATGGAACACTGCACCAAACAGTGTTGTTATGTGTCTAAGATAAGTTGTATTGAATATGTGTCACTCTAAAGAACAATGTTTTTCCAGTGTCCACCACCAGGCTCTTGGTCTGACTGTATAGCTGTAGCACTGACTGGACTGATCATTGGCTTGGAAATAAAACTTGGCTTAATGTTGCTGGGGCAAATCTATACTGTGTGTGTGTGTGTGTGTGTGTGTGTGTGTGTGTGTGTGTGTGTGTGTGTGTGTGTGTGTGTGTGTGTGTGTGTGTGTGTGTGTGTGTGTGTGTGTGTGTGTGTGTGTGCGCTTCTCTATTCTCGCCTGCCTGGCGTAGAGGATGACCCAGTTAGTGGTCTATCTCTCTGCTCTGTGGGATGCTCTGTGTGATGCTCTTTATAGGTTGCAAGTTCAAATCCCCGAGCTGACAAGGTACAAATCTGTCGTTCTGCCCCTGAACAAGGCAGTTAACCCACTGTTCCTAGACCATCATTGAAAATAAGAATTTGTTCTTAACTGACTTGCCTAGTTAAATAAAGGTAAAATAAAAAATAAAATAAAATAGGAATCTCTCTTCCTCTCGGGGATATTAACACCTACAGTTAAAAGAAGGAGGAGTCTTGTGCTGCTTATCTTTTCATGGTACAGTTTATTACAATATGATACGGTATATCTTACCATTAAGAACAGCACCAATAGTGACCTCCTGCCTTAAGTCCAGTGTGGATAAATGGAGTGTGGCACCTCAAGCCAGTCTTAAAGTCTGCACTGTAAATACAGTATCCAAATCACTTTATTACATTATAAAAATACATGATACACTATAACTCCCCAATAGAAACCAAACTAATAGACACAGCCTACCTTATACACTCACCTGACCTTCAACATGTCAGGGTTGGGATCAATTCCATTTCAATTCCAGTCAATTCAGAAAGTAAACCAAATTCCAATTCCAATTCAAAGTGTTCCTCATTGAAAAGCATTGTAGCATTGAAGAGAACTTCCATGTACTTCCTGAATTGACTGGAATTGAAATGGAATTGACCCCAACCCTTCAACATGTCCTCTAGTCTCCAACAGGACTCCTCTGCTTTACACACAACCACTATCTCTCAGTGAACATAACATTACATAACATACCATATCATGTGATTATCCCCCCTAGTAAGCCCTTGAAATACTGAACTGTACATATCTCCGAGATACACCACCTTTTAGCTCTGAAAGCCTCATAGTGATTATCCAAGTGGCTGATATAGCCTGCATCCCTAATGGTACCCTATTCCCTACTTAGTACACTATCTGGGACACGCTGCTGACTGAGTGGCAATGCTGAGGTTGAGCCTCACAGCAGCACAGCAGGACAGGAGTAGAGCGTGAGGTTGTAAAGTAGCAGCCGCCACATTAACCACTCACTGACTTAATCACACAAAACACAACCCCAGAGCAGAGCTATGTGGGAGAGAGAGCGAGACTGAGAGAGATCATTTTTGTATTGTTTATTTCCCTTTTGTTTATTATCCATTTCACTTGCTTTGGCAATGTAAACATATGTTTCTCATGCCAATGAAGCCCTTAAATTGATATTGAAAGAGAGGGAGAGTGAGAGCGAGAGAGAGGCAGAGGGAGAGAGCGGCAGAGAGGGAGAGAGGCAGAGAGAAAGAGGCAGAAAGACAATGAGAAAGAGTCATCTGCTAATGTGACCAGACATTACCACCACCACAAACCAGCCTCTGTTTTCTCCTGAGCCCTAATCAAGATCGCTGACTAGGGTTGCACATTTTGGGGAACATTCAGAGGTGGAAACTTTCTGTGGGAATTAACAGGAACATATGGGAATTAACGGGAATATATAGGAATTAATGGAAATATATGCAAATTCATATTAATACCATTTAAATGTAGATATTTTTTGCATTGGATAAATTTACCATATGGTATGGAGACAGAAACATAAACCTTTTACCTTATCATAAGTAGACATAATTGGAAATGATTAAATCCTTCCAATAGAAATAAAAAAATAAAAATTTGTTACGAATTGATCTTTTATTAAATGAGTTGACTCTTCACATGGAATGATTTCACTGAACAACAAAAGAATGGGAATATTGAATGATCCCCAATGATCTATCGCATCTCCCAAAAACGTTTTCAACATACATCTGTAAAATGAGTCTAGAAACTAAAGCTTTGGTTGTCTTCCTCTCAGGTTTCCATGTCTTCTCCCTGGTAGAGGTCAACCAATTATCAGTGGATACTGATTAATCGGCCAATGTATATATATATATATATATATATATATATATATATATAAATTGGCCGATTAATCAGTATCGACTTTTTTTGGTCCTCCAATAATCGGTATCGGCGTTGAAAAATCATAATCATATATATATATCATATATATATATCATATAAAAATCATAATCGGTGTATATATATATATATATATATATAATATATATATATATATATATATATATATATATATACATATGTAATAATGACAATTACAACAATACTGAATGAACAATGAACACTTTTATTTTAACTTAATATAATACATAAATTAAATCAATTTAGTCTCAAGTACATAATGAAACATGTTCAATTTGGTTAAAATAATGCAAAAATACAGTGTTGGAGAAGAAAGTAAAAGTGCAATATGTGCCATGTAAAAAAGCTAATGTTTAAGTTCATTGCTCAGAACATGAGAACATATGAAAGCTGGGGGTTCCTTTTAACATGAGTCTTCAATATTCCCAGTTAAGAAGTTTTAGGTTGTCATTATTATAGGAATTATGACGTGTCAACTATTTCTCTCTGTACCATTTGTATTTCATGTACCTTTGACTATTGGATGTTCTTATAGGCACTTTAGTATTGCCAGCCTAATCTCGGGAGTTGATAGATTAAATAACTATTTTGTAAGATATATTTTTTTTAATTAAACGTATGGAAACAGGTGAATTAACACTCCTCAGTTAGCAGGCTCAAGCAAGCTAAAACCCACATGGTAGCAGAAACTAAATAGCAGAAATTGTTAACAAGTTAGAAATGATTTTAACACACTTTGCTGTAGCTACTATTTACTACTTAACAAAAAATAATGTATGTCATATAAAATATATTCACCCCACCCAGTATTGTAATCAAAACCAGAAAGCAATTAGTCCTTGGTTCAGACAGTGTAATAGTGTGGGCTCAAAAGCGTCTCATTAGTGTGCAAGATCTTGAGAATCAGCTGTACATGTGATGGAAGAATGCACTGTGCATGCAGAGGGTTGCAAAATATGCACAAGACCTAGAATTGCCTTATGTGTATCCCACAAAAAAGGTTCACTGTTATAAGCCAATTTTTTTGATGAATTAAAGCAAAATTCCCCAAATTCCCGGGCTTAACTTCCCATGGAAAATTTCCCGTAAGGTTTCTGACCCTTTGTAACCCTGTCGCTGACTGTCTAGTGCCTGGTGCACAACAACCATTTAGACTCCATTCCTCGGTTGTTGCAATCTTCCATCCACCTGCAGTTTAATATGACACCATCACATATTAATGCTGTGTTTCCCTGGCTGATATGGAACCCATTTCAATAATTCATCTAAAGTGTGGCCTGGGTTGGCCGTGGAGGACCAAGAGAGGAGTCTGCTGCTGAGCGGCGTGCTGCCTGACGACCGGATCTAAAATTACGGACTCAAGATCATTTGGCCCCAGTATTTTTCCTCTCTCTGTGTGTGTCACTTTTATTACTTCTATGATGGAGCATCAATATCAGCATCAGCTTGGTTCAACAAATTACTAATGTCTCCCTCCCTCCCATTACCCATGAGTCATGGTGGCTGATATCACAAGGCTGCCCACCATCACCCGCCACCCCTGGGATGGGGGCAGACCACACACCCCCTTCTGCCCACCCTCTCCTGCCCACCCCCTAAAGAAGGCATTGGGCCTCGAGGCACCACACACACCATTTGTCCACGCCACAGAGCGACTCAGGGTGCGTCCCAAAAGGCACTCTATTTCCTATATAGTTCACTACTTTTGACCATGGCCCAAAGGCCCCTGCCCAAAAGTACTGCACTATGTAGGGAAGACAGTTCCATTTGGGATGCAGCCACAGAAACGGCCCAGGGAGCTAAATCAAATTGCCTGGCATTAATAATGTCCCCAGTAACATCCCGGCTTGGAGAAGGGGACATGACAATACAATCATAATCTCTCTCCCTCGCTCGCTCTCTCAATTTCAATTTAAGTGGCTTTATTTGCATGTGAAACATGTCTATATCGCCAAAGCGAGTGAAATAGATAATAAACAAAAGTGAAATAAACAATAAAAAATGAACAGTAAACATTACACTCACAAAAGTTAAAAAAGAATAAAGACATTTCAAATGTCATATTTTGTCTATTTACAGTGTTGTCAAATCAAATCTTATCAGATTTTATTGGTCACATACACATGAGTAGCAGATCTTAATGCGAGTGTAGCGAAATGCTTATGCTTCTAGTTCCGACAGTGCAGTAGTATCTAACAAGTAATTTAACAATTCTACAACAACTACCTAATACACACAAATGTAAAGGGATGGAATAAGAGTATGTACATATAAATATATGGATGAGCGATGGCCATGTGGCATAGGTAAGATGCAGTAGATGATATAAAATACAGTATATACATATGAGATGAGAAATGTAGGATATGTAAACATTCTTAAAGGGCCGTTATTTAAAGTGACTAGAGATACCTTTATTAAATCCATTTATTACATTTATTAAAGTGGCCAGAGATTTGAGTCTGTATGTTGGCAGAAGCCTCTATGTTAGTGATGATGGCTGTTTAACAGTCTGATGGCATTGAGATAGAAGCTGTTTTTCAGTCTCTCGATGCACCTGTACTGACTTAGCCTTCTGGATGATAGCGGGGTGAACAGGCAGTGGCTTGGATGGTTGTTGTCCTTGATGATCTTTTTGGCCTTCCTGTGACATCGGGTGGTGTAGGTGTCCTGGAGGGCAGGTATTTTGCCCCCGGTGATGCGTTGTGCAGACCTCACTACCATCTGGAGAGTCTTGCGGTTGAGGGCGGTGTAGTTGCCGTACCAGGCGTTGATACAGCCCGACAGGATGCTCTCGATTGTGCATCTGTAAAAGTTTGTGAGTGTTTTAGGTGACAAGCCAAGTTTCTTCAGCCTCCTGAGGTTGAAGAGGCGCTGTTGCCACGATCATCTCCTTCGTTTTGTTGGCACTGAATGAGCGGTTATTTTCCTGACACCCCACTCCGAGTGCCCTCACCTCCTCCCTGTAGGCTGTCTCAACGTTGTTGATAATCAAGCCTCCCACTGTAGTATCTTGAAGATTGAGTTGGAGTCACGCAGTCATGGGTGAACAGGAAGTACAGGAGAGGGCTGAGAACACACCCTTGTGGGGCCCCAGTGTTGAGGATCAGTGTGGTAGAGATGTTGTTTCCTACCTTCATCACCTTGGGGAGGCCCGTCAAGGTCCAGGACCCATGTGCACAGGGCGGGGTCGAGACCCAGGGTCTCGAGCTTAATGACGAGTTTGGAGGGTACTATGGTGTTAAATGCTGAGCTGTAGTCAATGAACAGCATTCTTACATAGGTATTCTTCTTGTCCAGATGGGTTAGGGCAGTGTGCAGTGTGATGGCGATTGCGTCGTCTCTGGACCTATTGGGGCGGTAAGCAAATTGGAGTGGGTCTAGGGTATCAGGTAGGGTGATCCTTGACTAGTCTCTCAAAGCACTTCATGATGAGACAAGTGAGTGCTACGGGGCGATAGTCATGTAGTTCAGTTATCTTAGCTTTCTTGGGAACAGGAACAATGGTGGCCATCTTGAAGCATGTGGGGACAGCAGACTGGGATAGGGATTGATTGAATATGTCTGTAAACACAACAGCCAGCTGGTCTGCTCATGCTCTGAGGACGCGGCTAGGGATGCCGTCTGCGCCGGCAGCCTTGCGAGGGTTAACACGTTTAAAAGTTTTACTCTTATCGGCCACGGTGAAGGAGAGCCCACAGGCTTTGGTAGCGGGCCGTGTCAGTGGCACTGTATTGTCCTCAAAGCGAGCAAATAAGTTGTTTAATTTGTCTGGTCGCAAGACGTCGATGTCCGCGACAGGACTGGTTTTCTTTTTGTAATCCGTGATTGTCTGTAGACCCTGCCTGATTTGGTTGGGTCTAATTGTGTTGCTGTCCTGGAGCTCTGTGGGGTCTGTTTGTGTTTGTGAACAGAGCCCCAGGACCAGCTGGCTTAGGGGACTCTCTATCTCTCCCAGTAAGTCAAGGTCTCTGCGTGGAGACACAGTACTGTAGCTTAAACGTGGGTTCAAATAGTATTTGAAACCTTTCAAATACTTTTAGCGTTTTATGTAGCTTGCCTGGAGTTCCAGAGGTGTGGCGTTTGATGTTTTGGGGCTCTTGCATTGTTGCATTACGCCAGTCAAGCTCAATCAAACCCAGATTAAGTATTTGAAATTATTTCGAATAGTATTTGAACCCAAGACTGCAGCAGTTTACTTCCTAAAGCGAAAGCCTTTTATTCTTGGTTGGTAATTAGAGTGTGATGGCTATTAGGAAAACGTTCTAACAGTGCTAAGCGGGCCAGCCAGTGTGATTAACCCCTGGTCGGGACATCCAGCGAAATATCCTATCGCCATTAGCATAACGAAATGTAATATATATATTTTTTCAAATATAGGACTATGTTATATCGTTTTATAGATACACCTCTCCTGAATCGAACCACGTTGTCCGATTTCAAAAAGGCTTTACAGCAAAAGCAAAACATTAGATTATGTTAGAGGAGTATATCGTAAAAGTAGCCACATAGCCATTTTCCGACCAACCACATGCATCACAAATAACCAAAAAACAGCTAAATGCAGCACTAACCTTTGACAATCTTCATCAGATGACACCCCTAGGACATCATGTTACACAATACATGCATTCTTTTGTTCGATAAAGTTCATATTTATATATAAAAACAGCATTTTACATCGGCACGTAACGTTGACTAACTATTTTCCCTCAAATGCATCCGGTGAAACAGCGCTACAATTTACTAAATTACTATTCGAAAACATTTTTAAAATGTAATATTGTCATTCTAAGATTTATAGATTAATATCTCTTGAAAGCACCTGTAATGCCAGATTTAAAAATAACTTTACTGGGTAATCACACTTTGCGATAAAAGTGGATGCGATATTCAGAAAAATAGGCTACCGTTACAGGTCAGCGCCATCTTGGAACAATCGCATATCAAATCTAGTCTTGTATACTATTGTCAATAATCCCTTACCTTTGATTATCTTCATCAGAAAGCACTTCTAGGAATCCCAGGTCCACAACAAATGTATTTTCGTTCGAAAAAGTTAATCCTTTATGTTCCAATAGCTTGTTCTTGTTAGCGCGTTCTGAAGGCTGCACCAAAAGTTCCGTCGTGCGCGGGACTCCACTTTCGAAAAAATTCATTTTTTATTTTATTTAGGTTCGTTCAAACATGTCAAACGTTGTATAACATAAATCTTTAGGGCCTTTTTCAACCACAGCTCCAATAAGATTCAAGGGGGATGATTGCATTGTGTTTCAAAACGTTTTGAAAGGGGAGGGTAGCCAGGGGCGCCGGCGTCATAATGGTGATGGCCCTCTCCGTGTGACCACGTTCCACTGCGTCTCATTCATTCAGTTTTCACAGTAGAAGGCTCAAATCACTTTGTAAAGACTGGGGACATTTAGTGGAAGCAATAGGAAGTGCTCAATGAACCATTGCTCACTGTGTGATTTACAGGCAAACTGATGAAGTTGAGTCCGCAATTCAGAATTCCACTTCCTGTTACGATCGGTCTCGGGGTTTTGACTGCCATATGAGTTCTGTTATACTCACAGACACCATTCAAACAGTTTTAGAAACTTTAGGGTGTTTTCTATCCACACGTATTAATTATATGCATATCCTAGCTTCTGAGTTTGAGTAGGAGGCCGTTTAAAATGGGCACGAATTTTTTTCAAAAATCGCTGTAGCGCCCCCTATCCTAGGCGAACGACAAGAGGTTAAAAAGTAGCTGATGAATTTACTGGAGTGAAGCTCAGTTACTCCTAGAAAGTGGGTGGTCATATTCACTGGCAGTAATGGTGTTCTGTAGATTAGAAAGTGGGTGGTCATATTCACTGGCAGTAATGGTGTTCTGTAGATTACAAAGTGGGTGGTCATATTCACTGGCAGTAATGGTGTTCCGTAGATTAGAAAGTGGGTGGTGTTATTCACTGGCAGTAATGGTGTTCTGTAGATTATAAAGTGGGTGGTGTTATTCACTGGCAGTAATTGTGTTCTGTAGATTAGAAAGTGGGTGGTCGTATTCACTGGCAGTAATGGTGTTCTGTAGATTAGAAAGTGGGTGGTGTTATTCACTGGCAGTAATGGTGTTCTGTAGATTATAAAGTGGGTGGTGTTATTCACTGGCAGTAATTGTGTTCTGTAGATTAGAAAGTGGGTGGTCGTATTCACTGGCAGTAATAGTGTTCTGTAGATTAGAAAGTGGGTGGTCATATTCACTGGCAGTAATGGTGTTCTGTAGATTAGAAAGTGGGTGGTCGTATTCACTGGCAGTAATGGTGTTCTGTAGATTAGAAAGTGGGTGGTCATATTCACTGGCAGTAATGGTGTTCTGTAGATTAGAAAGTGGGTGGTGTTATTCACTGGCAGTAATGGTGTTCTGTAGATTAGAAAGTGGGTGGTCGTATTCACTGGCAGTAATGGTGTTCTGTAGATTAGAAAGTGGGTGGTCATATTCACTGGCAGTAATGGTGTTCTGTAGATTAGAAAGTGGGTGGTGTTATTCACTGGCAGTAATGGTGTTCTGTAGATTAGAAAGTGGGTGGTCGTATTCACTGGCAGTAATGGTGTTCTGTAGATTAGAAAGTGGGTGGTCGTATTCACTGGCAGTAATGGTGTTCTGTAGATTAGAAAGTGGGTGGTGTTATTCACTGGCAGTAATGGTGTTCTGTAGATTAGAAAGTGGGTGGTGTTATTCACTGGCAGTAATGGTGTTCTGTAGATTAGAAAGTGGGTGGTGTTATTCACTGGCAGTAATGGTGTTCTGTAGATTAGAAAGTGGGTGGTGTTATTCACTGGCAGTAATGGTGTTCTGTAGATTAGAAAGTGGGTAGAGAAGAAATAAGAAATACTGTATGTGTTACTTGCACTACACACACACACACACACACGCACACTCACACACACACACACAAATGCATGCAGGCATGCACAAACACACACACACACACTGAATGAAGCTCATAATAAGTCCATACTATACAATGAAGATGCCACATTGAAAGTCATCAGTAGCTTTCCTTTGTTCATTCTGAGATGAGATGCATCCATTATCTCTGATTAAACCTCACTCATTAAACCTTCTTTAACCCCATCCTCTCTGTATTAACATATCTGCTATGTTCAACAGTAAAGTGGAGATGATGGTGTAGGTAGATGGTAGGTGGTAGATGGTAGGTAGTAGATGGTAGGTGGTAGGTGGTAGATGGTAGGTCATAGATGGTAGGTGGTAGAGCAAAGCAGTGGAATGCTGTACCAAAACATGGTACTCTGCATTAACATAACATATCCACACTCCCCATAAATCTATATTGTACAATACAGCATTTTCCTACATAGTTTTTGTTCCTCCACAGTAGCTCGTCTCTGGGCTTATTCCCATAGGGACATCAGAGACCGCTTTGCTTTGCATCGGATCAATACGCTTTAGCTTCAGTCCTATAATATATACAGTCATTGTCTTCAGCCCTGCTTCAGTCCTATAATATATACAGTCATTGTCTTCAGCCCTGCTTCAGTCCTCTAATATATACAGTCATTGTCTTCAGCCCTGCTTCAGTCCTATAATATATACAGTCATTGTCTTCAGCCCTGCTTCAGTCCTCTAATATATACAGTCATTGTCTTCAGCCCTGCTTCAGTCCTCTAATATATACAGTCATTGTCTTCAGCCCTGCTTCAGTCCTCTAATATATACAGTCATTGTCTTCAGCCCTGCTTCAGTCCTCTAATATATACAGTCATTGTCTTCAGCCCTGCTTCAGTCGTCTAATATATACAGTCATTGTCTTCAGCCCTGCTTCAGTCGTCTAATATATACAGTCATTGTCTTCAGCCCTGTTTCAGTACTGCTGTTTCTGTTCCAGGGGTGCTGCTCTCAACTTTTTAAAGTTGAATTTATCTCATCAATATGCAATGTATACATTCAGTACAAGTTGAGGTCAGCTGTATGTACGTGTAATGTGCAGTGGTGCTTATGTAGCCATAATACAGTATTTAAGCTGCTTAGTGACTGCTAAGTGCTAATGGTGACAGGTAGCCTAGTGGTTAAGAGTGTAGTGCCAGTAACTGAAAGGTTGCTGGTTTGAATCCCCTATGTGAAAAATATGTCAATTTGCCCTTGAACAAGGCACTTAACCCAATTGCTCTTGATAAGAGTGTCTGCTAAATATGTAAAGTGTTGTTGTTCCTGGTGAGGGACAGAGATTGTTGAGTGCATCCAAAATGGCACCATATTCTCTGTATAGTAGTAGTGCACAATAAAGGGAATAGGGAGCCATTTGGGACAAAACCTAGGATTAGTCTAATGAATGAATGCCTGTGTTTGGGTTCATTTCATTCCTAAATGTTCAGACCTGTTGTGATAAATGGCTCTGTGTTTTGTTGTCTTTCAGTAAACACAGTTGCCATAAATGACATCACACACACTGTGATTAATTAGAGAGGGAGTGCGAGTCAGCGCTTCGTGTCGTGGAGGATAGTCCTCAGCTTGTGTGGTATAGCTGCTGTGACGGTGACATACTGGACAGAGACAGTAGCCAGTGGATGTGAGATCCCATAGAGAGACTGGAAAAGGTCAGGCTTCTGTGGTGCTAGCCAGCGTTAACATTCAGAACATTCTGTCTGCGTACCAAATAGCACACTATTCCCTATATGGTTCTGGTCAAAAGTTGTGCACTATATAGTGAGTATGGCGCCATTTGTGATGCATCCTCAGCGCTAACACTGAGCCATACAGTCACCTAGGGCTTTGCCAGATGCCAGCCTCAGCCCTGCTGATGTGTTTTATGGTGGTAAACTGGGCCATTCTTATTACTGGGCCATTCATATTACTGGGCCTGGGCCATTCATATTACTGGGCCTGGGCCATTCATATACTGGGCCTGGGTAATTCATATTACTGGGCCTGGGTATTTCATATTACTGGGCCTGGGCCATTCATATTACTGGGCCTGGGCCATTCATATTACTGGACCTGGGCCATTCATATTACTGGGCCTGGGTCATTCATATTACTGGGCCTGGGCCATTCATATACTGGGCCTGGGTAATTCATATTACTGGGCCTGAGTCATTCATATGACTGGGCCTGGGTCATTCATATTACTGGGCCTGGGCCATTCATATGACTGGGCCTGGGCCATTCATATTACTGGGCCTGGGCAATTCATATTACTGGGCCTGGGTAATTCATATTACTGGGCCTGAGTCATTCATATGACTGGGCCTGGGTCATTCATATGACTGGGCCTGGGCCATTCATATTACTGGGCCTGGGCCATTCATATTACTTGGCCTGGGTCATTCATATTACTGGGACTGGGCCATTCATATTACTAGGCCTGGGTCATTCATATTACAGTAGAGTAGAGTGTGTGAGTTTTAGCTGCCACTAAACACAGCTGTCTCCATGCTGGGCCACATACTACTGCTGGGCTGTACTGTAGCGGGCTGCTGCGTTAGCAGGCATTAATCAATGCCCTTCGAAGTGCACAATTGGGAAGCTTTACATGGTGTAGAATGTCAGTGACATTGGCTAGAAGGTACAGAGGGAGTAGAAAGGCCCCACCTGTGACTGTCCCAGCTGTCCGCACTAATCAACGCACCAGGGCCTAGATCAGGCCTGGGCAAAGGCCGGCCCGGGCCCGTATGTGGCCCGCGACCTGATTCAATACGGCCCACGGAATCATGCTCAGATCACGTAGAGAATTTGCTATAGTAAAGTTTTGAAAAAAGTATTTGTTATTCAAATGAAAAGCCCAATGAATACCCGCCTTTGTGTTATGATTTAATACTCACCGCTTGTGGGACATTTATTTTGAAGGCACCTATAAATAACAATTGCATGAGGACAGACAGTGACAGACAGGCTGACACACGTCAGAGTTACAAATAGTAGCTAGCTCGAAATTGTGCAAAAATGAGTTTTTCAAAGATTAAAAAAAAGGAAAGTAGACAATGAATGTAGGGTGTTCCAGCAAGAGTGGACATTGAAATATTTATTTATTGAGGAATCAGGGAAAGCTGTGTGCTTAGTGTGCAAAGAGAGCATCGCCGTCTTGAAAGACTACAACTTGTCCCGACACTTCCAGACGAAGCATGCAGAGAATTATAGGAATATGTCTTCTGAGCAGAGGGCAAGTGCATCAAAAGAGTTGCTTTCTCTGTTGCAAAAGCAGCAAGGACTTTTCACAAAACTGCATTCATCAAATGACGGAATTGCGAGAGCTAGCCATAGCTAGCCATACTGTCCCACAAAATTGTGAAATATAGCAAACCATTCGCTGAGGGTGAATTCATTAAAGAATGTTTAATTGACTCTACAGCAATACTTTGCCCCGACAAGAAAGAGTTGTTTGAAAATGTTTCCCTGTCAAGACGGACATTGGGCCGAACACATGACATGGCGCAGTTGTTGATATTCTTCAGAGGCATAACCCCAGACTTTGAAATTATAGAGGAGCTTGCTTCAGTGCTGTCAATGAAGAGCACAACCACAGGGAAAGATTTATTGGAGGAGGTTAATAAGTGTGTGGCAAAGCTGAGAGTTTTGAAAAGTTATCCAGTATGACCACTGATGGGTGCCCAAACTTGACAGGAAAAAACGTTTGCCTTTTGAAAAGGATACAAGATCATGTAGCTGAGCTGAACCCAGATCAGAAAATTATTTTCCTGCATTACATTATTCATCAGGGGGTGCTCGGTAAATGTGTTCTGAAAATGAGCCATGTTGTGGATACAGTCACTAAAGTGGTAAACTTCATAAGAGCAAAATCTTTAAACCACAGGCAGTTTGTCTCACTGTTGGGAGAGACAGAGTCTGGTCATACAGATCTCCCCTACCTCCCAAATGTGAGATGGCTGAGTTTGGGGAAGGTGCTTATAAGGGTGTGGGACCGGAAGTCGGAAATTGCTGAGTTTTTGCAAATGAAAGAAAAATATGTGGATTTCCCTCAACTGCAAGATAAAGAATGGTTGGCTGATTTTGCCTTCACCGTGGACATCATGCCTCTCATGAATGAACTGAATTCCAAACTACAAGGGAAGGCCTTTTTGCACATCAGATGTTCAGCCTTGTCAAAGCCTTCAAGGGATAATTACTCCTCCTGACCCGCCAAGTAGAAGCCAACTATCTCACCCACCTTCCGACACTACTAATCTGTTCCCTGTCAGATGACCAGGGAGAGAAGTATGTGGATAATGCTCCCACTGACCTGCAACTTGATCTTATCCATCTTCAGTCTGATGCAGTGATTGGAGAACTATTCAAAACAATGTCACAGACAAGGTTCTATAGATCTCTCAATTAATAAAACTTTCCAAAGATTAGGAGTCATGCTCAGAAGATGTTTGTACTTTTTGGGTCAACCTATGTACAGTGCTTTGCAAAATTATTCATCCCCCTTGGCGTTTTTCCTATTTTGTTGCATTACAACCTGTAATTTAAATATATTTTTATTTGGATTTAATGTAATGGGCATACACAAAATAGTCCAAATTGGTGAAGTGAAATGAAAAAAATAACTTGTTTCAAAAAATTCTCAAAAATAAAAAACTGAAAAGTGGTATGCAAGCGTGTATACAGTTGAAGTCGGAAGTTTACATACACCTTAGCCAAATACATTTAAACTCAGTTTTTCACAATTCCTGACATTTAATCCTAGTAAAAATTCCCTGTCTTAGGTCAGTTAGGATCACCACTTTATTTTAAGAATGTGAAATGTCAGAATAATAGTAGAGAGAATGATTTATTTCAGCTTGTGTTTCTTTCATCACATTCCCAGTGGGTCAGAAGTTTACATACACTCAATTAGTATTTGGTAGCATTGCCTTTACATTGTTTAACTTGGGTCAAACGTTTCGGGTAGTGTTCCACAAGCTTCCCACAATAAGTTGGGTGAATTTTGGCCCATTCCTCCTCACAGAGCTGGTGTAACTGAGTCGGGTTTGTAGGCCTCCTTGCTCGCACACGCTTTTTCAGTCCTGCCCACAAATTTGCTATAGGATTGAGGTCAGGGCTTTGTGATGGCCACTCCAATACCTTGACTTTGTTGTCCTTAAGCCATTTTGCCACAACTTTGGAAGTGTGCTTGGGGTCATTGTGCATTTGGAAGACCCATTTGCGACCAAGCTTTAACTTCCTGACTGATGTCTTGAGATGTTGCTTCAATATATCCACATCATTTTCCTTTCCTCATGATGCCATCTAATTTGTGAAGTGCACCAGTCCCTTCTGCAGCAAAGCACCCCCACAACATGATGCCACCCCCGTGCTTCACGGTTGGGATGGTGTTCTTCAGCTTGCAAGCTTCCTCCTTTATCCTCCAAACATAGTGATGGTCATTATGGCCAAACAGTTCTATTTTTGTTTCATCAGACCAGAGGTAATTTCTCCAAAAAGTACGATCTTTGTCCCCATGTGCAGTTGCAAACCGTAGTCTGTCTTTTTTATGGCGGTTTTGGAGCAGTGGCTTCTTCCTTGCTGAGCGGCCTTTCAGGTTGTCGATATAGGACTCATTTTACAGTGGATATAGATAATTTTGTACCTGTTTCCTCCAGCATCTTCAAAAGGTAATTTGCTGTTGTTCTGGGATTGATTTGCACTTTTCACACCAAAGTACATTCATCTCTAGGAGACAACGCGTCTCCTTCCTGAGCGGTATGACGGCTGCGTGGTCCCATGTTGTTTATCCTTGTGTACTATTGTTTGTTCAGATGAACGTGGTACCTTCAGGCGTTTGGAAATTGCTCACAAGGATGAACCAGACTTGTGGAGGTCTACAATTTTTTTCTGAGGTCTTGGCTGATTTCTTTAGATTTTCCCATGATGTCAAGCAAAGAAGCACTGAGTTTGAAGGTAGGCCTTGAAATACATCCACAGGTACACCTCCAATTGACTCAAATGATGTCAATTAGCCTATCAGAAGCTTCTAAAGCCATGACGTCATTTTCTGGAATTTTCCAAGCTGTTTAAAGGCACAGTCAACACTATGTAAACTTCTGACGCACTGGAATTGTGATACAGGGAGTTATAAGTGAAATAATCTGTCTGTAAACAATTGTTGGAAAAATGACTTGTGTCATGCACAATGTAGATGTCCTAACTGACTTACCAAAACTATAGTTTGTTAACAAGAAATGTGTGGAGTGGTTGAAAAAATTAGTTTTAATGACTCCAACCTAAGTGTATGTAAACTTCCGACTTCAACTGTATGTATTCATCCCCGTTGCAATGAAGCCCCTAAAAAAGATCTGGTTCAACCATTTACCTTCAGAAGTCACATAATTAGTTAAATAAATAAATAAATACTTAGATTGCACTTGTGTGGTCCATAGGACCATTTTAAGTCATACACTCCACAGAGCTGGGTTTTACGGAAGACTGGCCAGAAAAAAGCCATGGCTTAAAGAACAACATAAGAAAACACATTTGGTGTTCGCCAAAAGACATGTCATGTGGGAGACTCCCCAAACATATGGAAGAAGGTACTCTGGTCAGATGAGACTAAAATTGAGCTTTTTGGCCATCAAGGAAAACACTATGTCTGGCGCAAACCCAACACCTCTCATCACCCCTAGAAGACCATCCCCACAGTAAAGCATGGTGGTGGCAGCATCATGCTGTGGGGATGTTTTTCATCGGCAGGGACTAGGAAACTGGTCAGAATTGAAGGAATGATGAATGGCGCTAAATACAGGGAGATTCTTGAGGGAAACCTGTTTCAGTCTTCCAGAGATTTGAGACTGGGACGGAAGTTCACCAGGACAATGACCCTAAGCATACTGCTGAAGCAACACTTGAGTGGTTTAAGGGGAAACATTTAAATGTCTTGGAATGACCTAGTCAAAGCCCAGACCTCAATCCAATTGAGAATCTGTGGTATGACTTAAAGATTGCTGTACACCAGCGGAACCCAACCAACTTGAAGGAGCTGGAGCAGTTTGCCTTGAAGAATGGGCAAAATTCCCAGTGGCTAGATGTGCCAAGCTTATAGAGACATACCCAAGAGACTTGCAGCTGTAATTGCTGCAAAAGGTGTCTCTACAAAGTATTGACTTTGGGGGGGTGAATAGTTATGCACGCTCAAGTTTTCAGTTTTTTTGTCTTATTTCTACTTTGTTTCACATTTCGTTTTGCATCTTCAAAGTGTTGTGTAAATCAAAGGATACAAACCCCCCAAAAATCTATTTTAATTCCAGTTTGTGCGGCAACAAAATAGGAAAAATGCCAAGGGGGTGAATACTTTCGCAAGCCACTGTATGTGAACAGACATTTTCAGTGATGAAATATAACAAGTCAAGGCACATATCATCTCATACTGACTCACCTCTCTGCAATCCTTCGCATAGCGACGTCAGAAACGGTACTTTTCCCTCCGTGTAGTTCATTGCATGTTTAATAATGAAAATACCTACCAAAAGGAGAACATGGATGTGGTTTATTTCTGTGCATGTTAAAACAGTTAAATAAGTAGCATATCTGGATGTGGTTTACAGTACATATATCTGTCAACACAGTCATACACATGATGTATAATCCTGTAATATGATTCTGGCCCGCGATGGCAAAAATATCGCCCTCCATGGAAAATAATTGCCAGACCTGGCATAGAGTGACTGACTGCAGCATCAGACTGGCTGGGGCTGAGGTGGATACTGATTACATCATCAGACAGGCTGGGCTGAGGTGGATACTGATTGCATCATCAGACAGGCTGGGCTGAGGTGGATACTGATTACATCATCAGACAGGCTGGGGCTGAGGTGGATACTGATTGCATCATCAGACTGGCTGAGGTGGATACTGATTACATCATCAGACAGGCTGGGGCTGAGGTGGATACTGATTGCATCATCAGACAGGCTGGGGCTGAGGTGGATACTGATTGCATCATCAGACAGGCTGGGGCTGAGGTGGATACTGATTACATCATCAGACAGGCTGGGGCTGAGGTGGATACTGATTGCATCATCAGACTGGCTGAGGTGGATACTGATTACACCATCAGACAGGCTGGGGCTGAGGTGGATACTGATTGCATCATCAGACAGGCTGGGGCTGAGGTGGATACTGATTGCATCATCAGACAGGCTGGGGCTGAGGTGGATACTGATTACATCTTCAGACAGGCTGGGGCTGAGGTGGATACTGATTGCATCATCAGACAGGCTGGGGCTGAGCCCAGTCACCCAGTGACCACCTATGCCTGAGCAGGCAGCAAGCAGCAGAGCATATTCCATTTCTCGCTCTCTGAAAAGTCTACAGTAGCGGGACCATTCCATTTGTCATGCGCTGCACTGCACTACAGGTTCCATTCCATTTCTCATGCACTGCACTGCACTGCACAGCAGGGCCTATTCCATTTCCCACTCACAGCACTCCACTGAAGGGCCAATTGAATTTCTCACTCTCTACATTTCCTCCTCATTGCTGTCTGCACCAGGTGTACATTGCTCCACTTCCACTCCATTTTCCACCTTGTCTACCTCTCCGTACTGCTTCTCTCCATCATGTCTTTTCCTCTGCAGTAGAGATTTCAGCGAGACATCACAGATGGCTGTTTCTGCATATTAATATTTGATTCTCCTCAGATATGTCCCCAGGGTTGGTGAAATATTAACCATGTTCTGGTGTTATTGAAATCTCATTTCTTTTGAGCCCAAAATCTTTGTACATGGTGTCTGTTCATGTTTTCACCCTCTCCTCCTTAGCTCTTTGTCAGTCACTGTCTGTGTCGTTGCCTGGCTACCAACCACTGTCACCCCTACATTACTAACTAGTGTTGTTTTTCACGGTTGTACAGCGAGATGCATTACCTGGTATCTCCTCTACCTGGTTGTCACCTCTGTCACCCCTACATTGGTGACAGTAGTTGTCTCTCCTCAGAGTTATTCATGTAGTGTTTTCTTATGTGTTACAGCGCGATGCAAAGGGACAGTACCTGTTTGATCTCATCTGTCACCACCTGAACCTGCTGGAGAAGGACTACTTTGGCATCAGATATGTGGACCCAGACAAACAGAGGGTGGGTGGTGTCACCCGACAGGGAGGAGGGGTAAATCCCTCTCTCTCTGTTTATGTCTGTCTCTCTCTTTCTTTCTGACTGTTTCTCTCTTAACTACCTCTCCCTTGCTGCCACTTTCACACTCTCTCTCCCTTCCTTCCTCCCTCTCCGCTCTCTTTTTCTCTTTCTTTCTTTCTTTCTTTCTTTCTTTCTTTCTTTCTTTCTTTCTTTCTCTTCTTTCTTTCTTCTCTTTCTTTCTTTCTTTCTTTCTTTCTTTCTTTCTTTCGCTCACTCTCTTTCCTATGACAGCACACATATACCACTGAGCAGGCTATTTCTACAGTTTCTCCCTCTCTTCTCTCTCCTCATTTCATGTGTGCCTGCAGCAGAGCCCAACCCCATACTCTACTGCGTCACAGCCTGAGGTCATTACTGTGTGTTAACTCTCTTGTCTGCACAGCCTGATACACACACCCACATCCACACCCGCACACACACAGATCCTATTCCCAGAGGAACAATGGTTCTGTGCCGATCAGAATCAGTTCCTGTTCTGTCTCTATCTCAACACTTTCAGAGATGCTAGTGTTGTTGTTGTTGTTGTGAGGAAATAGCATTTGGTGGGATGGAGGGGGATTGACAGAGTGATGGAGAAAAGTGGTAGCACATCCTTCTGCCCATAAACTAACCAGAAGAAGACAGCCATCTGCTGTCAGACAGACAGATTGGACAGGATCTCTGATTGGAGCTGTTGGGTGTTTCTTACTGTGAGTATTGAACTGGACCTTACTTGGAAACATATTCCCTCACCCTGATCTGTGGGAAATGCTTTTGTCAGGTGTACATTATGTGTAATAAAGCATCATTCTACCATGACAGACTAATTGGTTACAGTACACATATAATTATATCAGTCTAAAAGTATTATCTATTCTAAACACGAGTGTCAAAATCACATTGTTGAGGAGCTGATGCAATAATGTGAAATATATATATATATATATATATATATATATATATATATATATATATATAATTGTATTTAACCTTTATTTAACTAGGCAAGTCAGTTAAGAACAAACTGTTATTTACAATGACGGCCTACCCCAGCCAAACCCGGACGACGCTGGGCCAATTGTGCGCCGCCCTATGGGACTCCCAATCACGGCCGGATGTGATACAGCCTGGATAACCTGTCAGTTCATATGCCTTGTGACCGTGATATATAGGCCTAAGGCCGAGACAATAAGAAGACAGTGGCAGAATAAATTCAACCACACCTTTGTTTCATCACAAAACCTGAGAACAACCTCTGTCCTGTGAAGTCCACAAAGCATATTGTATGTAACAAACAGTTACATGACTTACAGAATGGTCAAGTCAGTTAATGTTTCCCACATTTTCGGACTACTAAACAACTATTGATTTAGAACCACAGAGTTACCGCAAGTCGCAAAGAAAACAGGAACTGCCTCCACTAATCCAGCACCATTTCAACTTCAACATTTCACCCTCATCAAATCACCTATGCCTAGTTTAATACAGTGACAACTAAAATATACCAAATCCAATTTAGTCTAATCAACGTACGCTAAATATGATGTGGCTGTTCGGATTTCTCTGTGTGTGTGTGTGTGTGTGTGTGTGGTGTGTGTGTGTGTGTGTGTGTGTGTGTGTGTGTGTGTGTGTGTGTGTGTGTGTGGTGTGTGTGTGTGTGTGTGTGTGTGTGTGTGTGTGTGTGTGTGTGTGTGTGCGCATCCGTGCAAGTAGAAAAAACATGTTGACTCACCCTACTTGTAGAGAAATGCCAATGCCATCCTCCTCTCTTTCATGTTGATGAAACGGTCTGTGACTCTGTCATACAGTACAAGCTTTTATTTTTTGTTGTCCTAGGCTACCTGGCTAAAATGCTTGCTCACTAGCCTAACTTCCTTTCGTGGGCAACGTTAGCTAGTTAACACCAGCCTTCCACATCTAGCTACATATTGAACTTCCATCCTCTCAGGTCAGGGCACCATATATGAATTTATGGTTGGATCAGAATTGCCATCATTGGCCAGCACAGAGAATTAAGTAAAACCACAACTCCAAATCCCTGTCTCCATCCATGGATAATTTAGCTAGCTAGCCACCGGAGGACAACAACATGAGATGCAACAATTCAAGTTGTTTCTGTCTATGACGTATTGCTCTCGTGACGTGATTGGAGTGAAGCCAAATCCAAACTGGCTTCCCTTGACACATTTTTTTGGTGCACCAGGACCATTCACAGTTGAGCTCACTCAGTTTTTTTTCAACGCTGATTGGCTGTTATTTTATACTTTTTTATGAAGGGAGGCCAAATGCTTGCTGGCTTCCCTTGCATTCAACACTACAGGCGGCAACAATGTCATACTGTTTTTTGACCAGACAGCATCAGATAGATGGCCTACACATACAGAGACAGAGGGGCACTGTTTTGCTAACTCGGATGCTTTCTCCAGCGAGATACATTCAGCCTTGCAAATTGAAGGAAAATTATGAAACACAGAGAGGCGAATAGTCCATTTAAAAAAAATATATATATATATTGTCAATATTTTGGGGAAGCCTTGCTTCTCTATATATATATATATTTTTTGGGGAAGCCTTGCTTCTCTTGGCATCCATGAATACACGCCACTGGTGCCTTCCTCAGTCAGAGTCAGAGTACTTAACCCAGTCTATATTCACTGTCAGTCTCTTCTATACACCTTGCAGATTGGCAGGTAGTTAGAGCAGTGTTTCAGGGTTTGATAAAAGGACTGTAGTGAGGGTATATGAGGCTTTGACAGACACAACTCTGTCACAGTCTATCAGTGAAGCACTCAACCAAGCCCTCCTCTCCAGAGCAGAACCCCGAGGCCAGGGGAGAGACAGGTGAAGTCTGGGAGATATGAAGAACATCAACAAACTAGGCCAGTATCACCGGTGTAGTGTCATACCCTCCCCACTCAATTAATGTATTCCATTTTTCATTCAACCTTTATTCATACAGATTAATTGAGATAACATCTGTTCAACTCACCAGAGATGTTTTTTTCTCCTCCTAATGGTTATGAGCTGACAGACAACAAGCGTTTCTCTGAGTGTCCTTCCTCTAAAGCACTTTCCTTTCTTTCATCTCTATAAGAGTCACTGGGTAAGAGAGAGAGGGGGGTGATGAGGAGAGAGAGAGGGAGGAGGATGAGTAGAAAGAGAGAGAGAGAGAATATAAACATCAGCGAGGTAGAGAGAACACATCGTTAGGATGCTCAGTGGAGTTCTGTTCTAGAATGCCCTCCAGCTCTAGACAACAAGTCAGAATGCACAACTACTGAGCAATCAGACAACGTATTCTGTCACTAATGTCTAGAGTAGAGGCAGAGGGATACCAGTCAGGTATTTAGCGCCAAGAAAACACAGTTTTTGACTGATCTGTTTTTGTTTTTGTCTTTCAGCATTGGTTGGGGTTTACAAAATGTATTGCCAAACAAATGAAATGTAAGTACATGAATGCATGACCATGTATGACTATTGAAGTATACATGATGATATGCAGTTCCAAATTTGATTGGGTGATTGAGTCGTTGGCAGTTACTACTAGTTAGGTCACAGTAACTACTATAAAAAGCCTCTGTTCTAACATGTGACCTCTCCCCCCAGCCCAGCCTCCATTCACCATGTGTTTACGTGTCAAGTTTTACCCTCCCGACCCGGCTGCCCTGAAAGAGGAAATCACAAGGTAAGAGACTAGAGACAGAGTCTGACAGGCAGAATGGAGTGGGCTTATAATAGAGGAGACTAGAGTGCCAGCCATGCACTGCTGTCAACCCAACCGGGAGGGAGGGAGGGATAGGTGGTAGGAAAAGAGAGTGAGGATTTTGCCTACAGTGGGTGCAATGGATTGGAAGAATTGGTTTGGTCCAAATGACGTTGGATTCTTCCAACAGGGGGCATTCACTCTCTTTCATCTGATTGAAACTCCCGATGTTGATGCTGAATTTTACACACATCTAGAATATCAGTGGTAGACTACAGGCATGAATGAGTGAGCACAAGCTGATTTTAGGGGTATCGAAACCCTACAGTGAATCCGTTTGTAGGAGGATTTAGACCAGATAACTCTTTCTTTAAGCTGCAATGTCAGGTCACCCTGCCTGCACAATGTGGCACTCTATCTCTGACAATCAAACTACGGTGTAGAGGAGGAGGAAGGAGGAGGAAAGAGGGAGGAGGAAGGAGGAGGAAGGCGGAACGGCTGCCTTCCTCACACCTCACCTAGTTAGTCTGTGTCCAAATGGCATCCTATTCCCTATGTAGTGCACTAAGACCAGAGCCTGGTCAAAAGTAGTGCACTATATAGGGAATAGGGTGCCATTTGGGATGCAACCCCAGTCCCATCATGATGCAACCCCAGTCCCATCATGATGCAATCTAGCCCCTTTTACTTTCCACTGCTTCCCATTGTCTCATAACCCCAGTCGGAGCTAGGGAGGGAGAGAACGCTTCCCAATCCTCCACCATCTGGTGATGCTGCCAGCAGCACCTTCTGTAAAGACTAGACACACACACACTCACATACACACACCCAAACACACACACACTCACATACACACACACAAACACACACTTATGACATTTTGCTGTATGATTAATAATGGTATTTATTGCGTTACTGCTCTTAGAGAAGATAAGGCACTGGTGTGTGAAATTAATGCTGGGTAAGATATTCTGAAATGTGTGTTTTCTTGGGTGCTGCAGTCTGAGGCAACTTGATCTCACATGAAACGTTCACATGAATTGCAAGAGCCTGAATAACAATCACATTCTCAACCAGAAGACTGAAGGAGGACTCTCCATGGACCACAGCTAAACTGATCTATAAACCCAAAAGCACATCTCTTGTGTGCTGGCCAAGTAACAGTCTGTCACAGAAGACTACAGTTAAACCAGTAGATCACGAGGAGTTAATTATACCTCAAATCATAACTAAATCACAGATGATATGTGAAATCATAGAGGACAGAACCAGGGTGAAAGATAATCATCTCAGATCCACTCAGATCATGATAAGTGAAGTTCTATTTGAAGAGGAGGGTGGTACTGCAGTGTAGGAGGTAAGGATGTGGTTAACAGAGCAGGTTCTGAATGAGACTAGACAGGGTTATGTATTAATGATGGGAAGATGGGAACTAAAAGCCTGGTGTGAATCCAAAATGGCCCCCTATTCTCTATATATTGCACTACTTTTGGTCAGAGCCCTGGTCAAAAGGAGTGCACTAGTTAGGGGATACGGTGCCATTTGGGACACAGACTGGTTTTCCATATATTTATTAGCTAGAGGGTGTATTATGTTGCACCAGGCGAAGTCAGCAGCACTCTGCAGGGAGGAGAAGATGTGAAGGCAGAGTATAGAGTTGTGACTTATCTGACTTTACGTGTTCAGGTCTCAGGCAAGGTTAGGCTACTCAGCACGCAAACAAGCTTGGGTCACAGAATTAAACCTCTATTGCATTACTTATTCCTTTCATCTCCTCGTGGGGCAAAGGGCCTATGTTGCATAGAGACACTATATTGTTTATGCTGCTAACCTGGTAAACCTGCTGAATGCTGATATTCCTGCACCAAAACATCCCTGACAATGGCTCTTTTTCTCTCATGTCTTAACACACCTGGACACATGGAGTTTCCTGTAGACAGTTTTATCTATTGTGCCGTTTACTTTCCAGCAGGATTCTAACCTATTTGATATTGAATTGGAGAGGAAGCCGTCTCCACGTTGTTTTGTCATCCTGTGTAGAACGACCCAGTAGCAACCAGGGGACTGTTTGTTTGACTCAAACTAGTAGAAGTGGAAAAGTTATTTAATCATCCTGCTTTATAGAAGAGTCTCATGTCGACAGATCTCTGAGGGAGAGAATTCTTCACTATCTCCTCAACCTGAGAGATAAAAGGTTCCAATTAAGAGAAGGACCAGAAAAGGTGAAGTCCCCTCTGTGCTGGGCTGTGGAAGTGGCTGTGCTTTAGCTGGGAATGGAATGGTCTCCTGGCCCTATAGGCTAGAGGCAGGAAGGAGCAGAGACAGACTCAGAGAGACGCGCCATTATTCGCCTCAGGCCTTCCTTTACCAAACACTGTCTATCTCAAACACTCTCCTCTACAAACCCTTTCCAAACAACCAACAAACGAACAAAGAGTTAAGTGAAGAACATCGTCTGGGAATTTAAGATCAGGGCTCTCTTGGGTCGTCTGTATGACCCACTCATCCCTTTAAATGGAGCTACAAATGGAATGAAAGAAATTAGAAACAAATCATTTAGGTTCAGTACATCTCTTTGCTTGTTTGGAGTGGACCAGAAAACACACTGTTTCTGATGTTCCTTTGCAGATATCTAGTCTTCCTACAGATCAAGAGAGATCTGTACCATGGCCGTCTCCTGTGTAAGACGTCGGATGCTGCGATGTTGGCTGCCTACATACTACAAGGTAAATGGACCACAGCAACCCCATGTATTTCTTGCCTATTTTTTTTATTGAACCTTTATTTAACTAGGCAAGTCAGTTAAGAACAAATTCTTATTTACATTGACGGCCTACCAAAAGGCAAAAGGCCTCCTGCGGGGACGGGGGCTGGGATAATTTTTCTTTTTTTAAATACAATATAAATATAGGACAAAACACACATCACAACACTACTTAAAGAGAAACCTAAGACAACAACATAGCAAGGCAGCAACACATGACAACACAGCATGTTAGCAACACAACATAACAACAACATGGTAGCAACACAACATGGTAGCAGCACAAAACATGGTACAAACATTATTGGGCACAGACAACAGCACAAAGGGCAAGAAGGTAGAGACAACAATACATCACACAAAGCAGCCACAACTGTCAGTAAGTGTCCATGTCTTTGAATTAAGAAATTGAGATAAAACTGTCCAGTTTGAGTGTTTGTTGCAGCTTGTTCCAGTCGCTAGCAGCAGCGAACTGAAAAGAGGAGCGACCCAGGGATGTGTGTGCTTTGGGGACCTTTAACAGAATGTGACTGGCAGAACGGGTGTTGTATGTGGAGGATGAGGGCTGCAGTAGATATCTCAGATAGGGGGAGTGAGGCCTAAGAGGGTTTTATAAAGGTGTTTGTTATAAGACTTAATGGAAAAATACCACTGTCACCTACTGTTTTCATTGTGATGTGAGTGTGTGAGTGTGGTGGAGGTATAGGTCTAGAGCTCAGGCTGTAGCCTCCAGCACTGTGGCAGCATCCTCATTGGCATTCAGGCAGCTGATTTAAGGCTTGGCTCTCCTGCTCCCCTGCCACACAGAGACAAGCCCGCCATTGTATGATTGTCTGGGCCTGGCTCTTACAGAACCTCAGGGCTGCATGAAAGAACAGCAGTAGAACAGCCTGGTTAACCTATAGCAGATATATAGAAGAGAAGCTCTGATGGCATATACCATGACTACAATACATGTGGTTTATAACAGCCAGGTCACTATGCTTTATGTCATATTGGTTACATAGGTCTTCCCAGTAATGTATTTGTGTGTTGCAGACATCACAGGTAAAGTTGTTTCTGTTGTCTCCTGTGTTCTCCATCCTCCCCCAGCTGAAGTTGGTGACTATGATCCTGGAAAGCATCCTGAGGGCTACAGCTCTAAGTTCCAGTTCTTCCCTAAACACTCAGAGAAGCTGGAGAGACGCATCTCTGACATCCACAAGACAGAACTAATGTAAGGTGACACCTGTCAGACTCCTCATTGTGATTTTATTTGACACATAGTTCACTCAGTCTCTGTCTGTAGTCTCCATGCACACCTGATTCTGAACATGGACATCATCCATCCCACTAGCCTCCTCCCTCCTTCTCTTTCCCTCTCTTTCTGCTCTCTCTCTCTCTCTCTCTCTCTCTCTCTCTCTCTCTCTCTCTCTCTCTCCCTGTCTCTCTCTTTCTGCTCTCTCTCTCTCTCTCCCTCCCTCTCTTTCCCTCTCTTTCTGCTCTCTCTCTCTCTCTCTCTCTCTCTCTCTCTCTCTCTCTCTCTCTCTCCCTGTCTCTCTCTCTCTTTCCCTCTCTTTCTGCTCTCTCTCTCTCTCTCTCCCTGTCTCTCTCTCTCTTTCTCACTATCTCTCTCTATCTCTCTCTCTCTCTCTCTCTCTCTCTCTCTCTCTCTCTCTCTCTACCAGATGATTATGATATTTGACATAGCGCTTGTAATTGAATATAGTGTCATCATCAGCATGATGATTGTGGGCCTAATTTGATACAAGATCATCCTATCTCTCCTAGATAGAATGTTACATCCATGATGAAAATAGATATTGTGATGAGATACATTATGCATGACCCTAGCTAAGCTGTAGATATGCAATTTCATATCCACATCATATGCTGAATATACAATATTTTCCTAGCTGCTATTTGTCCAACTCTTCCTGCTTATGGATAGTGGGTGAAGGGACCGCAGTGACCTTAAGAGTGTGTGTGTGTGTGTGTGTGTGTGTGTGTGTGTGTGTGTGTGTGTGTGTGTGTGTGTGTGTGTGTGTGTGTGTGTGTGTGTGTGTGTGTGTGTGTGTGTGTGTGTGTGTGTGTGTGTGTGTGTGTGTGTGTGCGCGCGTGTGTGTGTGGGTGTGTGTGTATTTCTTAGTACTGTACTGCTGTGTCATTAGTTTGTGGCAACCTGGGACAACTCTGCCAGTCAGCTGAACATCACATCACCCTCAAGAGGCTCTCTCTCTCTCTCCCCTCCCCCCTTCACAGTATATGCAGTATCCATATATACAGACTCTACTACTGTAGACCACCTACAGGATCTTACCTCTGCTGTCCTCTAGTGTTGGTCTCTCTCATCTTTCACTTACTGAAATGAATGAAACAACATTCACTTTACAAATCATTAGCTCACCGCTGGAACCTTTTTCATCCATCATCACACAGCCCACCCCACAGTAATCTGTCAAGTCCCAGTAGACTGATGTTGTGTCCTCATCTCCCAGAGGACAGACTCCAGAAGAGTCAGAGCTGAACTTCCTGCAGAAGGCCCAGGAGCTGGAGACATATGGTGTGGACCCTCACCCCTGCAAGGTACAAACACCATGATAAGAGAAGGGTCCATTATAGCTCTGCACTGGCAGAGTCCTTTTAGCTCTCTATTGATTCCAGTACAGCCTGAACCTCATTTAATACAATATGATTTCTTTGCTATTCTGTTTGTGAGGGCAGTTGTACATTACATACAGATGTCGGATCTTAATTTGACACCTTTCGTCGCAGGAGGAAAATAATCCTGCAGGAGGAGGATTTGAATAATGAAGAAATATTTAAAATCGCCGCCAGGGGACAGCTGGAAGCGGTGTTTGTATACAATACAGTACCTTACCTACAGTGTACCATATGTAGGCTACGTGCCGGCTACAGCGTGTCTTGTGTGGATTCTAATAAATGGACACATCCTGCGATTGAACTAAATTTTGACAGTTCATTCATAAGCTTAGGATATAGTTGACCCTTGACTGTATGTCGTAGCCTAGTGGAGACCAATATCTATCTCATGTTATTAAGCTATATAAAATGGTGGTTGTTGATGTGTATGGTTGCATTTCAAATACATTTTGGTACATATGAATGTTGCCGTAATAGGACCTAGACCTAGCGTTTGAGCAAGTGAGAAAATAATTTTGATAGCATGCCCTGATCCCATTGACTCAACTGCTATTTTTCAGGGACTCACAAGGCTCATTTGAATTTCTTGATGTAGCAGGAAAATTATCTGCGACAAAAGAGTGATCAAGTTAAGATACGACATCTGTACAACAACATACACCGTGTATTCAATACTTGTGTTGTGTCTGTGTCAGGATGTGTCAGGGAACCCTGCCTTCCTGGCCTTCACTCCGTTTGGCTTCACTGTCCTGCAGGGGAACAGGAGAGTCCATTTCCTCAAGTGGTGAGTAATAATATGGTTAGCATAGTCATAACTTTTGTCAAGCCTTCATTGTTTTACAGCCAAAAATAGTTGCATAAAATGTAAGAGATGTAAGTGTGTAGTTGTTGCATAAAACGTGCGACATTTGGCTTGCCTGTCGTTAGCAATTGTTTTATTTAACCAAGCAGTCCAGAATCCCACAGTCTCAGACCTAAACCTATTTTTCCCTCCTCATGACTATAAAACAGAGCTGTTCTAATCTGCCAGTTGGTCACAATGAATATTTCAACGCTTCTCAATGTTCTGTTCAGTTTTGACTGGTCTTGTCTTGTCTTGGTGGGTAGGGACGAGGTGACAAAGCTGAAGTTTGAGGCAAAGACATTCCATATATATGCAAATCAGAAAGAGGTGGGTTCCATGACATGCATTATTAAAATGGGTTCCTTTCTGCTCTGGAATTACACAGTGAAATTCATGTAGATAAACCTGTTTTATGCATTGGAAATGGCCTTTGGAGAGAAGGTGTAATTTAGCCGTAAAAGAGAAGCTAATGACTTAACTGGACATAAGATGTGGGTCCATTGTTGATAGATAAATGTGTACTCATTGTAGTCTCGTTCATAGAAATAGAATGAATAGAAGTGGTGTCTCCATTCAAGTCAATGATTGCTTAATTGGTGGACTGGCAGCCATTTTGTGTGTACCCATGCCAGAAAGTAAAAGCAGGAAGTGTACCCTTCAATCTGTGCTGTGATTTGAGTCAACTCAACTGGCATTACAAAAAAAGGTATTCCATTGCATGAGCCACATCAGTTAGCATAATTTGAATGAACATTCTGCATTACCATGGCAATCCAGCCTCAGTTTATAGAACATTCCAAAATACCATGTAAATGATTGCATCACAATACCAGGCAGCCATTGCAAGTGTACCCATTACATTACATTACATTTAAGTCATTTAGCAGACGCTCTTATACAGAGCGACTTACCCATGAGTTTACCAGTCAAATGCCTGGGTAAGAGCTTCCAAACCCGTTCTATTCATTCTATTTCTATGGTTTTGGTAGCCAAGTCAGAAGATGTGAAATACAAGATGTGCATACTCTGTCATACACAGATGTGCATACTCATACCTACATGTGTATACTCACTGCAGGACAAGAAGATCATCTTGACATATTTTGCACCTACACCTGAGGCCTGTAAACACCTGTGGAAGTGTGGAGTTGAGAATCAGGCTTTCTACAAGTGAGTTACACTGACTTTCAGTAATTTAATCAATCAATCAATCAATATATGATAAAATGTACACTACTGGTCAAAAGTGTTAGAACACCTACTCATTCAAGGGTTTTTCTTTATTTTTACTATTTTCTACATTGTAGAATAATAGTGAAAACATCAAAACTATGAAATAACACATCATGTAGTAACCAAAAAAGTTTTCAACAAATCAAAATATCTTTTATATTTGAGATTCTTCAAAATGACAGCTTTGCACACTCTTGGCATTCTCTCAACCAGCTTCATGAAGTAGTCACCAGGAATGCATTTCAATTAACAGGTGTGCCTTCTTAAAACTTAATTTGTAGAATATCTTTCCTTCTTAATGTGTTTGAGCCAATCAGTTGTGTTGTGACAAGGTAGGGGTGGTATACAGAAGATAGCCCTATTTGGTAAAAGCCCCAAGTCCATATTATGGCAAGAACAGCTCAAATAAGCAAAGAGAAACAACAGCCCATCATTACTTTAAGACGTGAATGTCAGTCAATACGGAACATTTCAAGAACTTTTAAGGTTTCTTCAAGTGCAGTCGCAAAAACCATCAAGCACTATGATGAAACTGGCTCTCATGAGGACCGACACAGGAATGGAAGATCCAGAGTTACCTCTGCTGCAGAGGATAAGTTCATTAGAGTTACCAGCCTCAGAAATTGCAGCCCAAATAAATGCTTCACAGAGTTCAAGTAACAGACACATCTCAACATCAACTGTTCAGAGGAGACTGTGTGAATCAGGCCTTCATGGTGAAATTGCTGCAAAGAAACCAATAATAAGAAGAGACTTGCTTGGGCCAAGAAACACGAGCAATGGACATTAGACCGATGGAAATGTGTCCTTTGGAGTCCAAATTTGATATTTTTGGCTCCAACTGCCGTGTCTTTGTGAGACGTGATGTGGGTGAACGGATGATCTCCGCATGTGTATTTGCCACCGTAAAGCATGGAGGAGGAGGTGTGATGGTGTGGGGGTGCTTTGCTGGTGACACTGTCTGTGATTTATTTAGAATTCAAGGCACACTTAACCAGCATGGCTACCATAGCATTCTGGAGCGATACGCCATCCCATCTGGTTTGTGCTTAGTGGGACTATCATTTGTTTTTCAACAGGACAATGACCCAACACACCTCCAGGCTGTGTAAGGGCTATTTTACCAAGAAGAAGAGTGATGAAGTGCTGCATCAGATGACCTGGCCTCCACAATCCCCCAACCTCAAACAAATTGAGATAGTTTGGGATGAGTCGGACCGCAGAGTGAAAGAAAAGCAGCCAACAAGTGCTCAGCATATGTGGGAACTCCTTCAAGAAAGGTTGGAAAAGCATTCCAGGTGAAGCTGGTTCAGAGAATGCCAAGAGTGTGCAAAGCTGCCATCAAGGCAAAGGTTGGCTACTTTGAAGAATCTCAAATATAAAATATATTTAGATTTGTTTAACACTTTTTTGGTTACTACATGATTCCATATGTGTTATAGTAGTTTTGATGTCATCACTATAATGTATAAAATAGTAAAAATAAAGAAAACCCTTGAATGAGTAGGTGTTCTAAAACTTTTGACCGGTAGTGTATGTGCTATTATTACAATGTTATTACATTGCTAAATCTCTTTGTCTCTGTTCACTCACAGGTTGGACAAGTCCAGCCAGGTCAGAACGGTGTCCAGCAGTAATCTGTTCTTCAAAGGAAGTAGATTCAGATACAGGTAAATAGATGTACTAGCTATAATTAACGTTTTGAAGATCCTTCAGTTCAGTTTTTGGTGATAATGCACGGTTGAGTGTTATGTATTGTTTCTGTGTTGGCTCTCAGTGGCAGGGTTGCTAAGGAAGTGATGGAGCAAAGTGCCAAAATAAAACGGGAACCTCCAGAGATTCACAGGTGAGCCTTGGTGCTTTTGATGTCTGAGTTACACAATGGCAGTTAGTTTGATGTGTGAGTTACACCATGGCTGTGTTTAGACAGGTAGCCCAATTCTGATCTTTTTTTCCACTCATTGGTCTTTTGACCAATCACATCAGATCTTTTTCAGATCTGATCTGAATGGTCAAAAGACCAATTATTGAAAACAATATCAGAATTGGGCTACCCATGGCACTTAGTTTGAGCATGTTGCTTACAACTCTAGATGGTGTGATTCCCACATGGCCCACATACTGAATATACACTATATGTTACTGGACTGTGAGTCCCTTTGGATAAAACTGTCAGCTGAATTTCCTCCACTATATATCATCCTATCTAGAACCTAAAAGGGTTCTTCAGCTGTCCCCATAGGAGAACTCTTTGAATAACTATTTGTTTCCAGATAGAACCCTTTTCGGTTTCATGTAGAACCCTTTCCACAGAGGGTTCTAAATTTAACCAAAAATGGTTCTACCTGGAATCAATAAGGGTTCTCCTATGGGGACAGCAGAAGAAACCTTTTGTAACCCTTTTTTCTAAGAGCGTATGCCTTTAACCCCAACATGTAACATGTTTAAACACAGGGCTGGTCTGGTACCCAGTAGGAGCTGTCCTTCCATCACCCACGGCCCAAGGCTGACCAGTGTCCCCCGACAAAGACGGAGAGCTGTACACATCTCCATCATGGAGGGTAAACACACACTGGCCCCTCCCCACACATATCAGTTACAATCATTTACAGTAGACATAGATAGGGCTGAATTAAGTCTACTTATGTGTGTAACAAAAAGTTATAGCACACAGATGGCTGGTTTGCCAGACCCAGATAAAGCCTATTTCTGGACTGAAAAGTATGCTCAATGAATAATCTCCATTGAAAGTGAAATTTAGCCCATTAGTAAACTGGTCCCAGATTGCATCTGCACCGCTAGCAGAGCTACTTTAAACCCTACTTTTTCTTTAGAAGTGCCTTACAAAGCAGCTGCCATAAGATTTAAACGTGTCTGAGGTCTATGCTGCTATGGTACTTCACTGCCTCTATTCTGGGAGCTTTTACACACACACACACACACACACACACACACACACACACACACACACACACACACACACACACACACACACACACACACACACACACACACACACACACACACACACTGACACACAAAGCTTGTCTTGAGCAGTAACCTGAGTAGTACCTTTGCTATGAGAGCGGAGCAACAGTTGTGTGTGTCATTCAGGCTTATCCACACACACACACACACACACACACACACACACACACACACACACACACACACACACACACACACACACACACACACACCAAAGGCTGCACCAATTATCTATTCTCCTTTGTCATTCTTGCAATTCTCTCAAGAGTTGCTGTGACTGTAAGGTATTATTGTGGCAGGAGAAAGTCACTTTGCTGCTTTGTAAAGAACATTCACAGTCCCTTTTACAGTATAAACGGGAACGTGAAGTAGCAACTTACCTACATGATGTCGGTTGCATTGTATTGTATTGTACAATGACAGGTCCTGATATTGAACCCCTCCAACCCTGTCCAAACCTTTCCTGTTCTTCATTGGTATCAGTGGTAATAATACCCAGTCTAAAAATAGCCCTCCTGTCAGGGCCTCTCCATGTATGTCACTATGGAGCATATATGGTTAGAAGGGTAGCAGTTTTAGGGGGTGGGGGGGTAGGTTAACCACACTGCAATTGGGCCACATTCCTGCTCTCAGGATGCTGCCAGTCACTCTCCCAGCCTGCCTGGCTGTCATAGAGACAGAGTGGTGTAGTGTAGCCAGCCATCGCCAGTCACAAGGACAAAGGGATAGGGGACAACAGCAGACAGGGGACAAGGGACAAAAGTAGAGCGGACAGACACAGGGGAAGAGTAGGGTGGTAGGACGGTGGTAGGACGTTAGTAGGGCAGTTGTTGGACAGTGGTAGCTTGGACAGTGCGCTTATTCACTCCTTCAACAGCCACCATGGTGAAATGCCTGATCCGGATCGAGACCAAGGTGAATGTGCATCTGTGCATGATCAACCACTGCTACCGTGATATGAAGGTCCGCGTCCTCCAGCTGGGGCCCAGACTCATGGGCAAGGTTCTGGGGGCCATACCCATCTTCCCTGCCCTCCCTGGGGTACACTCAGCCTCCGGGTTTGGGTCCGCAGAGGCCTCCAGGGCTTCGTCCAGGCTGAGCGTAACACCTCCTGGTTATGGCTCCAACAGGCCAGGTAGCTCCTCCGAAGGTAAAGGACCTCATCATCATGGCACAGGATTCAGAATCCCTTACTAAACCATCCAGGGTTACACTTACACATCTTAAAGAGCAAGTACCTCATCATGGCACAGATTCCTCCATCTAGTGTTACAGATCTTAGTAACATTGCTTTGAAACAGCTTTGGAAGCCATGACCCTGGAGTCTGGGGTAACACAAGAAGCCTTCGAGGAACCTCTTCCTTCTCAGATTCCCTGTTTTCGTTTGAGATGGAACGATGGCATGTGGCTAGACGGAAGTATTTGTTTTGGGTCTGGTGTTGTGCGAAATGTTGTCTCGAGTAAATGTTATGGCCGACGGCTTTGATTCTGAGTTGATTTGGTTTAAGGTCATGTTAGTAGTGTTGTAGAGTGACATCAGTGGCTGCATTGCATGTCTGTTGTTTATGTGAAGCAGTGTAGTGGAGCATTTGGAGAGGATTGCTTGGGGTATTCCAGGTATTCATGGGTTGCATGTTTCATCAAAGTATCTTTTTGAATGTTTGTTTTGGACTGATGCCCAACTAAGCAATTTACTCAATGCATCGTCAATGAGCAATGATGAAGATTTCATCAAAAGTGGCTTGGAAATACAATGCCATTCAAAATGAGGCAAATAATTAGTAGGAAAACCTTTTTTCATCATTTTGATGTCGCCAGATTGACTTTAGATGTACAGTCATGGCCAAAGGTTTTGAGAATGACACAAATATGAATTTTCACAAAGTCTGCTGCCTCAGTTTCTTTAGATACTTTTGTCAGATGTTACTATGGAATACTGAAGTATAATTACAAGCATTTAATAAGTGTCAAAGGCTTTTATTGACAATTACATTAAGTTGATGCAAAGAGTCAATACTTCTTTTTCAAGACCTCTACAATCCGCTGTGGCATGCTGTCAATTAACTTCTGGGCCACATCCTGACTGATGGCAGCCCATTCTTGTATAATCAATGCTTGGAGTTTGTCCGAATTTGTGGGTTTTTGTTTGTCCACCCGCCTCTTGAGGATTGACCACAAGTTCTCAATGGGATTAAGGTCTGGGGAGTTTCCTGGCCATGGACCCAAAATATCGATGTTTTGTTCCCCGAGCCACTTAGTTATCACTTTTGCCTTATGACAAGGTGCTCCATCATGCTGGAAAAGGCATTGTTCATCACCAAACTGTTCCTGGATGGTTGGGAGAAGTTGCTCTCGGAGGATGTGTTGGTACCATTCTTTATTCATGGCTGTGTTCTAGGCAAAATTGTGAGTGAGCCCACTCCCTTGGCTGAGAAGCAACCCCACACATGAATATTCTCAGGATGCTTTACTGTTGGCATGACACAGGACTGATGGTAGCGCTCACCTTGTCTTCTCCGGACAAGCTTTTTCCGAATGCCCAAAACAATCGGAAAGGGGAATCATCAGACAAAATGACTTTACCCCAGTCCTCAGCAGTCCAATCCCTGTACCTTTTGCAGAATATCAGCCTGTCCCTGATGTTTTTCCTGGAGAGAAGTGGCTTCTTTGCTGCCCTTCTTGACACCAGGCCATCCTCCAAAAGTCTTCGCCTCACTGTGTGTGCAGATGCACTCACACCTGCCTGCTGCCATTCCTGAGCAAGCTTTGTACTGGTGGTGCTCCGATCCCGCAGCTGAATCAACTTTAGGAGACAGTCCTGGCGCTTGCAGGACTTTCTTGGGCGCCCTGAAGCCTTCTTCACAACAATTGAACCGCTCTCCTTGAAGTTCTTGATGATCTGATAAATGGTTGATTTAGATGCAATCTTACTGGCAGCAATATCCTTGCCTGTGAAGCCCTTTTTGTGCAAAGCAATGATGACGGCACGTGTTTCCTTGCAGGTAACCATGGTTGACAGAGGAAGAACAATGATTCCAAGCACCACCCTCCTTTTGAAGCTTCCTGTCTGTTATTCAAACTCAATCAGCATGACAGAGTGATCTCCAGCCTTGTCCTCGTCAACACTCACACCTGTGTTAACGAGAGAATCACTGACATGATGTCAGCTGGTCCTTTTGTGGCAGGGCTGAAATGCAGTGGAAATGTTTTTTTTGTGATTCAGTTCATCTGCATGGCAAAGAGAGACTTTGCAATTAATTGCAATTCATCTGATCACTCTTCATAACATTCTGGAGTATATGCAAATTGCCATCATACAAACTGAGGCAGCAGACTTAGTGAAAATTAATATTTGTGTCATTCTCAAAACTTTTGTGTAATGGTCGTCGTAGGCAGTGGACCAAAATGCAGCGGGTTGAGTGCTCATCTTAACTTTATTGAAGACATATCAAAACCAAAAAATTAGCGAACAAACAGGATTACAGGCTAAACACAACTATGCAATCACAACTTCCCACAAAACCCAAACAAAACACATCCCTCTATATAGGACCTTCAATCAGAGGCAACGAGGAACAGCTGCCTCCAATTGAAGGCCAAATCAATAAACTAAACATAGAACTAAAAAGACTAGACTAGAACATAGAAATATACTAACATAGAACATAGCCCAAAAACCCCGGAAAACACTAACCAAACACCCCTCTACATAAGCACACACCCCGAACCACATAAAACAAATACCCCCCTGCCACGTCCTGACCAAACTACAATAACAAATAACCCCTTTACTGGTCAGAACATGAGATTTTGGCCATGACTGTAGTATAGCGTTAGCTACCTAGCTAAGATTGAGTGGACACCGGATTTTAGCTAGCTACTGTTAGCATTGCTAGCTATTTTTGACAAACTTAGCTAGCTAATGACAACATTGCCATGTCTAAAGTAAATTTGACAACATGATAATGCTGGAAAAGTTGTTTCCTACTAAACATTTGACTACTTTAGCAATATCATCGTATTTCCAGGCAGTATAGTGTAATTTAGAGTAAACAGTCGTTAGCCTCCGTCCAGAATGACTGGGTTTATCAGGATTTTAGGGCACCACTGTGGCGCCACCGATAGAGGCCGGATTGAGAACGTTCATAACAATGGCATGACGCAACCGAGTGATGGAGGATAAACCTATGAATATTTAGGTCAGAGGGGCCTACTGTATTAGAACACCTTTGTTCCTCTGAGTTCGACTTGAAGCAGGACAAGGTAGTATCTACAACCTACAGGGAATGTGTGTTAGAGTGAAACCTATGATCCTCCATGAGGACTCTGATTCTCCCCCTGGATCATTTTAAAGGCTGGCTGAGCTCTCTATTTTCACATTAACACTCTGGGCTACAGAGTAGATCCTGCCTCTCATCCCAAAGGTCTCCTGACTCAGGGATTGCCATGAATAACTAGATCTGAACACTGAACTGAGAGACACAATATCTCTCTGCCCCAATGTGTAGTTTTGTTCCATGGTACACTGATATGTGTTATGTGGATTCACTAGTTGTGTAATAGGAGTTGTTGCTCATTGTCTTTATGATGGGATACATTTTCACAGCTCTGAGTTTGATGTTTCTTCTACTATCTCTATCTCTCTCAGGCCTGGAGTCCCTACGAGACTCCGCCCACTCCACACCCGTGCGTTCTGTCTCCCATGGCGACTCCTTCATGCCGAGACACCGTCACCACACAACAGATGCCGGCGAGGGCGGGTCATCCCAGCAGGTCATCTCTGACGAGGCCTACTGCCCCTCAGACAGTGTGCTGCCCACCCCCACGGCCGAACACAGCCTGGAGCTAGCCGTGGCGCGCCACCCTAATGGAGCCCCCTGCAGCATCGAAGAGGAGGAGTCGGAGGCCGGGACTCCTGAGGGACAGGTGGCTGAGTTTGGCCCCGACGGCAGAGTATTTCGGCTGGGTCGGACCAGGAAGTCTCTCCCTAACAACGAGGTACAGGAGCTACATAAGTTCATCCTGAGTGTGTTGCGTATGTTCCTGGTGACCATGGGACTGCTGTTCGCCCTGCTCTCCCTCCTCATCATGCTGACTGAGTCTGACCTGGACATCGCCTTCCTCCGGGACATACGCAAGACGCCTGAGTTCCAGCAGTTCCACTTTGAGTATTTCTGCCCTCTCAGACGGTGGGTTGCCTGCAAGTTCCGCTGGATGGGAGGCTTCCTTATAGACAAGTGAGAAAGACTGAGCGATGGAGGGAGAGAAAGAGGAGTGAATGAAAAAGAGGCCTCCTCTGAGAGGACATATGCGAAGGATGGGGGAGGATAGGAGAAAGTAAAGGAAGGCTGTAGACAGGAAGGGAGGGCTGCTCCATCTGAACGGGAATTAACCTTCAACCTTCTCCCACAAGTCACTTCCTGTTACAAGCCAAGGACCGCCCCCTTCGCTGACCCTCTTCCTTTTTCTAACCATCAGACTGAACGGAGGACATTTTCTGAGCTCATGTTTTACTTTGGAAATTCAGGTCATTTCAAGGTACTTTATTTTTTACCAAGAGACAAGGCAACAGAGTTATAAAACGACATAAAATGAGACATCTGAGGTCTGTTATAGGCCTGGGAAGAAACACATATTATTCAACCAACAGAACAACAACAGTTGCCTTTATTTTCTATTACTTCATATGAACATCAATTGTAAGAGAGAAAAAATCTGTATAATAATAAGATGGATACAAATATATTAGATGGACATTGATATAAAAACAGAGGTGTGAAGTGTTGAGTTGTGTACTGTACAATGAGTTTGAGCTGAGAAAGGATGAGAAAGAGAGATGAAAAACCATGCCTTTTACTCATTTGGGGTCAACATCTAAAACATCCATGATAATCATTCTAATGCTGCTGAAACTTTCATTTGGGCTGCTATTGGAGGAGAAACATTTCTACTGGCAGGAGTACTGAAGTCTGGAGTCGGAAAAAGAAACAAAGATATGATATTCAATATAAGATGTAAAAAGGTACGTTTTTGAATGTACAGTACCATTCAAAAGTTTGGACACACCTACTCATTCCAGTGTTTTTCTTTATTTTTACTATTTTCTACATTGTAGAATAATAGTGAAGACATCACAACTATGAAATAACACATATGGAATCATGTAGTAACCAAAACAGTGTTAAACAAATACAAATATATTTTACATTCTTCAAAGTAGCCACCCTTTGCAGAATGAAGAAAAAGCAGCCAACAAGTGCTCAGCATATATGGGAACTCCTGTTGGAAAAGCATTCCAGGTGAAGCTGGTTGAGAGAATGCCAAGAGTGTGCAAAGCTGTCATCAATGCAAAGGGTGGCTACTTTGAAGAATCTAAAATATATTTAGATTTGTTTAACACTTTTTTGGTTACTACATGTGTTATTTCATAGTTTTGATGTCTTCACTATTATTCTACAATGTAGACAATAGTAAAAATAAAGAAAAACCCTTGAATGAGTACGTATGCCCAAACTTTTGACTGGTACTGTATATATACACTGAGTATACCAAACATTTGGAACAGTCTCAATTCGCCGGGGCACGAACTCAACAAGGTGTTGAAAGCGTTCCACAAGGATCCTGGCCCATGTTGACTCCAATTCTTCCCACAGTCAAGTTAGCTGGATGTCCTTTGGGTGGTGGACCATTCTTGATACACACGGGGAACTGTTGAGCATGAAAAACCCAGCAGCGTTGCAGTTCTTGACACAAACTGGTGCACCTGGCACCTACTACCATACCCCATTCAAAGGCACTTAAATCTTTTGTCTTGCCCATTCAGCCTCTGAATGGCACACATACACCATCCACGTCTCAATTTTATCAAGGCTTAAAAATCCTTCTATAACCTGTCTCCTCCCCTTCATCTACACTGATTGAAGTAGATTTTACAAGTGACATCAACAAGGGAGGCTTTCACCTGGTGAGTCTATGTCATGGAAAGAGTAGGTGTTCTTAATGTTTTGTGCACTCAGTGTACTATACTGTCTTGTAAGAAAGTTGAAGAATATCTGTGTAATGACTGTGTGTGTCCTAAACTTGGTTTATAGTTTGTTAATTAACCATCATTACAAATTGGCATGGAACAATCAAGAGACAGTCATACAGTACATCAAAACTATAAACCAAATGAATGGAATTGTTGTATTTTCTGATTTCAAATGGCATCAGATAGAATACTGTTACGAATTATTTTAATCAATGTATAAAAACTAGCAATCATGAGTTTTTTAAAGAAACTTTCAAAAAAGATCAATCAAACTAGATGCAATGGTGTTCTTTGTTATTATTATGTGACCTGGAAAGTACAGTAAGGGGTAGAACACAGTGGTCAACCTCTTGAAAACACTGACTAGATGTGCAATACTATAACGATAAAAACTATGAGTATTTTAAGGTTGGATATGGTACATTTTAGTTTATTAAATGTGTACTTTGATATAAATAATTCTGGTTATTTTCTAAAGGTATAAGAAAATGAAAAGGCCTGCTGTGAACATGCCTAGGTGAACATGCCTAGGTGAAAAATACATTTCAACTTGTAGTTGTGCTTATGCATTGGGTTATTTTAAAATGTTGAATATATTGAAGTCCTGCTGAATTATTTTGTACAAAGTAGAGTCTCCTTATATTTAGAGTTTTCCTTGTATAACCTATTTTAACTGAACGAATGTTATTTTTTATCATTGAAAATGATACTTTTTTAGCGCAGTTATTCAGATGAGGACTAGAATTCAAATACGCAAAGTAGGTGGAGATTCAGGGACGGTTTCCCGGAATCTCTAAGCTTACACCTGAGTTATGGCATCCTTAATGGTGCATCTCCATTCAAAGTGCTTTGTAGTCTAGGAATCGGTTTAATCTGGGCCAGGGAAAGTTTTTGTCAGGTTTACCTCCAAATCCACCTAAGGGAACATTATACCCTCTCATTTTCACACTGTCTTTACATGTCTACCAAAGATACCTCTCTGCAGCCTCAGTGGTACTTCACATGAGAGCTAGAGTTCCTGAGGAGGGTTTGGGAGAGGGCTGACTAGTGAAGAGCTGCAGAACAGGACAATGATAATCACTACAAGCTTCTATTATATTGTCCTTAGCCGGCACTCTATCTGTTGGCTTAGAATTAACAAATTGAGAGAGGGAATAGCATCAGTTTAGGGTTGAAAAATTCTGGAAAATGTCCCCAAATTACCATGCTTTCCAGGAATCCCAGTTGGAAGATTGCTGGAAACGGGGGGGAATAAGCAGAAAATCGGGAATCCTCGTACCAGGAATTCTGGAATATTGGGAAAGTGGCCAGAAATTTTGCAACCCTACATAGACTCAAGATAAAAGTATCTTTCTACATCATCATTTGGTTTTGCATCAGTACAATCCTATCAGACATATGTATGTTGTTTTAATGTTATAATCCCTCAATAGAATAGTGTATGGTGGGTTTAATAAATAATATAGATTTATTAATTCATGTGGTCTGCTATGCAGCAATATTAAGATAACGACAAGTGGTTGGTCCCTGATTGGTGTATTAGATTAAAGTGATTGATTTTGTTTGAAGTTGTGGAAGGCCAGTCAAGGCAAAAGATTTAGATTTTTATACCTCAGATCGCAACTTTCAATTTCAGTTCAATGTGTATGACAAACAATACAACCTTATTTGAGCAATAATGAAAACATTTGAAAATAATTAAATGTTGAAATCAATGTGGGCAGCTAGACAGAAAAAGTAAGTGATGTTTTTTGGTTTGTTTTGATGTGTTCTTCTGTCTTTCCATATAGGATCACTGGATATTCAAGTGACATGTTTTTCATGATTAGCCTACCTACCGTTATACTGGTGAACCTAGCTTCTTAATGCATGGGATGAGATGATGATGAGAAGATGGTGTAGCAGTAACATGCAGTTCAGTTTTGATTGCAATGGGTTGTTGCAGGTTGTTGCAGTCATGCTGCACATCTCAAAAGATCGCTACAAATCAATAGCAATATCATATTAGTGTGGTTCCGGAGATGTGCAAACGTCTCCAGGGGTCGTATTCGCTAGAAACCAAACTGAAGAAACAAACAGGGAGGGACTACCTTAACTTCTTTGCAAGACATTTTCCTACGGTGTGTGCACCAATGAATACTAGCGACCCAGGTGGTAAGATCTGACAATCTGAGCAGTGTGACTGCAATGAAGACAACCTGGAACGTCCCCAATGACTCCAGTGTTAGGAACACCCAGACAGCCTCTGCAATGTCCTTCTGTTAGCTCCCTTACTGTCTCATGGCCATGCATATGGATCGGTCTCTGTAAGCATGTCTTCTGCATTTCTGTTGTTACTCCCAATCAAGACTGAATATTTTTTATCACAGAATGAAGACTGGTGTAATCGATGATTAATTTATCAATAAATATAATTTATTCTTAAATGTGTGTGCCATATCCTTCACCTCATGAGTCTTACTCATACCATCTCAACCATTGTAACACTTATTTTTTAACAGTATAAAACACTATACAATATTTGTTATTTCTGATGGTTCCTTGTAAACCTTACCGTATGCTTCCCAGTCTAAACAGTTCGCACATACAGTACCATTCAAAAGTTTGGACACACCTACTCATTCAAGGGTTTTTCTTTATTTTTACTATTTTCTACATTGTAGAATAATAGTGAAGACATCAAAACTATGAAATAACACATATGGAATACTTTAGTACCAAATAAAAATATATTTTAGATTCTTCAAAGTAGCCACCCTTTGCCTTGATGACAGCTTTGCACACTCTTGGCATTCTCTCAACCAGCTTCATGATGCTTTTCCAACAGTCTTGAAGGAGTTCCCACATATACTGAGAACTTGTTGGCTGCTTTTCCTTCACTCTACGGTCCAACTCATCCCAAACCATCTCAATTGGGTTGAGGTCAGGTGATTGTGGAGGCCAGGTCATCTGATGCAGCACTCTATCACTCTCATTGGTCAAATAGCCCTTACACAGCCTGGGGGTGTGTTTGGGGTCATTGTCCTGTTGAAAAACAAATGATAGTCCCACTAAGCGCAAACCAGATGGGATGGCGTATCGCTGCAGAATGCTGTGATAGCCATGCTGGTTAAGTGTGCCTTGAATTCTAAATAAATCACAGACAGTGTCACCAGCAAAGCACCCCCACACCATTACACCTCCTCCTCCATGCTTCACTATGGGAACCACACATGCGGAGATCATCCGTTCGCCTACTCTGCGTCTCACAAAGACAGCGGTTGGAACCAAAAATCTCAAATTTGGACTCATCAGACCAAAGGACAGATTTCCACCGGTCTATTGTCCATTGCTCATGTTTTTCTTTTTCTTCTTATTGGTGTCCTTTAGTAGTGGTTTCTTTGCAGCAAATCGACCATGAAGGCCTGATTCACGCAGTCTCCTCTGAACAGTTGATGTTGAGATGTGTCTGTTACTTGAACTCTGTGAAGCATTTATTTGGGCTGCAATCTGAGGTGCAGTTAACTCTAATGAATGTATACTCTGCAGCAGAGGTAACTCTGGGTCTTCCTTTCCTGTGTCGGTCCTCATGAGAGCCAGTTTCATCATAGCGCTTGATGGTTTTGGCAACTGCACTTGAAGAAACGTTCAAAGTTCTTGACATTTTACAGATTGACTGACCTTCATGTCTTAAAGAAATGATTTACTGTTGTTTCTCTTTGCTTATTTGAGCTGTTCTTGCCAGAATATGGACTTGGTCTTTTACCAAATAGGGCTATCTTCTGTATACCACCCCTACCTTGTCACAACACAACTGATTGGCTCAAACGCATTTAGGAAAGAAATTCTACAAATTAACTTTTAAGAAGGCACGCCTGTTAATTGAAATGCATTCCAGGTGACTACCTCATGAAGATGGTTGAGAGAATGCCAAGAGTGTGTAAAGCTGTCATCAAGCGGCTGTCATCAAGGTGGCTACTTTAAAGAATCTGAAATATAAAATATATTTAGATTTGTTTCACACTTTTTTGGTTACTACATGAATCCATGTGTTATTTCATAGTTTTGATGTCTTTACTATTATTCTACATTGTAGAAAATAGGAAAAATAAAGAAAAACCCTGGAATGAGTAGGTATGTCCAACTTTTGGCTGGTACTGTATATTGTGACAATTTTTGTGACTGTTTTGTTGTCCGGGCAGGTATTTTTTTCAGCTGTTTGAGAAAACAATTTTTCGAAGCAAATCCAGGTTCGTTACCCGAAGTCTATGCCCTTCGTCAATGATTTGTCAACAGGACTACACCTAGTAGGAGTGGGAAATATGGACGGGATTCTTCAATGAAGTGTTTGTTGTCATTGAACGAGAGACGACTCGTTTTCATGCACATATTTTCACTTGAGAAATACTGCACCAAAAATCTTAGTTAGATGTAAAATTGCGCTAATAAGACCTCGGGAAAAACGTCAATTTATGACAGATTTCTTGATTTATCTTAGATTCATTTGGACTATTTTAAAGAACTGTTTCTGGCAGCGAAGAGGCCTCCAGTGGTCAAAAGTCCGTTTTAGCATGGGCAGAGCCATTTTATTTATTTGTTTATTTAAGCTTTATTTAACCAGGAAGGGCTCATTGAGATTTGAAATCTCTTTTTCAAGAGCGTCCTGGCCAAGATAGGCAGCACCAAGTAATTTCACAATTAAAGACAGACATGAAAAACTACAAGTAATCTAGTAAAAACCATAGAATTCACAGGAGTATAACAAAATCATAAATCAGGAATCAGCCTCAAAATCCTTCATCAGTGATTTAAAAACACCAATCAGGACAAGTTCTTCCAGTTTAAAAGTATTTGTTAAGCCGTTCCAAGCCGATGGAGCAGAGTACATTAAAGCCCTTTTACCAAATTCAGTTCGGACATTTGGAACAGTTAGCAGGATAAAGTCCTGCGAATGAAGAAAGTACCCACCACATTTCTGAACAATAAAAAGGCCCAAATAAAATGGTAGTAACCCAAAATGGCTTTGTAAATAAAAGTATACCAGTGACGGGCCATTGAGCGCTTCCAGCATTTAAAAAATAGTCAAAGTAGTAAACTAGGTGGGGATTTTTATGGTTGTAGCCTCAATGGTGCAGCCCATGCTGGCACAGACACTATGATGGCACAGATATAAAGATGTCTCCTCTATCCATCTATTTTCCTGGCTATGTTGTTGCTACGGTGGCTCAAGAGGGACAAACAGTAATATTGCCGCTTTTTTCTTTAGGGAATATGCGAGCACAGACGTTTGCTTCGCCTAGCCGAGTTCTGCTAGGAGTAAACTAAACATATGTTTGCGGATGCCTTAACGTTTAGAGCGTTGGGCCAGTAACCTAAAGGTTGTTGGATCGAATCCCCGAGATGACAAGGTAAAATTCTGTCATTCTGCCCCTGAACAAGGCAGTTAACCCACTGTTCCCCCGGGCGCCGAAGACTTGGATGTCGATTAAGGCAACGCCCTGCACCTCTCTGATTCAGAGGGGTTGGGTTAAATGCTGAAGACACATTTCAGTTGAAGGCATTCAGTTGTACAACTGACTAGGTATCATCCCCCTTCCAGTGCTAGTATGACTTCAGTGTAGTTATTGTGAATATATTACAACACTGCCATTTAGAGGTGAAATACTGGCACTAGATCTTCACTAGTGGGTTTTCTATGGCTCTCATTAGACAACATGATAATAACATGACTTGTCTGCCTCAGCCGCCGTACTGAAAAATAATAAACTCCATGAAAAGTGCAACTTCAGCTATAACTTTATTTACTTACAAAACAATAGCAAAAGTGTCTTGCAGATAAAACATACAACATAAAAAAACAACCAATGACGGCCTACCCCGGCGAAACCCGGACGACGCTGGGCCAAATATGCACCACCCTATGGGACTCTCAATCATAGGCGAATGTGATACAGCCTGGATCAGGACCACAATGTTCTGATAAGTCACCAGAATGTCCTGACAAGGTTTCGGGTTAAGGTTAAAGTTAGGATTTTGAATAAGAACACATTTTTACTCTCCAAAAAGTCCAGGAAATTCACAAAAACAAAGCTGTGTGACTGCGTGAGATACTGAGAGAGTACGCACAAAGTTCCACAGCCCAACTCCACCCAACTTGTCCCCAGCAGCCATTAGCAGATGACTGCTACACGGGTGGAAGGCAACAGAAAAGATACGACTCTTCACCATCTTAGCTACTCCTCCACTCTTACTCAGCTCCATGCTCTTCAGAGTACTACGGTACCTGGAAACATATCCAATGTAATGTCAGCCTGGCACAGGTTAGGGTTTTACACATCAATACATTCAAATCAATACAGGACGTCCATTAAATACTAATACAATAATGTAGTTTGTCACAGAACACTTAGAAAAAGGCCAAATGCCTAACCTCCCCAATGAAAAGCAAAAGTGCAAATATGGCAAGCAATAAACTCACTCTTTCAGATCCAACTCCACCTTTTCTTCTTCGATTGAATCCTGTGGAATAAAATAACAGTAAATGATCAGCGAGAAGAGTGAACTGTAAACAGCTCTGAACATACAGTAGAAGATTTGCTCATGATGATAAATAAATGTGCTACCTACCATCAGACTCTAACTAAATGGGACTTTTAAACTGAAATTATTATAAGCCAAGACCCTTTCAAGTGTATGTAGTATCTTGGGTTGTGTTTGTAAAGTAATGTCTTGACGGTAGAGTCAGCAATGCACAAGTAAACAGCAGTATGGGCTGACTTCCACAACTTACAGACTGACTACACCGCTTGCGTCACGTGTGCGAGCATTGCAAAATAAATTTAGAAATCTATGTTATTCAATTATTGCACCCACACTGCTAACACGCGCCAACGAGTGTCTGCGTTGCCAAGGGCTAAAATAGAAGTCAGTTCTATTTCTGATGCAGAGTACAAAGCGCAATGCTAAACTTCTCTGCCGTTGTTGTGCTGTAGCTATCACACAGCATCAGTGAAGTGTACCGGAGTACATGCAGATACTCTGTTGTGGAATCGTCTTGAATAACGCTCATTTGAAATATCTATGGTTCATCCTGCTGTACAACGCAATGTCATATTGCTGAGTCTCAGTGCAACACAACTGTGCATTCTGCATAATTCAGTCTTGTCGACTGCGACAATTAAGGAAATTGTATAAAAGTTAATTATCTATATGCAGTGCAAAGTACAAAGAGATAATTGATGAAAACCTGCTCCAGAGCATTCAGAACCTCAGACTGGGGCAAAGGTTCATCGACCAAAGTATTCAGACCCCTTCACTTTTTCCACATTTTGTTATGTTACAGCCTTATTCTAAAATTGATTACAATTATTTTGTCCCCCCCTTATCTGCACATAATGACAAAGCGAAAACAGGATTTTAGAAAATGTTGCAAATGTATTAAAAATAAAAAACAGAAATATCTTTTTCACATAAGTATTCAGACCCTTTGCTATGAAACTCGAAATTGAGCTCAGGTGCATCCTGTTTCCATTGATCATCCTTGAGATGTTCCTACAACTTGATTGGAGTCTACCTGTGGTAAATTCAATTGATTGGACATGATTTGGAAAAGCACACACACCTGTCTATATAAGGTCCCACAGTTGACAGTGCATGTCAGAGCAAAAACCAAGCCATGAGGTCGAAGCAATTGTCCGTAGAGCTCAGAGACAGGATTGTGTCAAGGCACAGATCTGGGGAAGTGTACCAAAATTTCTCTGCAGCATTGAATGTTCCCAAGAACACAGTGGCCTCGATCATGCATAAATTGAAGAAGTTTGGAACCACCAAGACTCGTCCTAGAGCTGGCTGTGCGGCCAAACTCAGCAATCGGAGGAGAGGGGCATTGGTCAGGGAGGTGACCAAGAACTCAGTGGTCACTCTGACACAGCTCCAGGGTTCCTCTGTGGAGATGTGAGAAACTTCCAGAAGGACAACCAGCTCTGCAGCACTCCACCAATCAGGCCTTTATGGTAGAGTGACCAGACGGAAGCCACTCCTCAGTAAAAGGCACATGACAGCCCATTTGGAGTTTGCCAAAAGGCACATAAAGACTCTCAGACCATGAGAAACAAGATTCTCTTGTCTGATGAAACCAAGATTTAACTATTTGGCCTGAATGGCAAGCGTCACGATGGGAGGAAACCTGGCACCATCCCTATGGTGAAGCATGGTGGTGGCAACATCATGCTGTGGGGATGTTTTTCAATGGCAGGGACTGGGAGACTAGTCAGAATCGAGGCAAAGATGAACGTAACAAAGTACAGGGAGATTCTTGATGAAAACCTGCTCCAGAGCACTCAGGACCTGAAATTGGGGCAAAGTGGCCCAGAATGTCCTTGAGTGGCCCAGCCAGAGCCCAGACTTAAACCCGATTGAACATCTCTGGAGAGACCTGAAAATAGCTGTACAGCAACGCTCCCCATCATACCTGACAGAGCTTGAGAAGATCTGCAGAGAAGAATGGGAGAAACTCCCCAAATACAGGTGTGCTAAGCTTGTAGCGTCATACCTAAGAAGACTCGAAGCTGTAATCGCTGCAAAGGTGCTTCAAGGTACTGAGTAAAGGGTCTGAATACTTATGTAAATGTGATTTATAAAAATAAAATAAAAACTATGTAATACATTTTAGAATATCACTGTAACTGTCACGTCCTGACCAGTATAAGGGGTTATTTGTTATTGTAATTTGTTCAGGACATGGCAGGGAGTGTTTGTTTAGAGTGTTTCGGGGTTTGTTGGGTTATGTTCTAGTATGTCTATTTCTATGTGGTGTTTGTTGGGTTGACCTTCAATTGGAAGCAGCTGCTCCTAGTTGCTTCTAATTGAAGGTCCTATTTAAGAGGGGTGTTTTTTCTATGGGATTTTGTGGGTAGTTGTTCCTTGTTTAGTGTTTGTTGCACCTGACAGGACTGTTTCGTTTTGTTCTTTTTTGTATATGTATTTAGTTGTTTCTCCTTCTTCAAATAAAAAGAAGATGAGTATACATATTCCCGCTGCATTTTGGTCCAATCCTTACGACAACCGTGACAGTAACCTAACAAAATTTGGAAAAGGTCAAAGGGTCTGAATACTTTCCTGAACGCACTGTGAATATAAATATATAAATAAATATATATATATATATTCACACTACCAGTCAAAAGTTTTAGAACACGTACTCATTCAAAGGGTTTTTCTTTATTTTTCCTATTTTCTACATTATAGAATAATAGTGAAGACATCAAAACTATGAAATAACACATATGGAATCATGTAGTAACCAAAAAAAGTGGTAAACAAATCAAAATATATTTTATATTTGAGATTCTTCAAATAACCACCCTTTGCCTTGATGACAGCTTTGCACACGCTTGGCATTCTCTCAACCAGCTTCATGAGGTTGTCACCTGGAATGCATTTCAATTAACAGGTGTGCCTTCTTAAAAGTTAATTTGTGGAATTTTTTCCATCTTAATGTGTTTGAGCCAATCAGTGGTGTTGTGACAAGGTAGAAAATAGTATACAGAACCCTATCCCTATTTGGTAAAAGACCACGTCCATATTATGGCAAGAACAGCTCAAATAAGCAAATAGCAACGACAGTCCATCCATCATTACTTTAAGACATGAAGGTCAGTCAATACGGAAATTTCAAGAACTTTGAAAGTTTCTTCAAGTGGAGTCGCAAAAACCATCAAGCACTATAATGAAACTGGCAATCATGAGGACCAACACACGAATGGAAGACCCAGATTTACCTCTGCTGCAGAGGATAAGTTCATTAGAGTTACAAGCCTCAGAAATTGCAGCCCAAATAAATGCTTCACAGAGTAACAGACACATCTCAACATCAACTGTTCAGAGGAGACTGTGAATCCAGCTTTCATAGTCGAATTGCTGAAAAGAAAGCACTACTAAAGGACACCAATAATAAGAAGACAGTTGCTTGGGCCAAGAAACACGAGTAATGGATATTAGACCGGTGGAAATCTGTCCTTTGGTCTGCAGTCCAAATGGGAGATTTCTGATTCCAACTGCCGTGTCTTTATGAGACGAGGTGTGGGTGAATGGATGATCTCTGCATGTGTATTTGCCACCGTAAAGCATGGAGGAGGTGTGTTGGTGTGAGGGTGCTTTGCTGGTGACTGTCTGGGATTTATTTAGAATTCAAGACACACTTAACCAGAATGGCTACCACAGCATTCTGCAGCGATACGCCATCCCATCTGGTTTGTGCTTAGTGGGACTATCATTTGTTTTTCAACAGGACAATGACCCAATGCAACTCCAGACTGTGTAAGGGCTATTTTACCAAGGAGAGGGATGAAGTGCTGCATCAGATGACCTGGCCTTCACAATCACCCGACCTCAACCCAATTGAGATGGTTTGGGATGAGTTGGACCGCAGGGTGAAGGAAAAGCAGCCAACAAGTGCTCAGCGTATGTGGGAACTCCTTCAAGACTGTTGGAAAAGCATTCCAGATTAAGCTGGTTTAGAGAATGCCAAGAGTGTGCAAAGCTGTCAAGGTAAAGGGTAGCTACTTTGAAGAATCTCAAATCTAAAATATATTTACATTTGTTTAACACTTTTTTTGGTTACTACATGATTCCATGTGTTATTTCATAGTTGTATTCACTATTATTCTCCAATGTAGAAAATAGTAAAAATAAAGAAACACCCATGAATGAGTAGCAATTCTAAAACTTTTGACCGGTAGTGTATATAAATAAAAATAAACAAACCTTCCCTATGCCATTTTTTTTTTAAACATACCCCTCCCCCAAAGTAGTTTTACAGCTCTCTCCTATTTTGGACCACCCCAACCCAGTCAATTTGAAATTGTCCCTTATCACTGCATATTGTCTTTGCTTGAATTGCCCTGCTAATGCATTGTTCTTCTCAGACCATTTTAAATAAAAATATAGAGACGCTTCTCAGGAACACACACTTTATTTCACGAGGATAGGCCTTACCATTGCTGAGATCTCATTAAGTGATCGGAAAGGTTAAAAAGGTCACAGACAGATCAATGTTACTCCTTAGTCTACAATGGCACCAAATCATCGGTCTTAATTCTTAAATTCAACAAGTTTCGTCAAATATCTAAAGATGGTGCTCAATTGGTGTGACATTTTCAGGGCTGATGTAAAACAAAGATGGTTCAAATCAAAGTACAAATGTAATTAAAATGCAAATTAGCCAGCACAGAATACATAATTACAGTAATTTAAGCCCAATAATTGAAGGTAGGGTGGTCATATTATTAACAAAGATTATTGCTTTATCACTTTGAAAACAATTTCTGAAATTACCCCCACAGCCTAACATACTCAACACTTCTCACTAAGTCTGAACTGTAACACAGAAACCTACTATTCCAATAAAATAGAAGTAAGCTAAGGTAGGCCTACAGTCGTGGCCAAAAGTTTTGAGAATGACACAAATATTAATTTTCAAAGTCTGCTGCCTTAGTTTGTATGATGGCAATTTGCATATACTCCAGAATGTTATGAAGAGTGATCAGATGAATTGCAAAGTTCCTCTTTGCCATGCAAATGAACTGAATCACAAAAAAACATTTACATTGCGTTTCAGCCCTGCCACAAAAGGACCAGCTGACATCATGAGGTTCGACGATAGCTTCCCTGTGGCTCAATTGGTAGAGCATGGTGTGTGCAAAGCCAGGGTTGTGGGTTTGATTCCCACGGGGGCCAGTACACAAAAAAAATAAAAAATAATGAAAGGTATGCATTGACTACTGTAAGTCGCTCTGGATAAGAGCGTCTGCTAAATGACTAAAATGTAAATGTAATGTCAGTGATTCTCTCATTAACACAGGTGTGAGTGTTGATGAGGACAAGGCTGGAGATCCCTCTGTCCTGCTGATTGAGTTCCAATAACAGACTGAAAGCTTCAAAAGGAGGGTGGTGCTTGGAATCATTGTTCTTCCTCTGTCCATCATGGTTACCTGCAAGGAAACACGTTCTGTCATCATTGCTTGGCACAAAAAGGGCTTCACAGGCAAGGATATTGCTGCCAGTAAGATTGCACTTAAATCAACAATTTATCAGATCATCAAGAACTTCAAGGAGAGTGGTTCAATTGTTGTGAAGAAGGCTTCAGGGCACCCAAGAAAGTCCAGCAAGCGCCAGGACCATCTCCTTAAGTTGATGCAGCTGTGGGATCAGAGCACCACCAGTACAGAGCATGCTCAGGAATGGCAGCAGGCAGGTGTGAGTGCATCTGCACGCACAGTGAGGCAAAGACTTCTGGAGGATGGCCTGGTGTCAAGAAGGGCAGCAAAGTAGCCACTTCTCTTCAGGGACAGACTGATATTCTGCAAAAAGGTACAAGGATTGAACTGCTGAGGATTGGGGTAAAATCATTTTCTCTGATGATTCCCCTTTCAGATTGTTTGGGGCATCCGGAAAAAAGCTTGTCCGGAGAAGACAAGGTGAGCGCTACCATCAGTCCTGTGTCATGCCAACAGTAAAGCATCCTGAGACCATTCATGTGTGGGGTTGCTTCTCAGCCAAGGGAGTGGGCTCACTCACAATTTTGCCTAACAAAGCCATGAATAAAGAATGGTACCAACACATCCTCCGAGAACAACTTCTCTCAACCATCCAGGAACAGTTTGGTGACGAACAATGCCTTTTCCAGCATGATGGAGCACCTTGCCATAAGGCAAAAGTGATAACTAAGTGGCTCGGGGAACAAAACATCAATATTTTGCGTCCATGGCCAGGAAACTCCCCAGACCTTAATACCATTGAGAACTTGTGGTCAATCCTCAAGAGGTGGGTAGACAAACAACCCCCACAAATTCTGACAAACTCCAAGCACTGATTATGCAAAAATGGACTGCCATCAGTCAGGATGTGGCCCAGAAGTAAATTGACAGCATGCCAGGGCGGATTGCAGAGGTCTTGAAAAAGAAGGGTCAACACTGCAAATATTGACTCTGTGCATCAACTTCATGTAATTGTCAATAAAAGCCTTTGAATCTTATGAAATGCTTGCAATTATACTTCAGTATTCCATAGTAACATCAGACAAAAATATCTAAAGACACTGAAGCAGCAAACTTTGTAGAAATTAATATTTTCATTCTCTCAACTTTTGGCCACGACTGTACACCCGAGTTGGATTACATTGTAATGTTATTTTTGGTGTTGAGGAAAACTGCAGAAAATAATTAGCCTAGGCACAGAAGAGAGTGAATTGCCTGATATGGGACACATTTTCAACACACTGGTATTTAGCCATGATTTTAATGATTGTAGGGCTGTAGCCACTGAATTCTGGTCGTTTTTATTTGAAAGAATAAAACCATCAATCACAAAATTCGCTGTGGGTACAATACAGCCAATGAAAGAGCTAAACTACATGAAAAGCACAACTTCAGCTAAATATATAACTTTATTTAAACTAACAAAACAATTTGATAGAAAACAATGTGCAACAATAGCAAAGGCAGCTTGCAGAAAAACACCCAAACAACTTATTTTGGTCTATTCTAAGCATGTGTTCTGGGCCCGTATCATTAAACATTTTAGAGTAGGAGTGCTGATCTACGATCAGTTGAGCCTTCCAGATCATAATGAATAAGAGGGAGGGTACCTGATCCTAGATCAGGACTCTTACTCAGTTGTTTTGTAAACAATGGCCCAGGTTTCTCCTCAGGCAGTGAACACATACAGGCATCCTGCTCTCAGTCGGTGAAGACGTACAGCCGTCCGGAGGCGTTACCCCCCAGTAGAGCGTTCCTGGTGGGGTGGAAGGCTGTGACTGAGAGCACGGTGGTCATCTCTGGGTCCTGGAAGAAATGCTGGAGCTGCCCACTCTCATGGAACACCTGGATAGAAAAGGATATACTTTATTGTCCCAGAGGAGAAAATTGTCTTGGACACAGTGCCCCTGTATACAAAATATATGAAACGTTACCCATACCATGCATAGCCACATAATCCAGAACTTGTACATTGACCTTACACGTCCCGTTAGGGGAATAGTAACACGACCTCAGATCTTACTTATTGTTGTTGAGGTTCGATGACAGACGTGGGAACAAAGGAGTGCTTATACCTGGACTCTGCGAGGCCGCTGCATGCTGCCCACAACGAAGCAGTCGTCCCTCTTGGGGTCCCACACCGCCTGCAGCTTGGACAGCCAGCGCCCTGTGATCAAGTTCTGTCTGCAAACAGGGACAAAGGAAATGGATTCATCAGCATTACACAAAGACACTATTACAAAGACTCCTGGATTTGCTGGCTGATGTCTATTGGTATAAAGCATACATACTAGAAATAACACCGGCATTGGAGAGTAAACCAATGCAAACAGAGGTTGCGGGATCTTTCCACAATGTTTTTATTTTTTTATTTCATCTTTATTTAGCCAGGAGAGATAAAACACTATTTCTCAAGAGAGACCTGGTCAGTTTCTCTTTCTAAATGTGATAGTATAATGAATTTACTGGATGGAGGTCAGTAGCGGAGCTCTGGAGGTCAGTTCCGAGGTGTCGTAAATCCTGAAAAACAAAGTAAATTGCTAAACATTTCAGGTTTCAAGTATTGGACAATATGCTTAGTGCAACTTTTAAAACACTTATTGTAGCACATAAGCAAATTATTTATTTGAACTTCATAGTCATTTAAAAAACATTTTTTTATCTCTTTACATATTTTAAATGTCCTAACATCTTACTGAGGCATGCAGACTCACCTGATGTTGTTGTCTAGGCAGGTGGTCACTACTCTGTTGCCAGTGCCAGGAGAGAAGTAGGCACTTGAGATGCTCTTTGAGTGACCATAGAGCTGGGAGACTGGCTTGCTCGACGACGCCTTCAAACATCGAGCATCGTAAATGCTCACAATACTAGAGAAAAATCAAAACATCAATATCAGTTTTAGCAACATAAAAGATCAATGAAATAGAAAGTGGATTTCCTTAATAGGACTATACTATAAGCAATCATTTTGCAAACTTGACAAAATACATAAATCAACTTATTAAACCATAGGATTGTCTCAAGGCTTGTATAGAGATTGCTTGCCATAATGACATTGGTCGACCTGATTGGCTGACATATTGCACATCATAGCACTGATTCCCATTTTGTACCTGTTCTCAGCCACCATGATGTACTGCTTCTGAACAGGGTGGACATGAACACAGCGAACCGTCTTGGTATCCAGGCTATGGAGGGACTCATGAGAGGTTCTGAGTAAAAACGAGACAGACCAGTATTAATAAGGCATTAGCAATAAGCTTTTGACTTATAACACAATGGCCAGTCCTTGTACAGAGAGAAAATCAAAACGATGTTCCTTCACCCTGGAGTCCGCCTGTCAACGATGGCAATGTCTCCGTACCAGTCCCCGGTGACCAGCGTCGAACAGTCATGTGACAGGAAGTCAAAGGTTCTCAAGCCATCCTTGATCCGATACACCTAGTTGGAGAAAGGACAGAGATAACGTAACAAAGACCAGACAGGGAATCTAAAATCTGATATGTGTGTTCAATTCCCACTGGGGTCACAAATATGAAAATACATGCACTCACCGTTTTGTGTTGCTTTGGAAAAAAACTGTTTGCTAAATGCCATATATTATCATCACTGTATTATGCATGGTACCTCATCAAAAACGGCTTTCTCCACGTCTGTGCTCCGTAGCGTCCCGTCGTAGCTGAGGGTCAACAGGTCTGTAGGATGTGACCTGGAGAACGCCATGCAGGCCACCGGCCGGACGTGTGGCTCAAATAGCAGCACGCCCTCATCCCCCATATCAGAGTCCTGAGAAAACAAGCAGCACGCCGTTGTCGTATTCACAACAACTGGGAACTCGGAAATCTCAGACTTCAGCACGTTCAAAACAACTGGGAACTCGGGGAAAAAAAGAAAAAAAAAACTAGCTCAAGACTGATTTTTTTGAACGGTCATCCAACTCGGGCCTCTTTCTAGAGCTCCGACCTGAGGATCACTGATGTCATGTTTTGACCTTTTATTTTTCTGAGTTTCCAGTTGTTTTGAACACAGCAAGAGTCCTGAGGAAACAAACGGCAGCACGACATCACCCATACCAGATTCCTGAAAGAACAACAAAAACCAAATAAGCCCAGTCACACATTAACCTTACGGCATCCAGCTTCACTGTGTGTGTGTACTCACCAGGTTCCACAGCCCCACTCCACCAAACTTGTCCCCAGCAGCCATGAGCAGATGACTGCTACACGGGTGGAAGGCAACAGAGAAGATACGACTCTTCACCACCTTAGCTACTCCTCCACTCTTACTCAGCTCCATGCTCTTCAGAGTACTACGGTACCTGGAAACGTACCCAATGTAATGTCAGCCTGGCACAGGTTAGGGTTTTACACATCTATACATTCAAATCAATACAGGACGTCCATAAAATACTACAAATATATACATTCGTCACAGAACGTTTTATGAAAAATGGCCAAATTCCTTAACACTCAAAATGAAACTTACTCTTCCAGACCCAACTCCTTCTTTTCTTCTTTGATTAAATCCTGTGGAATAAAATTTAAAAACTGTAAAATAACAGTGACGCTGCGAACTGTTATGTGGAACATAGGACTGAAGAGTTAGCCTGGTCCCAGATCTGTTTGTGCGGTCATCCCAAATGTTATGGTCATTTTCATGCCAAATGAGTTGGCAAGATCGCACAAACAGATCTGGAACCGTGCTAGAGAAAGTAGGTCATGGTGAACAAATGTGCAACCTCTGTCCACAGCTTGAGAAGCTCAGGTGGCAGTGAACTATCCTCCTCCATGTTGATTGGCTTCATACTAATGGGACCCTCTGGCTTCCTGGCATGTTCAATCTTTAGTAAATACACGTCAACATAAACAAACAAACCATTATCATGAGAAATAAAGTAGCGTTTCAAGATTAAAATGGAACAAATGTGAAAAGTTGGCTTTTCTGTGTAGTGAAGTACAATTTCTTAACATAAGAGCATATCCTATTGGTCAGTTACTCACGTCGCATTTTGCTATTGGTCAGTCACTTACTCGTTCGGCTTCATAATAAATCCTGTGTGGTTCCGGGGGCAGGGGGAGTTGCTCTGCTTCCTTCTTCTGGATTCTCAAGGACTTGCGAGGAGGCAGTATCTCTGTCCAGGCTACCTTACTGTAGTGAGCCAAGACATTAGTTACATTGTGTTAGAAACAGAAACGTGTCACACTGACATTCTCTATCCAAGCTGGCCATAATAAATACATTCTGTATGCCATAAGTTACAGAAGCTCATATGGGCCTTATGTCCTAAAGTGATTAAGTATGTATAATGGAAGCTCATTTACTTTGTACTGAGACCAAATTCGACTGACCAATGTAAGTACATACACGGTACACAGGAAACATTGAAGTAAATATTTTCAGTCATTGGTACAAATGTTGAATCTGTCATTACTTTAGTTTCTGTCTCTTGAGACCTCTCTGTGTTTTTTCTGGTTTCAAATCCTGCTTGGCCTATTGAAGAAACAATAATATGTTATTCATTTCACCACACAAAGTGTTTCAGTAAAATATGCATAAGTAGATACCATTTAAACTCAGTTCTTCAACAAACTAACCTCAAGCAGTTTTATGGAGGACAGGAACACTTGGTTTTGTCTGATATTTTCCAACCGTTCCAATTCATATATCGATAGACTTCCAGGTTGTATCTGCAATGTGAAAACAAAGAGTAAAGTGAGATCACCAACAGGATTGTATTCATTCATGCAGTTTTCAAATGTCTCCTCTTGGACCCACTGTCGTTTCACAGTATTGTTATAGCCCTGAACTAGCTCACCTGATCGCCTAAACAAGGGTCGTGTCCTCTGCTCAGATGTATGCCACAACACCTAGATCGGTAATTTACATATCAGCTAACTACATAATATGTTGTTATAGCTATCTGGTGTCAGACGGCAGTCGATGACTTGGCACACAACCATTGGTTGATGCATGCAACGTCTGAGCAGGGGAACATGACCATTGGCTTGATCATTTGTTGACAAGTTGAACCGGGTGTGCTAGCCCAGGAATAGTTCAAATACGTGGAATACCTGGGGGTCGCCGAGGAGATGTTTGAAAACCTCTGCATTAGTCCACATGTAACATATGAACATGAGTCTACCGCGGGAGAAACCAACGTCTTGACCATTAGACCAAGAGGAAATTCCCTATTGGCACTAGAACCGACTGATTTTGAAGTCGCAGGTGGGGCTACCGATCACGTGACCATGAGCAACCACTCAAGTCCGCTACAGTCACCCCCTTTGATCTCCTGCCCCACGACAGATCAGGCCCCACGTTGGGGATAAGAACTGTTAGACCAAGAGGAAATCCCCCATTGGCCTGAAGGCTGAAATAGATTTTGAAGAAGTCGCAGGCAGGGGCTACCCATCACGTGACCTTGAGCAACCATGACCGACTCATGTCCTCTACACATACGCCGTAGCAAACGTTTCGCAACGGAAAAGAAAAACAAGCATTTTTTTATTGGACAACTTGGAGGTAGTCTCTCCCTGATTCAATATTATACAATCAGTTCTCTTCCGTTTGGTGCCTAATGAAACATGACACCTAGGTTATTTGGCCTAAATACTGTGTGTAATGAACACTTACATTCTTGTCTTCCTTCTCCTCCTTGACTTTTTCAATTATTCCTTCCACTTTCAAAGGAAGTGCTTTTCTCTGAGACAAATTGCATTTCATTGTAAAGTACTAGCATTGCCCAGTTTTAGCCCATTATACACACAATTGAGACAAACAATCATGCATGCACACATTCATTGAACTTGCACTTTGGAATTGCATCATGGATCAGTGGTCATCATATGGGTGGACACACTTACCTTTCTTTTCGTTCCTTGATTTTCTTTGAAGCTGGGATTTGGTACCAGTACCTCATCTGGGGTGAATTTCTTGGGTTTGCACCCCTCTTTTGCTGAATGGAGTACAGGGACACCATTCTTGGTGTTCGCTGGCTTCATTTCCTACAATTAATGTTGGGATGCAATTCAATTTAGTAATGACTTAAACAGGTTTATAATTGATCATAAACTTAGCACAGTGGTATCTTCAGCTAGATAGCTAGCTAGCTCCGATAAGGCTGGAGGTCCGGGGAAGAATGCTAGTTAGGTGCCCAAGGGAACTTCAGGTGCACATGGGCGGGGAATTTACAATACTACAGTAATGTGACTGCATAAAAAGTAATCTCAGAACCTAGAAACATATCTCGCATGAGCGCTAGCAGAGACGAAGATGGGGCATCACTAGCTTCTATAGCCACAAAGTTATAATATCCGCCCATTTCTACAATATATATTTTTAGAATTTGATTTTAAACATAACCATGGACTGCTAACCTCATACCTAACCTTAAAATTATGACCGAAAGCACATTTTTGTAGCCAATTTTGACTGTGGAATCTGACTGGAATCTAACTTTGTGGCTAAAGAAGCTAATGGAAACCACGGATGGGCGAATAGACGGTCGTCAGTAGTTACTACAGCCACAAAGTTATAAAGCTAAATTCACCATCATTTCAGGTCATTTAATGCTTAAAAACAAAACACATATGAATGAGATATTCGGCTACTGAGGTGCTATTTCTTATCGATCTCTACAGTTTACGTCCAAAAACAAATTATGTGAAATGACGTAAACGAATACTGAGTTACTGGCTAACTGCACTGGCTAGCATAGCTAACAAACTAGCTACGGTCGCTGCGCACATGACGTCGATGAACCACCAAAGGCAAACCCCATTTATGTTAAAAATTGAGTAAAGGGCAGGTAGATGTTTTTTCGTGCCCAAAGTCGACCTTTAAAATCTTATTTTATATCTAACATTAGCAGCAATGCTAACCTTAAAATAATAAGAAAAAGCGAATAATTATTTTCATACATTTTTACAATATTTCCCATTCTGACTGTGCTATCTAGTGGAAACCCAAATAGTCAGCGATAGATCATCTTTGGCGCTAGTCAGCTGCTTCTCGATGTCTGAGGAGAGACAAGTTAGATAAAACAATGCATGCTGGTCCTAGGTCTCGTTTTAGTGGTTATGGTACATTACAGTCATTGCAACCTACCATTTCATTGATCTCCACCCACCCAGGGCACCAGTCCATGCATAACCAACCCAATGTTTGTACAATTAAGTTATGATTGCTTGTCACTAACTAACGTTAGCTACAGTATATCTTACCCCATTCATAGACGCTAAACTGCTTTAACTATATCTTCAAATGTAACCGCTGAAAACATACTGAGAAGGGTTTGCCATAGATAGCTACATATTAGCTCTTGCAAACCCTTCTCTGTGTGTAGTGATTTCAGCCGTTACATTCGCCCACTGTTGGCTACATCCGAACTACAATTCTGATGTTATGTTTTAATGTTTAGAAACTTCAATGATCTTCGCTCTCAAAACGGTTTTCGGAACATATGCTGATATGCCCCTTATCTTTCGTGAAGTGAGACAGCGTCTTTCAAGAAAAATACACACCTTACTGTAGCAGTTTGGAACAGATCCACAAGTTGTGTGCCTCTAGTTGACAAACTACACGTCCTCCCCAGTTAAGCATAAACACAGGTGTTCACAGAACACTAGATAGTTAATTAGCACAGGTGGCCACCTATGTCTTCCATAAATAAGTGATGTAACATGGAGATATGGCTGTCTGGGAATACTAACCCTTTGAAGGTGTGTTGTAATTTAACGTTTGTATTAATATTTTTTTTTCTTGCCGATATGAAATATACGTTCCTTGTGTTTTAAAAAACGTACCGCAAGCGATGAGTGTTAATGTTTAGAGCAAGTGTTGGGGCTCTTAACAAAACACCCCCTGTCCGAAGATCCTACTATCATCAATAGGCGCTAAATCAGTTACCTCTGAATGGGGTCGCTAGCTATATCAGTAGCTAAGTAGGGTTAACATTGACCTAGGTATTTGACAAAAGCAATATGTTCCAACAAAAAAAATGTGTAATGGAAACGGAAGATGGGAGTCATTTTCTAAACATTACATTTTTATCCGTTGGACTGGGGTGGATTTATAATCTGTCAAACCTTCTTTATTGCAACAGATCTGATGGAAGCGGTGTTTATCCTGACTTTTAAGAATGGCTGAATTGATTCGCCTTGCTTTTCTATTTGGCTGGCAAGTTTTAACATCCAATTATTTCAGATCTACATGAGTGCAAGTTTCACTATGGCACGGACCATGGCGATACGTTGGCACATGAGATGTATTAGAATATGGCAAATATTAGTCAATTATTGCATTCTATCCATGCTGTTTTTTGCGGGCTACCTGCAGTTGTGTAAAGTACTTAAGTAAAAATACATTTAAAGTAGTTTGGGGTATCTGTACTTTACTATTTGTATTTTTGCCAACTTTTACTTAACTACATTCCTAAAGAAAATGTACTTTTTACTCCATACATTTTCCCTGACACCCAAAAGTACTCGTTACATTTTCACAGGAAAATGGTCCAATTCATACACTTATCAAGACTGTCTGCGCAATTTGCCTAAATGGGTAATGGAAACGCTTCTAAAACTACATTTATATTCGACAGACGTGACGTCATTACGTCCAGCCGTTTTAGTCGACCCCCTAGCAGGCAATTGTCTATTTTCTACACGAACTCTAAATGTTGACAACAACAAAAAATATCACTGGACAAGTTAATGGAAACATAACTTGTGACTCACTAGCAATATTTAATGGGTAGTTGTATATGGATAGTTCTAAGCGATGGTCCTTAATCTTACCTGCAATATGAAGTACAATTTCACAATCGCGTTCGGAAGATTTGGTTCTTCCGAAACCCTCAGGCAAACCGAGTCGCAGATACTTCGCTTGCAAGCTAGGTCCGAACAGCTGTTTGTTTTCTTGAATCCCTTGGTTGATGTATCCTGCACCACAGAAAAACACTTTCCCGCCACGATGGTGTGTTGTAACAAACCCCTCCCCTTTGTTGTGCAAGATAATTCACAGCAGCTGATTGGTTACTATATTTTTATGTAACAGAGCAGACACATCGCTTGGGGCACATTTGTTTATAAAAAAAAATTAACCAGGGATAAATATAATTTGGCTTTTCATGTGCCAATGAATTTGGGGGTATAGCTCTTAGGAATATGTATATATATATATATATATATATATATATATATATATATATATATATATATATATATATATATATTCCTAACACATGGAATTGTGTAGTAACCAAAATAGTGTTAAACAAATCCAAATATATTTTATATTTGAGATTCTTCAAAGTAGCCACCCTTTGTACACTCTTGGGATTCTCTCAACCAGCTTCATGAGGTAGTCACCTGCAATGCATGATTTCAATTAACAGGTATGACATCTTAAAAGTTAATTTGTGGAATTTTGTTCCTTCTTAATGCATTTGAGCAAATCAGTTGTGTTGTGACAAGGTATGGGTGTTATACAGAAGATAGCTATATTTGGTAAAAGACCAAGTCCATACCCTCGCCGAGCTGGGCATCTCCGGCGCCGCCCACGCTTGGATTGCGTCCTACCTGACAGGTCGCTCCTACCAGGTGGCATGGCGAGAATCTGTCTCCGCACCACGTGCTCTCACCACTGGTGTTCCCCAGGGCTCTGTTCTTGGCCCACTCCTATTCTCGCTATACACCAAGTCACTTGGCACTGTCATATCCTCACATGGTCTCTCATATCATTGCTATGCAGATGACACACAATTAATCTTCTCCTTTCCCCCTTCTGACAACCAGGTGGCGAATCGCATCTCTGGCAGACATATCAGTGTGGATGACGGATCACCACCTCAAGCTGAACCTCGGCAAGACGGAGCTGCTCTTCCTCCCGGGGAAGGACTGCCCGTTCCATGATCTCGCCATCACGGTTAACAACTCCCTTGTGTCCTCCTCCCAGAGTGCTAAGAGCCTTGGCGTGACCCTGGACAACACCCTGTCGTTCTCCACCAACATCAAGGCGGTGACCCGATCCTGTAGGTTCATGCTCTACAACATTCGCAGCGTACGACCCTGCCTCACACAGGAAGCGGCACAGGTCCTAATCCAGGCACTTGTCATCTCCCGTCTGGATTATTGCAACTCGCTGTTGGCTGGGCTCCCTGCCTGTGCCATTAAACCCCTACAACTCATCCAGAACGCCGCAGCCCGTCTGGTGTTCAACCTTCCCAAGTTCTCTCACGTCACCCCGCTCCTCCGCTCTCTCCACTGGCTTCCAGTCGAAGCTCGCATCCGCTACAAGACCATGGTGCTTGCCTACGGAGCTGTGAGGGGAACGGCACCTCCGTACCTTCAGGCTCTGATCAGGCCCTACACCCAAACAAGGGCACTCCGTTCATCCACCTCTGGCCTGCTCGCTTCCCTACCTCTGAGGAAGCACAGTTCCCGCTCAGCCCAGTCAAAACTGTTCGCTGCTCTGGCACCCCAATGGTGGAACAAGCTCCCTCACGACGCCAGGACAGCGGACTCAATCACCACCTTCCGGAGACACCTGAAACCCCACCTCTTCAAGGAATACCTGGGATAGGATAAAGTAATCCTTCTAACCCCCCCCTTAAAAGATTTAGATGCACTATTGTAAAGTGGTTGTTCCACTGGATATTATAAGGTGAATGCACCAATTTGTAAGTCGCTCTGGATAAGAGCGTCTGCTAAATGACTTAAATGTAAATGTAAATGTAATGGCAAGAACAGCTCAAATAAGCAAAGAGAAACAACAGTCCATCATTACTTTAAAACATGAAGGTCAGTCAACCCTGAAAGTGCAGTCGCAAAAACCATCAAGCACTATGATGAAACTGGCTCTCATGAGGACTGCCACAGGAAAGGAAGACCCAGAGTTACTTCTGCTGCAGATGATAAGTTCATTAGTTACCAGCCTCAGAAATCGGCAATAAACTGCACATCAGATTGCAGCCCAAATAAATAAATGCTTCACAGAGTTCAAGTAACAGACATCTCAACATCAACTGTTCAGAGGAGACTGCGTGAATCAGGCCTTCATGGTCAAATTGCTGCAAAGAAACCACTACTAAAGTACATCAATAAGAAGAGACTTGCTTGGGCCAAGAAACACGAGCAATGGACATTAGACTGGTGGAAATCTGTTCTTTGGTCTGACAAGTCCAAATTTGAGATTTTTGTTTCCAACTGCCATGTCTTTGTGAGATGCGGAGTAGGTGAATGGATGATCTCCCCATGTGTGGTTCCCACTGTGAAGCATGGAGGATGAGGTGCGGGGGTGCTTTGCTGGTGACACTGTCTGTGATTTATTTAGAATTTAACCAGCAGGGCTACCGAAGCATTCTGCAGCAATACGCCATCCCATCTGGTTTGCGCTTAGTGGGAATTTGTTTTTCAGCAGGACAATGACCCAAAACACAACTCCAGGCTGAGTAAGGGCTATTTGACCAAGAAGGACAGTGATGGAGTGCTGCATCAGATGACCTGGCCTCCACAATCACCCGACCTCAACCCAATTGAGATGGTTTGGGATGAGTTGGACCGCAGAGTAAAGAAAAAGCACCCAACATGTGCTCAGCATATGTGGGAACTTCTTCAAGACTGTTGGAAAAGCATTCCAGATGATTACCTCATGAAGCTGGTTGAGAGAATGCCAAGAGTGTGCAAAACTGTTATCAAGGCAAAGGGTTGCTACTTTGAAGAATATAAAATATATTTTGATTTGTTTAACACTTCTTTTGGTTACTATATTAATCCATATGTGTTATTTCATAGTTTGTCTTCACTATTATTCTACAATGTAGAAAATAGTACAAATAAAGAAATGAGTAGGTGTGTCCAAACTTTTGACTGGTACTGTATATATATATTTATTATTTAACAAAACCACAAAACTACATGCAAAAAAAGTACTACAGTACTAACTAGGATCTCTTACACACTCAAAACCAGAGCAATATGCAACATAAGCACACGATTCAAAGACTCTCACTACTCAGTCATTGCCTACTAACTAACCATGACCAGCCACATACCATATACAGTACAAACCTTCATAATACGATCCAGTTATAATTCATTTTAAATAAGTAACTTGGAAAATTTAAAACACACATTGTAACAGTATAACTACAGTTCTTAAAAACATGTCCATGCAAATAACACAGAGAGCTCAACAGCCTCTGAATGAGAAAATGTATCCTGTTTTTCCTGAGTTCTCATACTGTAGCTGAAGACTCTGACTGTGGCGTTCTCTTCTTCTCTTCTGAGTTCCCGTTACATCACACCGGGGGGAGAGGATAAGAGGAGCAGGCTGCCAGTCCACACATGTTCCTCCCTCGTTCTATTAGGAAATATCTGAGGAGGAAATACAAAATATATTTTGTAAGCTATACCAAACAAATATAAAAACATAACATACAACATTTTCAAAGATTCATATAAGGAAATCAATCAACTTTAAATAAATTCATTAGGCCTTAATCTATGGATTTCACATGACTGGGAATACAAATATGCATCTGTAGGTCACAGATACCAAAAGAAAAAGTAGGGGTGTGGATCAGAAATCTGGTATCTGGTGTGACCAACATTTGCATCATGCAGCGCGACACATCTCATTCGCATAGAGTTGATCAGGCTGTTGATTGTGGCCTGTGGAATGTTGTCCCACTCCTCTACAATGGCTTTGTGAAGTTACTGGATATTGGTGGGAACTGGAACACGCTGTCATACACGTCTATCCAGAGCATCCCAAACATGCTCAATTGGTGACATGTCTGGTGAGTATGCAGGCCATGGAAGAACTGGGACATTTTCCAGGAATTGTGTACAGATCCCTGCGACATGGGGTCATGCATTATCATGCTGAAACATGAGTTGATAGCAGCGGATGAATGGGCCTCAGGGTCTCGTTACGGTATTTCTGTGCATTCAAATTACCATCGATAAAATTCAATTGTATTTGTTGTCCGTAGCTTATGCCTGCCCATACCATAACCCCACCGCCACCATGGGGCACTCTTTTCACATTGACATTAGCAAACCGCCCACACAACACGATACACGTGGTCTGCGGTTGTGTGGCAGGTTGGAAGTTCAGCCAAATTCTCTAAAACGATGTTGGAGGCGGTCTATGGTAGCGAAATGAACATTCAATTCTCTGGCAACAGCTCTGGTGGACATTCCTGCAGTCAGCATGCCAATTGCACGCTCCCTCAAAACTATTACACTGAGAAAAAATACAAATGCATCTAGAGATTCTGGGTTCGAGTCCAGGCTCTGTCGCAGCCGGCAGCGAACGGGAGACCCATGGGGCGGCACACAGTTGGCCCAGCGTCGTCCTGGTTAGGGGAGGGTTTGGCCGGCAGGGATGTCCTTGTCCCATCGCGCACTAGCGACTCCTGTGGCGGGCCTGGGAGCAGTGCACGCTGACACGGTCGCCAGGTGTATGGTGTTTCCTCCGACACAATGGTGCAGCTGGCTTCCGGGTTAAGTGGGCATTGTGTCAAGAAGCAGTGCGGCTTGGTTAGGTTCTCACGGCTCTCAACCTTCGCCTCTCCCGAGGCCGTACGGGAGTTGCAGTGATGAGACAAGACTGTAACTACCAATTGGATACCATGAAATTGGGGAGAAAAAGGGGTTAAAAAAATGTATAACTGTCTAACATTATGATTGGCTGGGTGCGCCTGGCTGCCAGGGTGACCTATGCCCTCTAAGGCTGCACCCCTGCCCAGTCATGTGAAATCCATAGATTAGGGCCTAATGAATTTATTTCAATTGACTTATTTCCTAATATGAACTGTAACTCAGTAAAAACATAGAAATTGTTGCATGTTGTGTTTATACTTTTGTTCAGTATAATTTCAACGTAAAAGGAGATAGTCAGACAGCTATCTTGCAGTATACGTGTGCTACAATGTCTGGGTGTTCAAAAGCTGATCTGTGTTCATGAAGCATCTATATAGTTATCATTAGTAAAAAAAGGAAGTTCAACAGCACTGAATATTTTTTATGTATTTACCCATCCATTCCCCAGTTGGTGCCCCAGGAGTTTTTCACGATCCAATATGGAGTGCTATTCTTTTCACCATATCCCACTGCCAGTACAGCATGGTTCACATTGTCTGTAGTGTTCTTACACGTAGTGCTAGTACAAACAAAGAATACTTTATAAAACACATGGAGGACATGTTAATTAATTGTAATAGAGGGTCAAATGTGCAGTTTGTATACCTTATGTGAACGGCAAGGAGCTTTACAGCTCATGAAAGTCTTCTACTGCAACATTGTATGGCTCATAAGTACAGTCTTCTACCTTCCACACATTATTTGATAAGATTTGGAGGTTCACAATTCAATTCCCACAAAGCTCTTTAATCCTGTCACCCAACATTTATTGTCAAGTGGGAGTGATAAGGAACAACGGAGTGTACTGGGCTTACTCTCACCTGCTGTACACACCATCTTTGTAGTGGAGGAAATCATCAGTCACTTCATATCCAAAGCTGACTGGGTTCAGTCTGGCCACAGCATCAACCATGCCCTTTTCGTCATACTGTTATAGGGGGGAAGACAGAACAACATACCAATTGCTGACCAAGAAAACAATGTTTAGGACAGATGCAGAGTTTGTAAAACGTTTAGTTTTAGTCTCTCACACTTGTTATGTTGACAACATCTTTCACGAAGGCAGCTGCCAACTCGGGCTTGAAATTGCAAGAGCCATCCTAATTTTTTTTATTGGGATAAAGAAGTATATAGTGAGTAATCCAAACAAGTGAGTCATAAGGATTAAATACTAGTATAACACTGTTACTTGTGTTATTAACGTTTTCCTTTTTTACACTAAGAACAATTTATAAATGCATACATGTCCCGTGTACGGATAGTCATCTTCGGTCATGAGTCCGTTGTTGTATTTAACATACTCAAACGCCTGGCTTGGGAGTCCCCTGAAACCAATACATTACAGTATCTGAATGCTGTTTTTGTAGACAGATAGCTACAGTATGTATCAGGAGGCATAGAAGTCACATGCAGGACAGGAGTGATAAGCTCATGTGATTCTAAGATGGCACTGTAGGCTACCAACCCCATACATCCGTGATTGTTGAAGTCTTGAGCACAGTCCACCAGTTGCTGCTCAGACTGGAAAATATAGAATGATAACGCACAGATAAGGCTATTACCAACAACCATTCAACAACCAATTCAACTACAGTAACCCATTTCTTTCTATTGTACCGCTTCATACGAAACCATACAGGGGAACATAGTAGGTTGACTGCCAAAAACAGTGTGAAACATAGTGTGACACCGTAGAAAATACAAGAGAAATAGGGCTAGTTCTCACCAGAAGTGGGAGTTTTCCAGTAGCTATAGCCGTCACAGACTCAAGACAGCCGGTAGTGGAGAAGGTCCAGCAGCTTCCACAGTGACCCTGAGGACACAACAATAACACACTCACTCAACATGATATCAACACAGCACAGTCATAAATGTATAGCCGCTTTTATCTTTTTCACTCGCCCGCAAACAGCCAATCCATCAGAAAATGACTTGGTCATGTTGTGAATATACACTGAGTACAAAACATTATGAACACCTGCTCTTTCCATGACAGACTGACCATGTGAATCCAGGTCAAAACTTTTAACCCTTATTGATGTCACTTGTAAAATGCACTTCAATCAGTGTAGATAAAGGGCAGGAGACAGGTTAAAGATGGATTTTTAAGCCTTGAGACATGGATTGTATATGTGTGCCATTCGGAAGGTGAATTGGCAAGACAAAAGATTTAAGTTCCTTTGAATGGGGTATGGTATTAGGTGCCAGGAGCAGTTTGTGTCACGCTCAACAGTTTCCCATGTGTATCAAGAATGGTCCACCACCCAAAGGACATCCAGCCAGCTTGGCACAACTGTGGGAAGCATTGGAGTCAACATGGACCAGCATCCCTATGGAATGCTTTTGACACCTTGTAGAGTCCATGCCCAGATGAATTGAGGCTGTTCTGAGGGCAAAACAGGGGGGGTGCAACTCAATATTAGGAAGGTGTTCTTAATGTTTTGTACACTCAGTATATTTAGCCTATGAGGGAAACGTAGTACCTGATATTTGACAGGTGACACATAGTTTCCCTTCTCTCTCCAGTCCACAGAACCAGGATATGGCCCATGGCTGCTGATGTGACTCCCTTTGGTGGCAGAGCAGTTCTGATAAAGATAAATGTAAGAACAGTTACTATTGATTAGGCTATCTCATATCAGGGAAGCTCGTAGACTTATAATTGGGGTTAACTACAGGATCACATTTTAGTAATTACATTTCACAGCTGTACCTGAGGTTCAGTCAGGAGGAAAGTCTTCCTAAACTCTGCAAAGCTCATGTCAGAAAACTGATTCAGTCCCACTGGGAAAAGGAAAGTTACAACATGTCAGAAAACTGATTCAGAAAAGGAAAGTTACAAGAGTTGTAAGATATCATACTTGTACGTATATAAAGCTATATTATGAATACATTGGGAGTTAAGTTGTGACTGGGAAAACAGGAAGAAATTGACAAATAGTTTAAAATAAATAAATGCATAGCCTACTTGAGAATGTGTGCTTCCCTGCATTATGATAGTCGATTCTCCTCTTATGCCTAGTGAAGATGTCCAGGCGATGGTAGTACTCCTCCAGATCATAGACTTTATTATACTGTAATAACAGAAACAGGTATAGGCAGTCAGTCAACAAAAGATGACAGCCTCATACTGACAAGCAAATACATTTGAGGAAGGTCTTGGCCTACTGCTTTAGTTTCTTACAGGAAGGAACAAGATGACTGTGTACAGTAACTCTGGTATGTAGGCTGCTGTATGTCATCTGCTTTCCTAAAAAATAACACGTGATGGATTGACATTACAGCCTTCACAGTTTCACATACCTGTAACATCCATTGTTTGAAGTGATATTCCTCTTTAAAAAAAATAATTAAAAAAGAACACAAACACGATCAGTTAGACCTATGATTTTGATGGTCACATTGTTACAAGTTTGAAACGGTCACTTTTTTGTGCAATGGAAACATTGTAAGCTATAGCATGTGTCACTGTTGTTTCACTGCTGCATGTCTTATGCAATGTAATACGCTATAAATCAAATCAAAGTTTATTTGTCACGTGCGCCGAATACAACAGGTGTAGACCTTACAGTGAAATGCTTACTTACAGGCTCTAACCAATAGTGCAAAAAAGGTATTAGGTGAACAATAGGTAAGTGAAGAAATAAAACAACAGTAAAAAGACAGGCTATATACAGTAGCGAGGCTATAGAAGTAGCGAGGCTACATACAGACACCGGTTAGTCAGGCTGATTGAGGTAGTATGTACATGTAGATATGGTTAAAGTGACTATGCATATGATGAACAGAGAGTAGCAGTAGCGTAAAGAGGGGTTGCACACAATGCAGATAGCCCGGTTAGCCAATGTGCGGGAGCACTGGTTGGTCGGCCCAATTGAGGTAGTATGTACATGAATGTGTAGTTAAAGTGACGGGTTAAAGTGAGGCTATTCATTTCGGTAGCCTAATTATGATCTTTGTTTTTTCATTAGGCTTATTAAATACAGTCTGGTCAACTGCCCAGATCAAGATCAGAAACATAATTTGTGAAGTTAACGGTCCAGACAAAACCCGCTTTCATCTGCATTGCACTGCATGGCTTGTTGCACTTGACTTTTAGTTTGTTTCTTCCTCCACACGTCGATGTGTGCGTCCAAATGGGATGCGGAATATCAACAACAAACAGATTAGGGGAGTTATGCTTACCTTTAGGTAAAAATAAGGGTGTTAAATTGGCTAAATGCAAAAAAGCAAGAATAAAAGCAACGGTATACAGCGCCATACTTCCACGTGTGTTTCGCAACCAATGCTTCCACGTGTGTTTCGCAACCAATGCATCACATGACTTGAGTAACCTATCCATTTCATTCATGTGTCCTTGTGGCAGGGTCGGTTATCAAAGTTTTTGTAAGCACCGTAATATGCCTAATTTCCCACCCCACATCAAAATAATTAACATTAAAGTCAATAAAGTGTGCACTTACTGAGAATATAAAAATACAATTGCAAGTATCACAGAATTATTAAAGGCCCAGTGCATTTAAAATGCAGTTTTGCCTGTGTTTTGTATCATATTGTTAAATAACTGATGAAACTAACACTGTGAAAGTGTGAGAGAACAAAAAACTATTAGTGTTATTTCCTGATAGTTGCTGATTCAAAATACAATCTACACAGGACCTTCTAATCAGCAGGTTTTGCAAAGGTGGAGTTTCAGCTTGTAAATTAGTTAATAGACCAATAACAAAGAGAGTTCCAAACCTCTGCCAATAAAGGCTAGTTTTCAGTCCCCCCCCCCCCCCCCCCCCCCCCCCCCCCCACTCCACTCATGCCACTCCCAGACAGTCCTAGCAAAATTCTTGCTTGAGAATCTCTTTTGGTTGCTTTTTTTTTAACCATTTAATGGACAACTATTACAGTCTGGTAATTAATTGTTACCCAATTATTTAATATTTATATAAAAACTTCTGCATCGGGCCTTTAAAATTGTAGATTAGAACTTTACACACCTTTATACACTGCCACACATTCATATTTTTCAGGCAGTTAAAATAAAGACTATTGTTATACAACTGTATTGATTGTTCAAAATTCACAGTCCACAGCCCAGAACATAATGAATCTCTAACTCTGTGTGTGTCCTTCTTTCAGTCCTTTCTTAGGGTCAATGATGAATCATTTAAAATGGAAAATTATTGCTTGCAGAACATTTATTTTTATTCATATGAAAATGTCATATTCAGCTCATATGGTTTAAACTTTTTAAACTTGGCCACAAGAGGACCGTGCACTCCTTATAAACCAGAGCCTGCTATGAGAGATCAGTCCTGTAGATGGCAGTATAATATCACTGCAAAACTGATATGAAGGAACTGAAAAGAGCAACGTGTCTTCTGCAACAGAGCCACTCCCAATTACTCCCAATCCCACTTCTGACACCAGTGTAATGAAACAGGCAAGGAGCAGGTCTCGAACCCTCGACCTTCTAGCCCAGCGCGCTATCGACTGTGCCGCAGAAGCATGCTCGAGCGACAAGAGTCGATTTCCGCGATTATAAACCCAGGGTCGTTACACTATACATATTAACATTGCTCTTCTCTCTCCAATTCAGCTGTGGAGTGGGAGGTAATTGTGTTCATGCACAACCCTAGATAGTCAGTCATTATCACTTCCTCTTCAAATATGGTGAGCTACAGGTAAACAGTGCCTTCGTAAAGTATTCAGACCCCTTGATTTTTTCCCACATTTTGTTACGTTACAGCCTTATTCTAAAATGGATAAAAAATATTTAAAAAATCATCATCCTACACACAATACCACATAATGACATTGCACAAATAGGCTTTTAGACATTTTTACTAATTTATAAAAAAAAAAAAGTCATTATGATATTTACATAAGTATTCAGACCCTTTACTCAGCACTTTGTTGAAGCACCTTTGGCAGCGATTACAGCCTCCAGTCTTCTTGGGTATGACACTACAAGCTTGGCACACCTGTATTTGGGGAGTTTCTCCCATTCTTCTCTGCAGATCCTCTCTAGCTCTGTCAGGTTGGATGGGGAGCGTCGCTGCACAGCTATTTTCAGGTCTCTCCAGAGATGTACGATGGGGTTAAAGTCTGGGCTCTGGCTGGGCCACTCAAGAACATTCAGAGACCTGTCCTGAAGCCACTCCTGCGTTGTCTTGGCTGTGTTCTTAGGGTCATTGACCTGTTGGAAGGTGAACCTTCACCCCAGTCTGAGGTCCTGAGCACTCTGTAGCAGGTTTTCATCAAGGATCTCTGTGTACTTTGTTCCGTTCATCTTTCCCTCAATCCTGACTAGTCTCCCAGTCCCTGCCTCTGAAAAACGTCCCCACAGCATGATGCTTTCACCACCATGCTTCACCGTAGGGATGGTGCCAGGTTTCCAACAGACTTGACGCTTGGCATTCAGGCCAAAGTGTTCAATCTTGGTTTCATCAGACCAGAGAATCTTGTTTCTCATGGTCTGAGTCCTTTAGGTGCTTTTGGCAAACTCCAAGCCGGCTGTCATGTGCCTTTTACTGAGGAGTGGCTTCTGTCTGGCCACTCTACCATAAAGACCTGATTGGTGAAGTGCTGCAGAGAGGGTTGCCCTTCTGGAAGGTTCTCCCATCTCCACAGAGGAACTCTGTCACAGGGACCATCGGGTTCTTGGTCACCTCCCTGACCAAGGCCTTCCCCTCCGATTGCTCAGTTTGACTGGGCGGCCAGCTCTAAGAAGAGTCTTGGTGGTTCCAAACTTCTTCCATTTAAGAATGATGGAGGACACTGTGTTCTTGGGGAGCTTCAATGCTGCAGAAATGTTTTGGTACCCTTCCCCAGATCTCTGCCTCGACACAATCCTGTCTCAGGGCTCTACGGACAATTCCTTCGACCTCATGGCATGATTTTTGCTCTGACATGCACTGTCAACTGTGGGATCTTATATATCAGTTGAATTTACAACAGATGGACTCTAATCAAGTTGGTGAAACATCTCAAGGATGATCAATGGAAACCTGTTTTTGCTTTGTCATTATGGGCTATTGTGTGTAGATTGATGAGGAAAAATATGTATTTAAACAATTTTAGAATAAGGCTGGGATGTAACAAAATGTGGAAAAAGTAAAGAGGCCTGAATACCTTCTGAATGCACTGTATATCACCATGCTGATGCACCATGCTAGTACAACGAGCAGTGTGTTCATCCCTATAGCCTACCTATGGACAGTGCTAGTACACTGGAGGTCATCAACATCTAGAATATCAATACATGTATTTTATTGATCCCTGAGGGGAAATAAGGATTGTTGCCAGGAGCAGACATAGAAAGGAGGAACAGCATCACACACACACACACACACACACACACACACACACACACACACACACACACACACACACACACACACACACACACACACACACACACACACACACACACACACACACACACACACACACACACACACACACACACACAGCTGTACTGTATATGGTTCATCATTAGTATGATCAGTGAGTGTGTTATCTCTCCTTCAACACTGTAGTTGTCTCCCTGCTGGCCCGTGCACTTTAATATTTCATCTGTGTGTGTGTGTGTGTGTGTGTGTGTGTGTGTGTGTGTGTGTGTGTGTGTGTGTGTGTGTGTGTGTGTGTGTGTGTGTGTGTATGTGTGTGTGTGTGTGTGTGTGTGTGTGTGTGGGTGTGTGTGGGTGTATTTTTGACCAACTTAAATTATATTTCTAGGGGGTTTAGGGTTAAGGTTAGAATTAGGGTTAGGTTTAGGGTTAGGGGCAAGGGTTAAGGTTAGGAGCTAGGGTTAAGTTTAGGTTTTTTGGTTAAGGTTACTGGTTAGGGAAAATAGGATTTTGAATGCGACTGAATTGTGTGTCTCCACAAGGTTAGTTATACAAGACTGTGTGTGTTTGTGGGTGTGACAGTTTAGTGTTTGTATTAATGAAGGAGAGATGAGGCCTGGGGGATAATAACACTGTAAATCAGCCAGCCCATCCTCTGTCTCTCTGTCTCTCTGTCTCTCTGTCTCTCTGCTCTCTCTCTCTCTCTCTCTCTCTCTCTCTCTCTCTCTCTCTCTGTCTCTCTGTCTCTCTGTCTCTCTCTCTCTCTGTCTCTCTGTCTCTCTGTCTCTCTCTGTCTCTCTGTCTCTCTGTCTCTGTCTCTCTCTGTCTGTCTCAACCCCCTACAGAGAGAAAGGAAGGGAATATCCAGCAAAGTGAATAGAGGATGTGCTTGCTATGCTGTTCCTTGCATCAGTCTGGTTAAATGTTAGTCAGTTGTACTAATGACCAACTCATACTGAAGCAGGGAGGCTATGGACTGTCCAAAATCACAGCCTATTCCAATGGTTTGCACTATTTCAGACCCACATAGGCCAGTGTTCTTCATTCCTGGGCCTGCAGAGCCACATGGTGTGCACCCCCTCTCTGCAAGGTGTCGAAAGCGTTCCATAGGGATGCTGTTGACTCCAATGCTTCCCACATTTGTCACAATTCTGCTGGATGTCTATTGGGTGGTGGACTATTCTTGATACACATGGGAAACTGTTGAGCATTAAAAACCCAGCAGCGTTGCAGTTCTTGTCACAAACTGGTGCGCCTATGGCCTGGCACCTACTACCATACCTCGTTCAAAGGCACTTACATTTTTAGTCTTGCCCATTCACCCTCTGAATGGTACACATAATGTGCACAATCCATGTCTCAATTGTCTCAAGACTTAAATATCCTTCTTTAACCTGTCTCCCCTTCATCTACACCGATTGAAGTGGATTTAATGAGTTACATCAATAAGGGATCATAGCATTCACCTGGATTCACCTGGTGAATCTATGTTATGGAAAGAGTGTTCTTAATGTTTTGTATACTCAATATGTATGTATAATATATTTTTCTGATGATAAATGAACTACTAAACTTAATTTTTAAGACCACGCTTTCTCATAATTATTTATTACAAGATCTGTCAGCTGTATTTTGTGAAAGGGGGCACACTGACTGGACCCTCCACCCCTAGAGCAAAGATATGCTAGGCAGGACGCTAGTGCATGTAGTGTATGCAGACAGTATTGTCAGTGGAAGAGGAGAGAGAGTGTCAAGTGATATACACAATGTTTGATTTGATTTTAGCTGACGGCGATGGCCAGGACTCCCAGGAGGTATGTTTGTAAATTAATTTGATCAAGCTATGTGGCCTGTTGGCGCGGCAGGTAGCCTAGTGCTTAGAGCGTTGGACTAGTAACCGAAAGGTTGCAAGATCGAATCCCCAAGCTGACAAGGTAAAAATCTGTCGTTCTGCCCCTGAACAAGGCAGTTAATCCACTGTTCCTAGGCCATCATTGAAAATAAGAATTTGTTCTTAATTAACTGACTTGCGTAGTTAAATAAAGGTAAAATAAAAAATGGATTCCTTCTTGATGAATAAATAAAACAGAAATATTTTGTTGTGCCTCTGTAATACTAGCCACCTAGCAATTTTATTATGTTTGCTTTAGTTAGCCAGCTAGAAAATACAAAACTTGGGAAGTTCATAGACTTATAATTCTAGACTTCTGATACTATATACCAGTGTGGCAGTTGTACTAAACTCCTGGCGTAAAAGTTCTTAAAGAATGAATGTGCATCATTGATTAAAATGACAATTCATATTGCGCTAGATTGCAGTAAAAAGCTGTTTCAGGTGTTTGAAAGATGCCCCCCTCCTCATTTACTTCGTGCCCCCTCTAAAATAATAGGTGCATAACGCCACTGTGTGCGGTGTACGTGTATGTGACGTGTGTCGATGTGCATCTGCGTGTGTACGTTGACATCTGTGTGACAGTTGTAGGAGATTTATTTACACATCACTGTATGGTACAGACTGACTCTCTGAAAGCAGCCTAACACACTTTCCAGCTATCACTCGTAATGTGTGTGTGTGTGACAGATAGTGTGTGATGAGCGCATAGCTGTTGTTATTCAGCAACAGCCTCTGATGGCAGCAGGAGATGGGGAGAGAGACGCAGAGAGAGATGAGGGAGGGGATGGAGAGACATTAAGAGAGAGCGAGACGGAGATGGAGAGAAAGAGGGGTTGAGAGAGAAAGAATGGGCTGAGAGAAAGAGGGATTGAAATAGAGAGAAAGTGAACAAGCCATTGAGTGACAGAGGTGAGTTGGGGTTAAGGGGTTAAGGTTTAATGGTTTGTGGTCTGTCCTGTTTTTAGTGTGCTCTACTTTGGGTGCTATGTAGTTATTTAGACATAGCTACAGGCAAGTTGTTCACTGGTCCTCTGTACAGGAAGGGACCATTTAAAATAGATAGGGTAACAAGCCTCATCAGTATAGGGGCATGGGTCTTCATCTCCAGGGAAAACAGAAATAAATCAAATGTATGTGTGTTTAAATATTCCTGCAGTTTTCTCAGCAGATGGACCATAATATGATCGTCATTACTCTCGATCTTCAAGCAATTCATACGCTTTAACTTGCAAAACTATACTTTGGTGGAAGACAGTGACGCTCAAAGGATGATTTTAGGTGTGATGTGGTATGATATACTGGATATTAATGATGTTGTTTATGTTTGACTATTATGTGCAGTACCTCCACATCTTGCCCCTTTCTTTTCTAGCTCACCCCATTGTCCTCTTGCTCTCGTCCTTTCACCCATTGTTCTCTCTCTCACACCCCATCTCTCTCCCCTTCAGCTCACCCCTCTCCCCTGCCTCTCACCTCCCTTTCACTGTCACCTTTCTGGCGTTCAGATCAACTGTCTCTTCCCTGCCTCTCAACCGCTCTCTCTCACCTCTCTCCCCCTCCTCCCTCTCAACCCTCTCACCTCTCTCCCCCTCCTTCCTCTCTTCCCCTCTCAACCCTCTCACCCTTCTCTTCCCCTCTCAACCCTCTCACCCCTCTCTTCCCCTCTCACCTCTCTCACCTCTCTCACCTCTCTCTCTCCCCTCCAGTCCCACTGGACTGTGTATATTGTATCTGAGAGGAATGAAAGCCAAGAGGCTGTACTACATAAGCTTTATCCTTATTGCCTTCGACTCACTTTGCTGAGCTTTTCTTTGCCAAGAGAATGTTCAGTTTACTGGTTTTCCTCTGCCAAGATAATGTTTGTAGATGCAGTCAGGTATTCAGACTCAATGGTTCTTCAGGTAGCCAACCAACTTGATATCCCAGGTTGTTCTGTACATATTGTAATGTAGGCTACACAAGCACTTTAAATTTGTGGATCGGGCCATTTCAGCCACACCCATTGCCCGCAGGTGTATAAAATCGAGCACACAGCCATGCAATCTCCATAGGAAATATTGGCAGTGGAATGACCCGTACTGAATAGCTCAGTGACTTTCAACATGGCACCGGCATAGGATGCCACCTTTCCAACAAGTCAGTTCGTCAAGCTGCCCCGGTCAATTGTAAGTGCTGTTATTGTGAAGTGGAAATGTCTAGGAGCAACAATGGCTCTGCCGCGAAGTGATAGGCCACACAAGATCACAGAATGGGACCGCCGAGTGCTGAAGCGAGTAGCATATAAATATATAAATATTGTCTATCCTCGATTGCAACACTCACTACTGAGTTCCAAACTGCCTCTGGAAACAATGTCAGCACAAGAACTGTTCGTCGGGAGCTTCATGAAATGGGCTTCCATGGCTGAGCAGCCGCACACAGTCTTGAGATCACCATACGCAATGCCAAGCGACGACTGGAGTAGTGTAAAGCTCGCCGCCATTGGAATCTGGAGCAGTGGGAACGCGTTCTCTGGAGTAATGTATCATGCTTCACCATCTGGCAGTCCAATGAACGAATCTGGGTTTGGTGGATACAAGGAGAACGCTACCTGCCTGAATGCATAGTGCCAACCGTAAAGTTAGGTAGAGGAGGAATAATGGTCTGGGGCTGTTTTTCATGGTTTGGGCTAGGCCCCTTAGTTCCAGTGAAGGGAAACTACAGCATACAATGACTGTCACAACTTCTGCCGAAGTCGATGCCCCTCCTTGTTCGGGTAGTGCTCGGCGGTCGACGGCACCGGTCTTCTAGCCACCATTGATCAGTTTTTCATTTTCCATTGGTTTTGTCTTGTCTTCCTACACACCTGGGTCCAATCCTATTCATTACATGTTGTGTATTTAACCCTCTGTTTCCCCTCATGTCCTTGTCAGTGATTGTTGGTTGTTATGTGCTCGTGTATTTGTATTGGTGCACGACGGGTTATTTTACCCATGCTATTTTATTTATGTACGTTGGTTTTTGGAGTTTGTTTTATCTTAATTAAACTACTCCAGTTACACCAAGTTGGTTTCTCTTGCGCCTGACTTCCCTGCCACCTACACACACGACAATTACATTCTAGATTATTCTGTGCTTCCAACTTTGAGGTAACACTTTCCTGTTTCAGTTTGACAATGCCCCCGTGAACAAAGCGAGGTTAATACCGAAATGGTTTTCTGAGATCGGTGTGGAAGATTTTAACTGGCCTGCAGAGAGCCCTGACCTCAACCCCATCGAACACCTTTGAGATGAATTGAAACACCGACTGTGAGCCAAGCCTAATCGCCCCAAATCAGTGCCGACCTCACGAATGCTCTAATGCTCTCCGAAGCAATGTTCCAACATCTAGTGGAAAGCCTTCCCAGAAGAGTGGAGGCTGTTTATAGCAGCAAAGGGGGGAGAAAATCTATTTTAATGCCCATGATTTTGGAATGAGATGTTCGACGAGCATGTAGTGTATGTCTCTCTGTCTCGCTGTCTCTCTCCCTTCCTTAAAAAGCCTGGTGTTCCCACAGCTCAGCTGATCACGTTAGATCAATGGTTGGACAAAGAGCAGTGGTGAGGTGTGTGCAGTCAGGTTATCACACATCACATAAAACACACACACTGATGCACGCTTGGACACCAACACACACACATAAGCGCATGCACACACACACACACACACACACACACACACACACACACACACACACACACACACACACACACACACACACACACACACACACACACACACACACACACACACACACACACACACACACACTCATTTATGGTTGTAGGCAGACACCATGGGTCTCACAGTCCACAGAACCCACCTGGTTCCCTCTGTTCGTGTCTCTCTCTCTCTCCCTGTCTCACTCTCCCTGTTTCGCTATGTGTCTCTCTCTGTGTCTCTCTCTCCATGTCTCTCCCTGTCTCTCTGTGTGTCTCTCTCTGTGTCTCTCTCTCCATGTCTCTCCCTGTCTCTCTGTGTGTCTCTCTCTGTGTCTCTGTCTCTGTTTGTCTCTCTCCATGTCTCTCTCTCTCTCTCTCTTACTACAAGCCTTTCTGGGAATTCTTTCTAATAATAATGCATGTATCCATTACCAGTATTTCTATTTTCTCTTCACTGGCCTTGTGTTTTATTGAAGGGTCTAGATGATCAGTACTTGTCTCAGCTGAAGACCACTATAATGCATGATACATTAACCTTGTCCATGTCATTTAAGATTGAGAGGGATAGTTGACTATTCCAACAAGGTTGACTTGAGTATCTTGCTTGTATACTAACGCCTAACCCTAGCCCTAGGCCTACCCCTACCCCTAACTCTAACTTTAACCCTACACCCTACACCCTACACCCTCTTCCCCTCACCAACAGTAATGATGCAGTGAGGAGTTTTCCTTCTCCCACACTAATGATGTACAGCACAGTAGTTATGAGCCAGCCATCCAGAGAGACATTTATCATCCTCTCCCCTGACGGGGGGTTGCATTAGCAATGCCAACCGCTGCAGATACCTCACCTATACGTCAAGCGTGGCAGCCATTTTCCATCCGGCATTCTGCTTCTTATTTGTCATTCATCAGAAAGAGGCAAGGATACCCTGTCTGAGTGTTTATTACGTCTGAAACGCCCAGCCATAAAAGCAGACAGCTTTGTCATTCACCACTACCAATAAGTAATGCTATGACACCAGGACACTGCTTTATAAAGACAGAAATGCTCAACACAGCAGCGTCTCCACGGCCCAGGGTGAATGCAGCGATAATAACCGTCTCAAATGAGACTTTATTTATATAGCTAGCAGCTTACGTACGTAAACAGCGTCTAGAGCAGTAAAAATAAACCTTTTGTCATACCCATGGTATACGGTCTGATATACCATGGCTGTCAGCCAATCAGCATTCAGGGCTGGAACCAACCAGTTTATAACAGTGCTTAACAGGCAGGTAGTGTGAACAAAACAAACATACTCTATTAGATAAAAGGCCATACATAAGGTTGGTGTTGTGAAGCTTTTATGAATGTTGGAGGCCTTGTCCCAAAGGCCTTGGGCACAAACTGCCGGTGCCGTTTCCAACAAACAATAGAGAGGTGTATTTTCCTTTTGTTGCAATTTGTTTCCTATTATTTACCATTCTAGAGTTTGATTTGAACAAGTCAACAGGCCTATAGCTGAACAGGATGGGTGTCCCGCCTGCTCCTGCTCCCTCCTTCCGGCTCTCCACGTCGCCGGTCTACTGACCGCCGGTCCTGGCAACCCACATTGTGCACACCTGGCAACCATCATTGCGCAAACTTGCTCCCCATCGTTACGCACACCTGGACTTCATCACCACCCTGATAACTCACCCTTCATGTAGCCCTCAGTAGCCTCTGTCATCAGGTAGTATTGGTTTTGGTTACATTCAGTACGCTTCTCCTGTTTTGTGTTTATCTTCATGTTTATTATTATTAAACTCACCTTCTGCAACTGCTTCCTGACTAGCAAAACAGAATCCATAGGAGAGTCTTCTCCCTCCAGGCTTCTTACGCCCTGATTAGGCCTACTTCCCATTTACAGAGTGTGTGTCCTAAATGTCACCAAATTCCCTATAAAGAGCTGAATTTTGGAATGCTGATTCTGTCTCTGTCCGCTTCAGTGGTGCTGAACAGCCGCTATTGGCTTGTTAGTTTACTTCAGCCTCAGACCTTTTACTCTTGTGACAAAGTAACCGCACAAATATCATCTGAACAGCTCAGCTCTGCTCTCAGAACAGCTCTGTTAGCAACCAGGAACCAATTTCAAAATGTAATGCCAAGACATTTGATCAAAGCTGAGCTTTTCATTTACCAAGAGACTGTAAAGATAGCTGTTTAGTCCAGATGTAAATAGGATATGTGTTTAAGATTTATAGTCTGTGTGGTATTATGGAATTGTGGAATGTCTCTGTGTGTTTGGATTATACTAAACATTGTTTTTGTCTTGTTTCTGTTTCCATAGATAGTCAGGTAAAGCTGTGTGTTCTGACTTTATGGTCGATGAGTATTCCCTGTAGGCTTGGAGGTGATGAGGAACTGGCTGAATGACATCACCCTGCTAGCATGGCCTGGGGTGTCCACACACACACATACACGCAGAAGCAATGCATCACATCTTTTTGGCAATGGATGCCCTAAAACGGCCAAGATTCAAACATCAAAACAACTAAACCTAACACAGAAGCATTTTGCTTAGAGGCACCCAGCCACCCACACAGTCATCTAGTGCCTCATAGTGCCATTGTTCCAGTGAGTAGTGTCCTGGCCTTTCCATTTTACTACAACAGATGGCCAGTGGCCTGGCTGCCAGAGGCTGTAGCTAGCACCTCCACACCACATTCACCTGATTGGTGTCTGCTCCGGGGCCCTCTGTCTGTGTGTGTGTGTGTGTGTGTGTGTGTGTGTGTGTGTGTGTGTGTGTGTGTGTGTGTGTGTGTGTGTGTGTGTGTGTGTGTGTGTGTGTGTGTGTGTGTGTGTGTGTGTGTGTGTGTGTGTGTGTGTGTGGACACCCCAGGCCATGCTAGCAGGGTGATGTCATTCAGCCAGTTCCTCATCACCTCCGAGCCTACAGGGAATACTCATCGACCATAAAGTCAGAACACACAGGCTATTAGGGTGGCTATACTACACCACTACCCTGGCACCTGAATGGGAGCGCGGGACAGATAAGATTTGAACTGCTGTGCCAGGATCCAATCCCCCACCACATCAGTGTGTGAGAGGGAGCAAGTTCAGCTTCTACTGCAGAAACACATACAGTATATGTCTGCTTTATGGTGATGTGCTGTACATAACACTGTTCACACTGATACGTTCCTCACCAGAGCTCAGGAAATGCAAAACCAGGGAGATATCACAGTAATGTAAACATATTTACAAATTCAATTCATCAAGTCATTTATTGTAAACGTACCAATATCCATTACTTACAGAGGACCATGATCGAATAACAAATATTTATGTTTGGCAAGAGAGTGAGAGCAGTCTTTTTAAACACACACACGCACACATACAGTTGAAGTGGGAAGTTTACATACACTTAGGCTGGAGTCATTAAAACACGTTTTTCAACCACTCCACAAATATCTTGTTAACAAACTATAGTTTTGGCAAGTCGGTTAGGACATCTACTTTGTGCATGACACAAGTCATTTTTACAACAATTGTTTACAGACAGATTATTTCACTTATAATTCACTGTATCACAATTCCAGTGGGTCAGAAGTTTACATACATTAAGTTGACTGTGCCTTTAAACAGCTTAGAAAATTCCATAAAATGATGTCATGGCTTAAAAAGCTTCTGATAGGCTATTTGACATCATTTGATTCAATTGGAGATGTACCTGTGGATGTATTTCAAGGCCTACCTTCAAACTCAGTGCCTCTTTGCTTGGCATCATGGGAAAATCAAAAGAAATCAGCCAAGACCTCAGAAAAGAAATTGTAGACCATAAGTCTGGTTCATTCTTGGGAGCAATTTCCAAACGCCTGAAGGTACCACGTTCATCTGTACAAACAATAATACGCAAGTATAAACACCATGGGACCACGCAGCCATCATACCACTCAGGAAGGAGACGCGTTCTGTCTCCTAAAGATGAACATACTTTGGTGCAAAAAGTGCAAATCAATCCCAGAACAACAGCAAAGGACCTTGTGAAGATGTTGGAGGAAACAGGTACGAAGGTATCTATATCCACAGTAAAACGAGTCCTATTTCGACATAACCTGAAAGGCTGCTCAGCAAGGAATAGGCCGCTGCTCCAAAACCACCATAAAAAAAATCTGACTACGGTGTGCAACTGCACATGGGGATAAAGATCGTACTTTTTGGAGAAATGTCCCCTGGTCTGATGAAACAAAAATATAACTATTTGGCCATAATGACCATTGTTATGTTTGGAGGAAAAAGGGGGAGGCTTGCAAGCCGAAGAACACCATCCCAACCGTGAAGCACGGGGGTGGCAGCATCATGTTTTGGGGGTGCTTTGCTGCAGGAGGGACTGGTGCACTTCACAAAATAGATGGCATCATGAGGAAAGGAAAATTATGTGGATATATTGAAGCAACATCTCAAGACATCAGTCAGGAAGTCAAAGCTTGGTTGCAAATGGGTCTTCCAAATGGACAATGACCCCAAGCATACTTCCAAAGTTGTGGCAAAATGGCTTAAGGACAACAAAGTCAAGGTATTGGAGTGGCCATCACAAAGCCATATAGAAATTTTCTCCCCTTTCCCACCTGCCTTCCATCCTCTCTGTGGACCTATCACAGAGGGTCTCAGTTAGCACACCTACGTCGGCCAGCTCCTCATCCCCTCACCCCCTCACCCCCTCATCCCCTCACCCCCTCATCCCCCCATCGCCTGGCCCCAACAACTAGCTTCATTGACTTTACTGGCTGAATTTATTGTCGTTGTTTTTGGTTGTGTGACAGAGCACAAAGGAAAGTACCTCCAGATGGTTTGTGCCTCCAGATGGTTTGTTTACTGTGTGTGTGTGTGTGTGTGTGTGTGTGTGTGTGTGTGTGTGTGTGTGTGTGTGTGTGTGTGTGTGTGTGTGTGTGTGTGTGTGTGTGTGTGTGTGTGTGTGTGTGTGTGTGTGTGTGTTAGGGTTAAGTTTTCCTGCCCTCTGTATCACAGCACTGTATATGAGTTCTGATGGGAAGAGACAGCTTTCCCACGCAGTTAATTAACGGGCCCATGAATCACACACACATAAATCACATGCACACCTTGTTTTGTGTTTCCTTTGTAGGGTTAGGGACCAACAGATTACGTGATGGATGTCCTCACTGCATGAAGAGACACACACACGACACGTGTGTGGAGGACTGGGAAACAGCTCCGAAATAGAAGCTCCTAAAGGAAACAGCAGACGGAACACATAATCAGAGCTGACATGTTACTGTGGAGGAAACAGGGAAAGCCTACTTCAGGGTGTTTGTGTGCGTGTTAGGGCGTAGGGCACAGGGAAAGCCTACTCCAGGGAAGGTGTGTGTGGTTGATATGAGGAGATTAATGTTACACTTACTACGAGAGAGAGAGAGAGAGAGAGAGAGAGAGAGGTGGTAGGAATTAGGGCTTAGTCCTAGGGAGGGAGAGAGAGAGAGGTAGAGTAGTGGTAGGAATTAGGACTTAGGTCCTAGGGAGGTAGAGAGAGAGAGGTAGAGTAGTGATAGGAATTAGGACTTAGGTCCTAGGGAGGTAGAGAGAGAGAGGTAGAGTAGTGGTAGGAATTAGGACTTAGGTCCTAGGGAGGTAGAGAGAGAGAGAGAGAGAGAGAGAGAGAGAAAGAGAGAGAGAGAGAGAGAGAGAGAGAGGTAGAGTAGTGGTAGGAATTAGGACTTAGGTCCTAGGGAGGTGGGGGGAGAGAGAGAGAGAGAGAGAGAGAGAGAGAGAGAGAGAGAGAGAGAGGTAGAGTAGTGATAGGAATTAGGGCTTAGGTCCTAGGGAGGTAGAGAGAGGTAGAGTAGAGTAGTGGTAGAATTAGGGCTTAGGTCCTTGGGAGGTAGAGAGAGGTAGAGTAGAGTAGTGGTAGAATTAGGGCTTAGGTTCTAGGGAGGTAGAGAGAGAGAGGTAGAGTAGTGGTAGGAATTAGGGCTTAGGTTCTAGGGAGGTAGAGAGAGAGAGAGGTAGAGTAGTGATATGAATTAGGGCTTAGGTCCTTGGGAGGTAGAGAGAGAGAGAGGTAGAGTGGTGGTAGGAATTAGGGCTTAGGTTCTAGGGAGCTGCTGTCCTGCTAATTTTATCCTCTGCCTTTGACACTTCATTGAACCTGATTGCTCCTAGTGAACACTCTGGTGCTGTTTGGAAGGGAAGAATGATAACACACTGTGTCTTCCTGTGTCTCCTTCAGACCCAAGAAGGCTATGGGGGATAGAGTGGTTGGAAGTCAGAGGTAAGGGGATATGGGTAGGAAGTCAGGTTTTAGCATGCTAGGTGTGGTGCTGTAACTCTGAAGGTCAAGTGATTGATCCTCCAACAGAGCTGATCCATTGATCAGAGAGACTGAAATAGTCTGACCCCTCTCCTCCACTTCCTTTAGGACACACACACACACACACACACACACACACACACACACACACACACACACACACACACACACACACACACACACACACACACACACACACACACACACACACACACACACACACACACACACACACACACACACACACACACTCCCACACTCCCTTAGGACCTGTGGTGCACCGATCAGAAGTCTGTCTGCCCTCATTGGTCCCACTATTGACAGGAAGTCAGGTTATAGTATGTATATGTGTATTTTTTCTTTATGTGTGTGTGTTAGGATAGAGGCCTATTTATTTACGGTGGGGCACCAACAGTTCAGATGGAATCAGGTGGTGACGATGAAGATCTGATCCAGAGTTTCTATTTACAGGAATGTAAAGATTAAAACATTTTTTAAAATAGCTGACAAAACTAATGAATTTAACAAAAATAATAAACTTAGACCTTAGCCAAAAAACATCTGAAAATGGAAGAGCTAAAGTAACACCTGAAGTATTATTATTATAATTATTATTATTACTATATTAAGTAAAGGAAGCGAACAGGCCTAACTGAACTTGTCCAATAAGAAACCCTTGTTTTCTTTGCAAAACCTTTTGCTACATGTGCACTAATGACTACAGCCTGGGCATCCTATAAGAACTTAACCTTAGCATAAACCATTAACACCTTTAAGCAGGTACGGTGATAATACACTGAAATGGCAATGCTACGTGTGCACTAATGACTATTAATCAATCAATCAGATTTATTTGTAAAGCCCTTCTTACATCAGCTGATGTCACAAAGTGCTGTCCAGAAACCCAGCCTAAAACCCCAAACAGCAAGCAATGCAGGTGTAGAAGCACGGTGGCTAGGAAAAACTCCCTAGAAAGGCTGGAACCTAGGAAGAAACCTAGAGAGGAACCAGGCTATGAGGGGTGGCCATTCCTCTTCTGGCTGTGCCTGGTGGAGATTATAACAGAACATGGCCAACATGTTCAAATGTTCATAGATGACCAGCAGGGTCAGATAATAATAATCACAGTGGTTGTAGAGAGTGCAACAGGTCAGCACCTCAGGATTAAATGCCAGTTGGCTTTTCGAAGCTGATCATTCAGAGCATCTCTAACGCACCTGCTGTATCTAGAGAGTTGAAAACAGCAGGTCTGGAACAAGGTAGCACGTCCGGTGAACAGGTCAGGTTTCCATAGCCGCAGGCAGAACAGTTGAAACTTGACCAGCAGCACGACCAGGTGGACTGAGGACTGCAAGGAGTAATCAGGCCAGGTAGACCTGGGGCATGGTCCTAGGGCTCATGTCCTCCGAGAAAGAGAGAGAAAAAGAGAGAGAGAATTAGAAAGAGCATACTTAAATTCTCACAGGACACCTGATAAGAGAGGAGTAATACTCCAGATATAACAGACTGACCCTAGCCTCCCGACACATAAACTATTGCAGCATAAATACTGGAGGCTGAGACTCGAGGGGTCGGGAGAGACTGTGGCCCCGTCCGACGATACCCCTGGACAGGGCCAAACAGGCAGGATATAACCCCACCCACTTTGCCAAAGCACAGCCCCACACCACTAGAGAGATATTTTCAACCACCCACCTACTATCCTGAGACAAGGCAGAGTATAGCCCACGAAGATCTCCCCCACAGCACAAACCTGATGGGGGGCACCAACCCGGACAGGAACCCGGACAACCCACTCAAGTGATGCACCCCTCCGAGGGACGGCATGGAAGAGCACCAGTAAGCCAGTGACTTAGACCCCATACAAGGGTTTGAGGCAGAGAATCCCAGTGGAGAGAGGGGAACTGGCCAGGCAGAGACAGCAAAGCACCTTCACACTCCTGGACCAGACTATATTCAATCATAGGACCTACTGAAGAGATGAGTCTTCAATAAAGACTTAAAGGTTGAGACCGAGTCTGCGTCTCTCACATGGATAGGCAGACCATTCCATAAAAATGGAGCTCTATAGGAGAAAGCCCTGCTTCCAGCTGTTTGTTTAGAAATTCTAGGGACAGTAAGGAGGCCTGTGTCTTGTGACCATAGCGTACGTGTAGGTAAGTACGGGAGGACCAAATCTGAAAGATATGTAGGAGCAAGCCCATGTAATGCTTTGTAGGTTAGCAGTAAAACATTGAAATCAGCCTTAGCCTTAACAGGAAGCCAGTGTAGAGAGGCTAGCACTGGAGTAATGTGATCACATTTTTTGGTTCTAGTCAAGATTCTAGCAGCCGTGTTTAGCACTAACTGAAGTTTATTCAGTGCTTTATCCAGGTAGCCGGAAAGTAGAGCACTGCAGTAGTCTAATCTAGAAGTGACCAAAGCATGGATACATTTTTCTGCATCATTTTTAGACAGAAAGTTTCTGATTTTTGCAATGTTACATAGATGGAAAAAAGCTGTCCTTATAACTGTCTTGATATGTTCGTCAAAAGGGAGATCAGGGTCCAGAGTAGCGCCGAGGTCCTTCACAGTTTAATTTGAGACGACTGTACAACCATCAAGATTAATTGTCAGATTCAACAGAAGATCTCTTTGTTTCTTGGGACCTAGAACTAGTGTCTCTGTTCTGTCCGAGTTTAAAAGTACAACATTTGCCGACATCCACTTCCTTATGTCTGAAACACAGGCTTCCAGGGAGGGCAATTTTGGGGCTTCACCATGTTTCATCAAAATATACAGCTGTGTGTCGTCCACATAGCAGTGAAAGTAAACATTATGTTTCCGAATGACATCCCCAAGAGGTAAAATATATAGTGAAAACAATAGTGGTCCTAAAATGGAGCCTTGAGGAACACCGACATTTACAGTTGATTTGTCAGAGGACAAACCATCTACAGAGACAAATCTTTCCGACAGAAAAAACAGGCCAGAACTTGTCTGTGTAGACCAATTTTGGTTTCCAATCTCTCCACAGAATGTGGTGATCGATGGTATTAAAAGCAGCACTAAGGTCTAGGAGCACAAGGACAGATGCAGAGACTCAGTCTGACGCCATTAAAAGGTAATTTACCAACTTCACAAGTGGAGTCTCAGTGCAATGATTGAGTCTAAATCTAGACTGACGCATTTTGTATACATTGTTTGTCTTCAGGAAAGCAGTGAGTTGCTGCGTGACAGCTTTTTCTAACCTTTTTGAGAGGAATGGGAGATTCGATATAGGCCAATAGTTTTTTATATTTCTGGGTTAAGGTTTGACTTTTTCAAGAGAGGCTTTATTACTGCCACTTTTAGTGAGTTTGGTAGAGAGCTGTTTATTATGTTCAACATTGTCACGTCCTGACCACAGTAAGCTGTTATTTTCTATGGTAGAGTAGGTTATGCGGTGATGCGCACTGTGTCGCCAGTGCGCATTCACAGCCCGGTGCGATCTGTGCCCGCGCCCCGCATTTGTCGAGCTAGGTTGAGCATTCAGCCGGGAAGGGTGGTGCCAGCTCAGCCCTCCTGGTCTCCAGTTTGCCTTCTCGGTCCAGGATATCCTGCGCCGGCTCTGCGCACTGTGTCGCCAGTGCGTATTCACAGCCCAGTGCGTCCTGTGCCCGAGCCCCGCGTTTTCCGGGCGAAAGTAAGCATCCAGCCAGGACGGGTTGTGCCAGCTCTACGCTCGAGACCTCCAGTGCGCCTCCACGGCCCAGTATATCCTGTGCCTGCCCCACGTACCCGGCCTCCAGTGAGTCTATCCAGCCTGGTACGCCCTGTTCCTGCTCCCCGCACTCGCCCTGAGGTGCGTGTCACCAGTCTGGCGCCACCTGTGCCAGCCCCACGCATCAGGCCTCCAGTGCGCATTCCCAGTCCAGAGCTTCCGGCGACAGTTCTCAGTCCAGAGCTTCCGGCGACAGTTCCCAGTCCAGAGCTTCCGGCGACGTTTTACAGTCCGGAACCTCCTGAGACGGCCTACAGTCCGGAACCTCTTGAGATGGCCTACAGTCCGGAACCTCTTGAGACGGCCTACAGTCCGGAACCTCCTGAGACGGCCCACAGTCCGGAATCTCTTGAGACGGCCTACAGTCCGGACCTCCTGAGATGGCCCACAGTCCGGAACCTCTTGAGATGGCCCACAGTCCGGAACCTCCTGAGACGGCCCACAGTCCGGAACCTCCTGAGACGGCCCACAGTCCGGAACCTCCTGAGACGGCCCGCAGTCCGGAACCTCCTGAGACGTCCTCCAGTCCGGAGCCTCCAGCGATGTCCTCCAGTCCGGAGCCTCCAGCTACGTCCTCCAGTCCGGAGCCTCCAACGACGGTCTGCAGTCCGGAGTCTTCAGCGGCGGTCTGCAGTCCAGAACCTCCAGCGGCGATCTGCAGTCCAGAACCTCCAGCGGCGGTCTGCAGTCCAGAACCTCCGGTGATGATCCACGGTCCGGTGACACAAAGCGGAGGGATCAGCGGGCGGAGCGGGGGTTATGGCCCGAACCGGAGCCGCCTCCTCTGCTGGAGGATCCGCTAGATGATAAGGTTCTGTGTACTGCACCAGAGCCGCCATAAACATTTGTCACCCTCCCTACCACCCTTTTTTTTGTTTTGTTTGTTGTTGTTTAGATGCATTCGGAGTCTGCACCTTTGGGCGGGTACTGTCACGTCCTGACCATAGTAAGCTGTTATTTTCTATGGTAGAGTAGGTCAGGGCGTGATAGGGGGGTTTTCTAGTTTCTATGTTGTTATGTTCTAGTTTTGTGTTTCTAGGTTGGGTTGTTCTAGTTTTGTATTTCTATGTTGGGCTTTGTTTGGGATGATCTCCAATTAGAGGCAGATGGTCATTATTGTCTCTAATTGGAGGTCATATTTAGGTTGGTGTTTGTCCCACCTGGGTTTGTGGGAGATTAATTTTGAGTAGTGTATGTTTCACCTCTGCATCACAGTTTGTTATTTTTGTTCTTTAGTTTATTTGTATGTATTGCAAAGTTTCACAGTTCAATAAAATTATGTGGAACGAGAATTACGCTGCACTTTGGTCCGCTCCTCTCTACGACAACCGTGACAAACATAGGAGGGCCAAGCACAGGAAGCAGCTTTTCCAGTAGTTTAGTTGGAATAGGGTCCAGTATGCAGGTTGAAGATTTAGAGGCAATGACTATTTTCATCAATGTGTCAAGAGATATAGTATTAAAAAACTTTAGTGTCTCCCTTGATCCTAGGTCCTGGCAGTGTTGTGCAGACTAAGGACAACTGCGCAGATTTAAAGAGGAGTCCGTAATTTGCTTTCTAATGATCATGATCTTTTCGTCAAAGAAGTTCATGAATTTACATTTACATTTACATTTTAGTCATTTAGCAGGCGCTCTTATCCAGAGCGACTTACAGTAGTGAATGCATACATTTCATTTCATGCTTATTTTTTTGTCACTGTTTTGTCACTGTTAAAGTGAAAGCCATCCTCTCTTGGGGAATGCTGCTTTTTAGTTAGCTTTGCGACAGTATCAAAAATACATTTTGGATTGTTCTTATTTTCCTCAAATAAGTTGGAAAAATAGGATGATGGAGCAGCCGTGAGGGCTCTTCGAAACTGCACGGTACTGTCTTTCCAAGCTGGTCAGAAGATTTCCAGTTTGGTGTAGCGCCATTTCCGTTCCAATTTTCTGGAAGCTTGCTTCAGGGCGTGGCTATTTTCTGTTTACCAGGGAGCTAGTTTCTTATGACAAATGTTTTTAGTTTTTAGGGGTGTGACTGCATCTAAGGTATTACGCAAGGTTAAATTGAGTTCCTCAGTTAGGTGGTTAACATATTTTTGTACTCTGACGTCCTTGGGTAGGTGGAGGGAGTCTGGAAGGGCATCTAGGAATCTTTGGGTTGTATTTATTCCTCTTTTCCCCATCATGTCTTGGTGAAAGATTGTTTGTGTTACATGTGTATTGTTGACGCGCCATACTGGCTTGTATTTTCCGTCTTATTTTCACAAAGATGTTTATTGTTAAACATAATTCTTGTGACTGTTTTGCGCGTTTTGCACTTTTGCCTAAATAAAGTGTGCGCCTGTTCACAAATCTCTGCTCTCCTGCACCTGACTTCACTACCAGTACGCACACATTTGACAGAATCTTTCATCTACCATGGAGTCAGCAGGAGCAGGTACCCCGGTCAGAGAAGTCTAGGAGCGCGTCAAGGAACATGCGGCAATGCTACATCATCTCGGTACCATGATGGATCGCGTTGTCCAGACCATGGACCATTGGGAGAGACAGGAAGTCTCTCCAGCGCCTCGACCAGCGCAACCGGGGTTACCTCTACCCGTCCCGTCCGGATCCAGCTCCAGTGGGATGCGCATCTCCCTTCCCAGGGAGTATGATGGGACGGCCTCACAGTGCCAGGGGTTCCTTTTACAACTGGACCTATACCTGGCCACCGTTCACCCAGCTCCCTCAAGAAGGGAGAGAGTATCCGCCCTCATCTCATGCCTCTCGGGGAGAGCTCTGGAGTGGGCAAACGCCATGTGGGGAGAGGAAGAAGCGGCGTTGGACCACTTCGAGGAGTTCACCCACCGCTTCCGGGCCGTCTTTGACCATCCGAATGACTCCTCCATTTGAGGCAGGGGACGAGGAGCGCACAGGATTTCGCGCTGGAGTTCCGGACCTTGGCCGCCGGAGCAGGATGGAACGCCAGGGCCCTCATCGACCACTGTCGATGCAGCCTGCGTGAGGATTTCCGACGGGAGTTGGCCTGCAGGGATGCCACCATTACCTTTGACCAACTGTTGGCCTGCAGGGATGCCACCATTACCTATGACCAACTGGTGGATCTGTCCATCCGGTTGGATAACCTGCTGGTCATCCGTGGAGGTCCTGAGGGGGCTCTGTCGGTTCCATCTCCCAGCACTCCCACTCCGGTGCCCATGGAGTTGGGAGGGACTGCGCATAGGGAGGCTGGAGGAGTTGCCTTCACGTGCACCATCTGTGGCCGCAGAGGGCACACTGCCGGTCGGTGCCGGGTTGGTCCCTCTGGGAGACGAGGCAACAGGCAGGGCACTCTGGCGTCACCCCAGGTGAGTCTGCACCACTCTCATCCAGAGTCCTCTGTTGTCCACCTGTTTGTACCTGTTTGTTTCCCTGAGTTCTCCCCGCATTCCCAGCATAAGGCGCTCGTCGATTCAGGCGCAGCTGGGAATTTTATCGACAGAGCTCTTAGTTTAGGGATCCCCGTTCTTCCTGTGGATAGACCTTTCCCGGTTCACGCTCTGGATAGTCGACCATTAGGGTCCAGGCTAATCAGGGAAGTCACCATCTCCCTGGCCATGGAGACGCAGGGGGGTCACGAGGAGAGAATCAGTCTCTTTCTCATTGACTGTCCTGCATTTCCCGTGGTACTAGGCCTTCCCTGGTTGGCTCATCATAACCCCCCATTTCCTGGCAACAAAGGGCTCTCACAGGGTGGTCGCGAGAGTGCTCAGGGAGGTGTGTAGGGGTTTCCGTTGGTGCTACCATGGTGGAAAGTCCAGACCAGGTCTCCACCGTGCGCATTCATCCAGAATATGTCGATTTGGCTCTTGCCTTCTGAGAGCGACTCAATTACCACCCCATCGACAGGGGGATTGTGCGATAAATCTCCTGGTAGACGCTGCACTTCCCAGGAGTCACGTGTATCCCCTGTCGCAAGTGGAGACGGTGGCTATGGAGACATTAGTCTCTGAATCCCTGCGTCAGGGGTACATTCGGTCTTCCACTTCACCCGCCTCCTCGAGTTTCTTTTTTGTGAAGAAGGAGGATGGAGGTCTGCGCCCGTGCATTGACTATAGATCCCGGTGAGGCGATTGAGTCAATGCACGGGGCGCGCTTCTTCACTAAACTGGATCTCAGGAGTGCGTACAATCTGGTGCGTATCTGGGAGGGAGACGAGTGGAAGATGGTGTTTAGTACCACCTCGGGGCATTATGAGTACCTCGTCATGCCGTACGGGTTGATGAATGCTCCATCAGTCTTCCAATCTTTCGTAGATGAGATTTTCAGGGACCTGCACGGGCAGTGCGTAGTGGTGTATATCGATGACATTCTGATATACTCCGCTACACGCGCCGAGCATGTGTCCTTGGTGTGCAAGGTACTTGGATGACTGTTGGAGCATGACCTGTACGTCAAGGCTGAGAAATGCCTGTTCTTTCAGCAGGCCATCTCCTTCCTAGGGTATCGCATTTCCACTTCAGGGGTGGAGATGGAGAGTGACCGCATAGCAGCCGTGCGTAATTGGCCGACTCCCACCACGGTAAAGGAGGTGCAGCGATTTTTAGGGTTTGCCAATTACTACCGGAGATATATCCGGGGTTTTGTCCAGGTGGCTGCTCCCATTACCTCACTGCTGAAGGGGGGTCCTGTACGTCTGCAGTGGTCGGTTGAGGCGGACAGGGCTTTTGGGCACCTAAGAGCTCTGTTTACCTTGGCTCCTGTGCTGGCCCATCCGGATCCCTCTTTGGCATTCATAGTGGAGGTGGACGCATCCGAGGCTGGGATAGGAGCCGTGCTCTCTCAGCACTCGGGCACGCCACCGAAGCTCCGCCCCTGCGCTTTCTTCTCGAAGAAGCTCAGCCTTGCGGAGCGGAACTATGATGTGGGGGACCGGGAGCTGTTGGCTGTGGTTAAGGCTTTGAAGGTGTGGAGATTGGCTTGAGGGGGCTAAACACCCTTTCCTCATCTGGACTAACCACTGCAATCTGGAGTACATCCGAGTAGCTAGGAGACTGAATCCTCGTGAGTTAGGTGGACCATGTTCTTTACCCGTTTTGTGTTTACCCTGTCCTAGAGACCAGGTTCCCAGAATGTGAAGGCAGACGCACTGTCCCGGCTGTATGACACAGAGGAGCGGTCCATGGATCAGACTCCCATTCTCCCGGCCTCCTGCCTAGTAGCGCCGGTCGTGTGGGAGCTGGATGCGGACATTGAGCAGGCGTTGCGTGCAGAGCCCGCTCCACTCCAGTGTCCCATCGGGCGTCAGTACATTCCGTCTGCTGTCCGTGACCAGTTGATCTATTGGGCCCACACATCACCCTCCTCTGGTCATCCGGGGATCGGTCGGACGGTGCGCTGTCTGACTGGGAAGTACTGGTTGCCCACCTTGGCTCGGGACGTGAGGGTTTATGTTTCCTCCTGCTCGGTGTGCGCCCAGTGTAAGGCTCCTAGACCCCTGCCCAGAGGTAAGCTACATCCCTTACCCGGGAACTTTCTCACGAGCATTTGAGCTAAATCCAGGAACTTTCTCTTGAGTGTTTGATCCTAAATCTGGGAACTTTCTCGGGAGCGTTTGGGATAAATCCGGGAACTTTCTCGGGAGCGTTTTGCTAAATCTGGGAACCTTCTCGTGAGCTTTTGGTTTCACCTAATACCTACGAGGTGGTGAGGGGAACTTGGTGCCATTTCAAACAAAATAAATATAAAGCTAAACATTTCTAAATTGATGATATGATTACTATATTCATGATATTATATGAAATACACTGCCATTTGTGTTCTTGCAAAGCATAATGTTTGGTGGAATTAGCGATCAGAGAGATCGTTCAAGATTGACGTCGAAATTGGATGTATATCCATGTCCTGAGGGCCGGGAAATGTGTTCAGAACCGTCCACAAGGGGCAACAGTGTGTGTAATTCCATGACTCTGGATCAGAAGGTTCCGTGTTGATACCTGTTGTGGACACTGTTTTTTTTCTCTTTTTTTCTATCCCAACCCCTTGCCTTAACCATTTGGAATGAGTGCTGAAACTTTACCCTTAACTTTTAAATTTGAGGTTTGGAGAATGGAACGAAACAGAGTAGCAGGAGCAACAAAAACTCTTATAAATTTGAAGTTTGGAGAATGTGGATGAAAATCTAAGTCTGAGAGCTTGTTGTAGTGATACTCAGGTTAAAGATATCCTCCAGTACTTTTGTATACTTTTTAGCCGGTAGTTCTCAAAAAGTAGCACTAAAAAAGTGGTGCCCGAAAATTGCGTACCATGTCATGGCTCTCTCTCTATTGTGTCTACTGAGCCGTTGGGCCTGCCCTGCAACTTTTTTGGAATACTCAAGGTAGGCCTCTTTCAAGTTGTCACTCAAATGTGAGGGGTGGAAGCTCATTGGATAGAACTCAAATTGCTAGGGGCTGGCCCACGTGGGGTAAATTAAGGGAAAATTGTGCAGCACAGCTACAAGAAAAAAGTATTTAAAACTAGGGATTTCATGGCTAATTGAGGTAAGTCAGTAATTCTGCTCATAGATTATGCATGTATGAACTACACATTGACACAATACTTTCTTATTCGCCAAAGTACCGGAGCATGTCTTTAATCTTGATACCAAACAATCATTCTGTTTGTGTGGGGAGAAATGGAGGTAACGTTCCATAGATGGCCCCACAGAGAAGTCAAATTTGAAAATTCCAAATAAGACAGTATAGTCATCACCTTTGTACACAAAACATCCATTAAATTATTAAAGTAATTGTCTTAGAGGCAAAAAATAAATGTAGAACATTCCCAGACGAAGAACCGTCAATTTTATATTCATCCACTTTCTGTCATGTTTCTGGATGGTGTGAGGACGTCATCATTGCTTGCGTAGGAGGCGTCAATGGGCTCTGTAAAACCGAAACTAGAAAGATGGCAACTACCACGAAACGGTGTATGCGAACTTGAGTAGATTACGTTGAAAACAACGGCCATCCATCTTGGACGCTGTCTCCAGTTAATTTATAAGCTCAGTGGGTCAAACGCATATTGATCAGGCCACACCTCGCCACACCCACCAAACAGCAGTGGTGTAAAGTACTTAAGTAAAAATACTTTAAAGTACTACTTAAGTAGTTTTTGGGGGGTATCTGTTCTTTACTTTGCTATTTATATTTTTGGCAACTTTTACTTTTACTTCACTACATTCCTAAAGAAAATAATGTACTTTTTACTCCAAACATTTTCCCTGCCACCCAAAAGTACTCGTTACATTTTGACAGGAAAATGGTCCAATTCACACACTTATCCAGAGAACATCCCTGGTCATCCCTACTGCCTCTGATCTGGCGGACTCACTAAACACAAAAGCTTTGTTTGTAAATTATGTCTGAGTGTGCCCCTGGCTATCCGTCAATAAAAAGAAAACAAGAAAATTGTGCCGTCTGGTTGGCTTAATATAAGGAAGTTGAAATTATTTATACTTTTAATGCTTAAGTACATTTTAGCAATTCCATTTACTTTTGATACTTAAGTATATTCAAAACCAAATACTTTTAGTCTTTTACTCAAGTAGTATTTTAGTGGGTGACTTTCAGTTTTACTTGAGTAATTTTCTATTAAGGTATCTTTACTTTTACTGAGGTATGACAATTGAGTACTTTTTCCATCACTGTCAAACAGGAGCAAATGTACTTCAAAGGCTGTTGAAGAACTGTGTGTCACGCCCTGACCATACAGAGCATTTGGTTCTCTATGGTGTTTTAGGTCAGGGCATGACTAGGGGGTGTTCTAGTCGATATATTTCTATGTTTGGGTTTGAGTATGGCAGTATTTTCACGTTCTGATGAAAAGCGTACCCAGAGTAAACTGCCTGCTACTCAGGCCCAGAAGCAAAATATATGCATATTATTAGTAGATTTGGATAGAAAACACTCTGAAGTTTCTAAAACTGTTTGAATGATGTCTGTGAGTATAACAGAACTCATATGGCAGGCAAAAACCTGAGAAAAAATCCAACCAGGAAGTGGGAAATCTGAGGTTTGTAGTTTTTCAAGTGATTGCCTATCAAATATACAGTGTTTGTGGGGTCATATTGCACTTTCTAAGGCTTCCACCAGATGTCAACAGTCTTTAGAATGTTGTTTCAGGCTTCTACTGTGAATAGTCCGGTACGTCCTGTGCCAGCTCTCCGCACTCGCCCTGAAGTGCGTGTCACCAGTCTGGTGCCACTTGTGCCAGCTCCACTCACCAGGCCTCCAGGGCACCTCCCCAGTCCGGTACGTCCTGTGCAAGCTCCCTGCAACCTCCCTGAAGTGCATGTCACCAGTCCGGTGCCACCTGTGCCGGCTCCACGCACCAGGCCTCCAGTGCGCCTCCCCAGTCCGGTACGTCCTGTGCCAGCTTCCCGCACTCGCCCTGAAGTGCGTGTCAACAGTCCGGTGCCACCTGTACTGGCTCCACGCACTAGGCATCCAGTGCGCCTCTCCAGCCCGGAGCGTCCTGTGCCGGCTCCACGCACTCGACCTGAGGAGCATGTCATCAGTCCGTTGCAACCTGAGCCGATGCCCAGTCCAGGCACGGTGACCAGTCCCGCTCCATGGCAGGAGCCTTCCTCTGCGCCGATGCCCAGTCCAGGCACGGTGTCCAGTCCCGCTCCCTGGCAGGAGCCTTCCTCTGCGCCTGTGCCCAGTCCAGGCACGGCGTCCAGTCCCACTCCAAGGCCGGAGCCTTCCTCTGCGCCGGTGCCCAGTCCAGGCATGGTCTCCAGTTCCGCTCCATGGCAGGAGCCTTCTTCTGTGCCGGTGCCCAGTCCAGACACAGCATCCAGTCCCACTCCATGGCAGGGGGCCTTCCACTGCGCCGATGCCCAGTCCAGGCACAGCGTTCAGCCCGGCGCCATGGCCGGATCCGGGGTCTGGGCGGGGGCTACGAACCGCACCGGAGCCGCCACCAACACTAGTCACCCTCCCTACCCTCCCCATTTGGTTTCAGGTTTTGCGTCCGGAGTCTGCACCTTTGGGGGGGGGGGGGGGGGGGGGGTACTGTCACGCCCTGACCATAGAGAGCCCTTGGTTCTCTATGGTGTTGTAGGTCAGGGCGTGACTAGGGGGTGTTCTAGTCGATATATTTCTATGTTTGGGTTTGAGTATGGTTCCCAACTAGAGGCAGCTGATTATCATTGTCTCTAATTGGGGATCATACTTAAGGTGTCCCTGTTCCCACCTGCATTTGTGGGATATTGTTTGTGTATGTGCTTGTTGCACTATGTTACTTCACGTTTCGTTGCTTGTTTATTGTTTTTCTTGAGAAGTTTCACTTTTAATAAAGATGTGGAACTCAACACACGCTGCGCCTTGTTCCGTCCATTATCACGAGTGTGACAGTGTGCACTGTTTTGGGGAAAGGTGTCATTCAGTACAAACCATCACCCAACGTAGCAACTACAAATACCTAGGTGTCTGGTTAGACTGTAAACTGGTTAGACTGTAAACTCTCCTTCCAGACTCACATCAAACATCTCCAATCCAAGGTTACATCTAGAACTGGCTTCCTATTTCGCAACAAAGCATCCTTCACTCGTGCTGCCAAACATACCCTCGTAAAACTGACCATCCTATTGATCCTTGACTTCGGCGATGTCATTTACAAAATAGCCTCCAATACCCTACTCAATAAATTGGATGCAGTCTATCACAGTGCCATCCGTTTTGTCACCAAAGCCCCATATCCTGTTAGGGCTAGGGGGCAGTATTGACACGGCTGGATAAAAAACGTACCCGATTTAATCTGGTTACTACTCCTGCCCAGTAACTAGAATATGCATATAATTATTGGCTTTGGATAGAAAACACTCCAAAGTTTCTAAAACTGTTTGAATGGTGTCTGTGAGTATAACAGAACTCAAATGGCAGGTCAAAACCTGAGAAGATTCTGTACAGGAAGTACCCTGTCTGACCATTTCTTGGCCTTCTTTGTCATCTCTATCCAAAACAAAGGATCTCCGCTGTTACGTAACACTTCCTACGGCTCCAATGGGCTCTCAGAAGGAAGCAAAAAGCTGAATCGTGGCTTTGCAGGCTCTGGCTGAAAAAAAGTAGCGCGTTTGGGTAGTGGCTGGTTACAGTACTGTGAGACTCAGGCGCGTGCCCGCGTCGACCGAATGCTTTGTTTTCTTTCCTCTGTTTACCTAAACGCAGATTCCCGGGTCGGAATATTATCGCTTCTTTACGAGAAAAATGGCATAAAAATGGATTTTAAACAGCGGTTGACATGCTTCGAAGTACGGTAATGGAATATTTAGAAAATTTGTCACGAATTGCGCCATGCTCGTGACCCTTATTCACACTTCGGATAGTGTCTTGGAACGCACGAACAAAACGCCGCTATTTGGATATAACGATGGATTATTTTGGACCAAACCAACATTTGTTATTGAAGTAGCAGTCCTGGGAGTGCATTCTGACGAAGACAACAAAGGTAATCAAACTTTTGGAATAGTAAATCGGAGTTTGGTCAGGGCTAAACTTGGTCGGTGTCTAAATGGCTAGCCGTGATGGCTGGGCTATCTACTGAGAATATTGCAAAATGTGCTTTCACCGAAAAGCTATTTTAAAATCGGACACCTCGATTGCACAAAGGAGTGCTGTATCTATAATTCTTAAAATAATTGTTATGTTTTTTGTGAACGTTTATCGTGAGTAATTTAGTAAATTCACCGGAGGTATGCTAGTTCTGAACGTCACATGCTAATGTAAAAAGCTGGTTTTTGATATAAATATGAACTTGATTGAACAAAACATGCATGTATTGTATAACATAATGTCCTAGGTGTGTCATCTGATGAAGATCATCAAAGGTTAGTGCTGCATTTAGCTGTCTTCTGGGTTTTTGTGACATTATATGCTAGCTTGAAAAATGGGTGTCTGATTATTTCTGGCTGGGTACTCTGCTGACATAATCTAATGTTTTGCTTTCGTTGTAAAGCCTTTTTGAAATCGGACAGTGTGGTTAGATTAACGAGAGTCTTGTCTTTAAAATGCTGTAAAATAGTCATATGTTTGAGAAATTGAAGTAATAGCATTTCTAAGGTATTTGAAAATCGCGCCACTGGATTACACTGGCTGTTGCGTAGGTGGGACGAATTCGTCCCGCCTAGCCCAGAGAGGATATACTACCCACCACTGCACGCTCTCGTTGGCTGGCCCTCGCTTCATACTCGTCGCCAAACCCACGGGCTCCAGGTCATCTACAAGACCCTGCTAGGTAAAGTTCCCCCTTATCTCAGCTCGCTGGTCACAATAGCAGCACCCACCAGTAGCACGCGCTCCAGCAGGTATATCTCACTGGTCACCCCCAAAGCCAATTCCTCCTTCGGCCGCCTCTCCTTCCAGTTCTCTTCTGCCAATGACTGGAACGAACTACAAAAATCTCTGAAACTGGAAACACTTATCTCCCTCACTAGCTTTAAGCACCAGCTGTCAGAGCAGCTCACAGATTACTGCACCTGTACATAGCCCATCTATAATTTAGCCCAAACAAATATTTCTACTTTGCACTTTCTTCCACTGTAAATCTACCATTCCAGTGTTTTATTTGCTATATTTTATTTGCTATATTGCATGTACTTAGGCCACCATGGCCTTTTTTTGCCTTTACCTCCCTTAACTCACGTTATTTGCTCACATTCTATATAGACTTATTTTTCTACTGTATTATTGACTGTATGTTTATTTTACTCCATGTGTAACTCTGTGTTGTTGTATGTGTCAAACTGCTTTTCTTTATCTTGGCCAGGTCGCAATTGTAAATGAGAACTTGTTCTCAACTTGCCTACCTGGTTAAATAAAGGTGAAATAAAAAAAGAGAATCCCCCCTCGCCACACACACACTCATGTGGAATCAGACATTGTGCATACATAATATTTGCTATAACCTCAAAATACTGGATGAGAGACAGCAATAGAGGGAGAGAGAGAACTACGGGAAATAAAAGACAGAAGGAAGGCATAGTAAAAGACGTCTGTTAGCAAACAACTAGTGGATACAGTTAGACAGTTGACCTCTTTACCCAAAAACATACAGTAGAGAAGACTCTCTCTCTCCCTCCCTCTCTTGTTTTTACTTTCTCCCTCTCTCGTTCTTTCCCTCCTCTTCATCACCCCCTCTCTCCCTCTCCACCTATCTCTACCCTCTCTCCGTCCTTTCTTTTTCTCTTCTCTCTCTCTCGCTTTCTCTCTCTCTTCTCCCTTATCAATATAGCTCTCCCTCTCTTCATCACCCCCTCTCTCTCCATCTCTTTCTCTCTCTCTTTCTCTCTACCTCTTTCTCTCTCTCTACCTCTTTCACTCTCTTCTCCCTAATCAATACCCTCCCTCTCCCTCTCTTCATCACCCCCTCTCCCTCTCTCTCTTCTCTCTTATCAATATAACTCTCCCTCTCCCTACCTCCTCCCTCTCTCTCGCTCTCTCTCTCTCTTCTCTCTTATCAATATAGCTCTCCCTCTCTTCCTCTTCCTACCCCCTCCCTCTCTCTCCTCTCTCTTTCTCTCTCCCTCTCACTCTGCCCCCCCCTCTCTGCAGCAGCCATCTAAACATAGCTTCCTCTCTGGAGGATCAGCTTTACTGGATATATGAAAGCATACAGTCTCCCCCAGGCCTGCCTTGATTACATTCTCTACAGTCTGGAGTGTGTGTGTTGCCTCTGTGTGTGTTTGAGTAGGGTAAATATAGTCTGTGTTTAAATCAGACAGAACACTGAGCAGAGCAGCAGGACAGAGAGATACTGTATAACAGAGGTTGTCACGGAGCCTGTGTTCTGATGGGGTCATTCCACCTCAAAAAGCACAAGAAAGAGGATTTCGACACCCACCATCTCACATTGTTCTTCAATAGTTTATGTTGTTAGAAACAGAAAAAGATTCGCTTTCCTGCAACATTATTTTGTTGAAATGTAATTTGATCGCTGAGAAATTAAGCAAATTGATTGCACACAAATTGGCCATTTTAATGTATGGGATTCATATAATATTCAGTAACACTTTACTTGACACCCAAACCCATAGCATGTTATGGCACAGTCATAACCATTTCATAATATGTCAACAGCTGACATAACTTGTCATAATATGGAAGAGACCATAATATGGTCATAACACAGTCATGACATGTTGTGACATATATTGCATTATTTTATGGCTGGTTATGACACCTACATAAGAATGTCAAAACCCACAAAACCTACCACACAAGGCAAAACATTCCATTACACCATAGCCTATGTGTCAACAGTATGTTTATGTTATAATATTTTGGGGGAAACTGACCATATTAAATTATCATTGTAATTGCGCACACATTGATGTCAGACATGCACCTACCCCAATGCTCTGTTGCTGATGACTGGGATGAATGCAGGAGCAGATTTCAGGAGCAGGACAAGACACCCTCTTTTTGACTGATGACTGACATAAGGGCATGTACGTGATAGGCCTATCTGGCTTGTATGATTATGATGGTCATAATGCTTGTTTAGCACACATTTAATGTATTGTGAAATCAGTTGTAAAATGTATTTTGACGTTTTAAAAATGGTATTATATTGTATATTACTGCCTTAATTTTAGCTGGAAAGAGTTACTGCTGCCTTGGCAGCAGCTAAGTGGGATCTATAATTAATACAAACACAAATACAGTGTCATAAAGTGCATTTTCTTAGTCCAAGTAAAGTGACACAGGATGGTCATATTGCTTCATGACAGTGTCATAAAGTGTAAGTTATTTAAAATATGATGAAAAAACATGACTGTAAACAGAATGAATTCCAACAATACCAAAGGACCTAAGAAACAAACTTTCAAACTAAAGGAAACTTCTTGGCAGGGAAAAAACACATTTGAATAAATGTGGGTGTTGACACTCTTATGTAGGTGTCATAACCAGCCATAGAATAACACAATATATGTCACAACAGGTGTAACTATATGGGGCATGGCAGTCTAAGGACCATATTATGACAGGTTATGGCAAGTTATGTCAGCTGTTATGACATATTATGACATGGTTATGACCGTGTCCTAACGAGTTATGATGCAGAGTGTCAAGTAAAGCGTTACCTAATATTCTTCCCTTCTTTTTTACATTTTATTTATAAACACATACAAACAGAAACAACAAACAGAAACACAACCAGTACACCTGACACACATCACAACATGCCCACACCTGTACATGAATGCACAAAACCACACAGTAGCCTCCCTTTTCAATACACATATACCAAATTCAAACATAATTATGTCTGTTGGGAAATGTCCCACTCCTCAAGATGGTCAATGTAAGATTTGCAGATTTTATCAAACGTCTTTTTTGTTTTGCTTAATTTTATTAAACATAGAATGGAATAGAATGTAACTACGTAGTTCAGCCCTCCAGTTCGTTATTGACTGTGAGTATGAGGCTTTTTATTGATAGGTATACATTTTTTTGCCGGAATTACACCTAAGTTACAAAACTTTCTTTGATATTGGTCACCAATATTTACATTTCCCAACAGACATAGTCATGGAGATGGATGGATGTAAATCTATAACACAGAGTCTGTGCTATCATATCATTGTGTCTAGGAATTTATATCCATCCATCTCCACGACTATGGGCATCGATGTTACAGTGAGATGGGTGAATGGAATATGAACGACTGTAATGCTGTAATAGAAATAAGTCCATGCTCACCGACCGCCACTGGTCTGTGCATGGCCTTATTTAAAATAATTTAAAAAAATTCCCTTCCGGGAAGTGTAGGAGTAATTCATTAGCTGCTAGTTGTTGTCTTGGTGCTGTGACATCATCTTCCTGTGGCCTGATAATCAACTGTTGCTCCAAGAGTGACACACTAGTTTCTTGGTACCGAAGATGACGCTTTGGTGCCAGAAATGTTTGGGGAAACATCATCTTGTGATCGTAATGGTTTCGTTCTATGGAGAGCCTGGCATGAATCCCTGTTGGGTTGGTTCTATAGAAAGTATGGATTCCCGTGGGTTGGTTCTATGGAGAGTATGGATCCCTGTGGGTTGGTTCTATGGAGAGCCTGGCATGGATTCTTGTGGGTTGGTTCTATAGAGAGTATGGATTCCCGTGGGTTGGTGGTTCTAAAGACAGCTTGGACCCCTGTGGGTTGGTTCTATAGAGAGTATGGATTCCTGTGGGTTGGATCTATAGAGAGTATGGATCCCTGTGGGTTGGTTCTATAGAGAGTATGGATCCCTGTGGGTTGGTGGTTCTATAGAGAGTATGGATCCCTGTGGGTTGGTTCTATAGAGAGTATGGATCCCTGTGGGTTGGTGGTTCTATAGAGAGTATGGATCCCTGTGGGTTGGTTCTATAGAGAGTATGGATCCCTGTGGGTTGGTTCTATAGTGAGTATGGATCCCTGTGGGTTGGTTCTATAGAGAGTATGGATCCCTGTGAGCTGGTTCTATAGAGAGTATGGATCCCTGTGGGTTGGTTCTATAGAGAGTATGGATCCCTGTGGGTTGGTTCTATAGAGAGTATGGATTCCTGTGGGTTGGTTCTATAGTGAGTATGGATTCCTGTGGGTTGGTTCTATAGAGAGTATGGATCCCTGTGGGCTGGTTCTATAGAGAGTATGGATCCCTGTGTGTTGGTTCTATAGAGAGTATGGATCCCTGTGGGTCGGTTCTATAGAGAGTATGGATCCCTGTGGGTTGGTTCTATAGAGAGTATGGATTCCTGTGGGTTGGTTCTATAGTGAGTATGGATCCCTGTGGGTCGGTTCTATAGAGAGTATGGATCCCTGTGAGCTGGTTCTATAGAGAGTATGGATCCCTGTGGGTTGGTTCTATAGTGAGTATGGATCCCTGTGGGTCGGTGGTTCTATAGAGAGTATGGATCCCTGTGGGTTGGTTCTATAGAGAGTATGGATCCCTGTGGGTTGGTTCTATAGAGAGTATGGATCCCTGTGGGTTGGTTCTATAGAGAGTATGGATCCCTGTGGGTTGGTTCTATAGAGAGTATGGATTCCTGTGGGTTGGTTCTATAGAGAGTATGGATCCCTGTGGGTTGGTTCTATAGAGAGTATGGATCCCTGTGGGTTGGTTCTATAGAGAGTATGGATCCCTGTGGGTTGGTGGTTCTATAGAGAGTATGGATCCCTGTGGGTTGGTTCTATAGAGAGTATGGATTCCTGTGGGTTGGTTCTATAGAGAGTATGGATCCCTGTGAGCTGGTTCTATAGAGAGTATGGATTCCTGTGGGTTGGTTCTATAGAGAGTATGGATCCCTGTGGGTTGGTTCTATAGAGAGTATGGATTCCTGTGGGTTGGTTCTATAGAGAGTATGGATCCCTGTGGGTTGGTTCTATAGAGAGTATGGATCCCTGTGGGTTGGTTCTATAGAGAGTATGGATCCCTGTGGGTTGGTTCTATAGAAGTATGGATCCCTGTGGGTTGGATCTATAGAGAGTATGGATTCCTGTGGGTTGGTTCTATAGAGAGTATGGATCCCTGTGGGTTGGTTCTATAGAGAGTATGGATCCCTGTGGGTTGGTGGTTCTATAGTGAGTATGGACCCCTGTGGGTTGGTGGTTCTATAGAGAGTATGGATTCCGGTGGGTCGGTGGTTCTATAGAGAGTATGGATCCCTGTGGGTTGGTTCTATAGACAGTATGGATCCCTGTGGGTTGGTTCTATAGACAGTATGGATTCCTGTGGGTCGGTGGTTCTATAGTGAGTATGGACCCCTGTGGGTTGGTGGTTCTATAGAGAGTATGGATCCCTGTGGGTTGGTTCTATGGAGAGTATGGATCCCTGTGGGTTGGTTCTATAGAGAGTATGGATTCCTGTGGGTTGGTTCTATGGAGAGTATGGATCCCTGTGGGTTGGTTCTATAGAGAGTATGGATTCCTGTGGGTTGGTTCTATAGAGAGTATGGATTCCCTGTGGGTTGGTTCTATAGAGAGTATGGATCCCTGTGGGTTGGTTCTATAGAGAGTATGGATCCCTGTGGGTTGGTTCTATAGAGAGTATGGATTCCTGTGGGTTGGTTCTATAGAGAGTATGGATCCCTGTGGGTTGGTTCTATAGAGAGTATGGATCCCTGTGGGTTGGTTCTATGGAGTGGACCGGAGTATGGATCCCTGTGGGTTGGTTCTATAGAGAGTATGGATTCCTGTGGGTTGGTTCTATAGAGAGTATGGATCCCTGTGGGTTGGTTCTATAGAGAGTATGGATCCCTGTGGGTTGGTTCTATAGAGAGTATGGATCTCCTGTGGGTTGGTTCTATAGAGAGTATGGATTCCTGTGGGTTGGTTCTATAGAGAGTATGGATCCCTGTGGGTTGGTTCTATAGAGAGTATGGATTCCTGTGGGTTGGTTCTATAGTGAGTATGGATCCCTGTGGGTTGGTCTATAGAGAGTATGGATCCCTGTGGGTTGGTTCTATAGAGAGTATGGATCCCTGTGGGTTGGTTCTATAGAGAGTATGGATCCCTCTGGGTTGGTTCTATAGAGAGTATGGATCCCTGTGGGTTGGTTCTATAGAGAGTATGGATCCCTGTGGGTTGGTTCTATAGAGAGTATGGATCCCTGTGGGTTGGTTCTATAGAGAGTATGGATCCCTGTGGGTTGGTTCTATAGAGAGTATGGATCCCTGTGGGTTGGTTCTATAGAGAGTATGGATCCCTGTGGGTTGGATCTATAGAGAGTATGGATCCCTGTGGGTTGGTTCTATAGACAGTATGGATTCCTGTGGGGTGGTTCTATAGAGAGTATGGATCCCTGTGGGTTGGTTCTATAGAGAGTATGGATTCCTGTGGGTCGGTGGTTCTATAGAGAGTATGGATTCCTGTGGGTCGGTGGTTCTATAGAGAGTATGGATTCCTGTGGGTCGGTGGTTCTATAGAGAGTATGGATCCCTGTGGGTCGGTGGTTCTATAGAGAGTATGGATCCCTGTGGGTTGGTTCTATAGAGAGTATTGATCCCTGTGGGTTGGTTCTATAGACAGTATGGATCCCTGTGGGGTGGTTCTATAGAGAGTATGGATCCCTGTGGGTTGGTTCTATAGAGAGTATGGATCCCTGTGGGTTGGTGGTTCTATAGAGAGTATGGATTCCTGTGTGTTGGTTCTATAGAGAGTATGGATCCCTGTGTGTTGGTTCTATAGAGAGTATGGATCCCTGTGGGTTGGTGGTTCTATAGAGAGTATGGATTCCTGTGGGTTGGTTCTATAGTGAGTATGGACCCCTGTGGGTTGGTGGTTCTATAGAGAGTATGGATCCCTGTGGGTTGGTTCTATAGAGAGTATGGATCCCTGTGGGTTGGTTCTATAGTGAGTATGGACCCCTGTGGGTTGGTGGTTCTATAGAGAGTATGGATCCCTGTGGGTTGGTTCTATAGAGAGTATGGATCCCTGTGGGTTGGTTCTATAGAGAGTATGGATTCCTGTGGGTTGGATCTATAGAGAGTATGGATCCCTGTGTGTTGGTTCTATAGAGAGTATGGATCCCTGTGGGTTGGATCTATAGAGAGTATGGATCCCTGTGGGTTGGTTCTATAGAGAGTATGGATTCCTGTGGGTTGGATCTATAGAGAGTATGGATCCCTGTGTGTTGGTTCTATAGAGAGTATGGATCCCTGTGGGTTGGATCTATAGAGAGTATGGATCCCTGTGGGTTGGTTCTATAGAGAGTATGGATTCCTGTGGGTTGGATCTATAGAGAGTATGGATCCCTGTGTGTTGGTTCTATAGAGAGTATGGATCCCTGTGGGTTGGATCTATAGAGAGTATGGATCCCTGTGGGTTGGTGGTTCTATAGAGAGTATGGATCCCTGTGTGTTGGATCTATAGAGAGTATGGATTCCTGTGGGTTGGTTCTATAGAGAGTATGGATCCCTGTGGGTTGGTGGTTCTATAGAGAGTATGGATCCCTGTGGGTTGGTTCTATAGAGAGTATGGATCCCTGTGGGTTGGATCTATAGAGAGTATGGATCCCTGTGGGTTGGTGGTTCTATAGAGAGTATGGATCCCTGTGGGTTGGATCTATAGAGAGTATGGATCCCTGTGGGTTGGTGGTTCTATAGAGAGTATGGATCCCTGTGTGTTGGATCTATAGAGAGTATGGATTCCTGTGGGTTGGTTCTATAGAGAGTATGGATCCCTGTGGGTTGGTGGTTCTATAGAGAGTATGGATCCCTGTGGGTTGGTTCTATAGAGAGTATGGATTCCTGTGGGTTGGTTCTATAGAGAGTATGGATCCCTGTGTGTTGGATCTATAGAGGGTATGGATCCCTGTGGGTTGGTCTTATAGAGCAGTGGTTCTCAAACCTCTCTTCAGGGACCCCCAGCTGTTCCATGTGTTTGATCTCTTCCAGAGCTAGCACACCTGATTTGAGCTTACTAATCATCATGATTAGGTGAATCAGGTGAGACAGAAACGTCTGGGGGTCCCAGAGGAGAAGTTTGAGAACCACTGCTGTAGAGAGCATGCAGGTTAGATGTTGGTACACTACACCTGTACCTGGACTATCCATAGGTGATACACAATAACTAATTAGGCCTAATAATCAGTTCCACATAAGGAGGTACTTCAGGCAGACCGATTTGTGATTGGGGGTTCAGTATCCAAAGAGGTAACTGCTATTGACTTTGAGAATAGAGACAATTCTCTTCTTTGAGGCTACGAGACTTTACAAACTACTGATCAGAAATTTAATCACCTCCTTGTTTCAGTCTTTATGTGAATACTCCCTGAGGATGTGTGTGTGTGTGTGTGTGTGTGTGTGTGTGTGTGTGTGTGTGTGTGTGTGTGTGTGTGTGTGTGTGTGTGTGTGTGTGTGTGTGTGTGTGTGTGTGTGTGTGTGTGTGTGTGTGTGTGTGTCTTACTGTTAGGTTTATGTTGTAAGTAACACTCCACAGTGTAAGAGTTGATTCAGTTTCTCCTCCGCTCTCCTTTAGAGACAATAATCTGAGCATACAGTCAGTCTCAAACAGAACAACACACATCAATATTTGGCCTGGCCATGAATACATGGGTAACTGCCAAAATAAAGGAAACACCAACATAAATCCACTGTGCACAAACTGGTTGAATCAACGTTGTTTCCACATCAATGAAATTACGTTGAACCAACGTGGAATAGAGGTTGAATTGACATCTGTGCCCAGTGGGAACTGTCTTATTAGATAGGGCATTGCGCTACCAGAGCCGTCCAGAACAGCTTCAATGTGCTTTGGCATAGATTCTACAAGTGTCTGGAACTCTATTGGAAGGACGTGACATCATTCTATAATTTGGTGTTTCGTTGATGGTAGTGAAAAACACAATTTTTTTAATTCTAAAAAACGGTTTTTGCTTTGTCATTTTGGGGTATTGTGTGTAGGTTGATGAGAGAAAAAAACTATTTAATACATTTTAGAATAAGGCTGTAATGTAACAAAATGTGAAAATATTCAAGGGGTCTGAATACTTTCCGAATGCACTGTAAATAATGTTGGGTTGATGTATGCTGTCATCTTGTGGATCAGTTGATCGATCAATCTACATACAGTTGAAGTGGTAAGTTTACATACACTTAGGTTGGAGTCATTAAAACTCGTTTTTCAACCACTCCACAAATTTCTTGTTAACAAACGATAGTTTTGGCAAGTCGGGTAGGACACCTACTTTGTGCATGACACAAGTAATTTCCACAACAATTGTTTACAGACAGATTATTTAACTTAGAATTCACTGTATCACAATTCCAGTGGGTCAGAAGTTTACAAACTTTAAGTTGACTGCCTTTAAACAGTTTGGACAATTACAGAAAATTATATCATGGCTTTAGAAGCTTCTGATAGGCTAACTGACATAATTTGAGTCAATTGGAGGTGTACCTGTGGATGTATTTCAAGGCCTACCTTCAAACTCAGTGCTTCTTTGCTTGACATCATGGGAATGTCAAAAGAAATAAGCCAAGACCTCAGAAAATAAATTCTAGACCTCCACAAGTCTGGTTCATCCTTGGGAGCAATTTCCAAACACCTGAAGGTACCACGTTCATTTGTACAAACAATAGTACGCAAGTATAAACACCATGGGACCATGCAGCTGTCATACCACTTAGGAAGGAGACGCATTCTGTATCCTAGAGATGAACGTACTTTGGTGCGAGAAGTGCAAATCAATCCCAGAACAACAGCAAAGGACCTTGTGAAGATGCTAGAGAAAACGGGTACAAAAGTATCTATATCCACAGTAAAACGAGTCCTATATCGACATAACCTGAAAGGCCGCTCAGCAAGGAAGAAGCCACTACTCCAAAACTGCCATAAAAAAGCCAGACTATGGTAGGCAACTGCACATGGGGACAAAGATCATACTTTTTGCAGAAATGTCCTCTGGTCTGATGAAACAAAAATAGAACTGTTTGCCATAAGGACCATTGTTATGTTTAGAGAAAAAGGGGGGAGGCTTGCAAGCCGAAGAACACCATCCCAACCATGAAGCATGGGGGTGGCAGCATCATGTTGTGGGGGTGCTTTGCTGCAGGAGGGACTGCTGCACTTCACAAAATAGATGGCATCATGAGGAAAGGAAAATTATGTGGATATATTGAAGCATTATGATCTTGGGGTCATTATGATCTCAAGACATCAGTCAGGAAGTTAAAGCTTGGTCAGAAATGGGTCTTCCAAATGGACAATGACCCCAAGCATATTTCCAAAGTTGTGGCAAAATGGCTTAAGGACAACAAAGTCAAGGTATTGGAGTGGCCATCACAAAGCCCTGACCTCCATCCTATAGTAAATTTGTGGGCTGAACTGAAAAAGCGTGTGCGAGCAAGGAGGCCTACAAACCTGACTCAGTTACACCAGCTCTGTCAGGAAGAATGGGCCAAAATTCACCCAACTTATTGTGGGAAGCTTGTGGAAGGCTTCCTGAAACGTTTGACCCAAGTTAAACAATTTAAAGGCAATGCTACCAAATACTAAATTAGTGTATGTGAACTTCTGACCCACTGGGAATGTGATGAAAGAAATAAAAGCTGAAATAAATCATTCTCTCTACTATTATTATGACATTTCACATTCTTAAAATAAAGTGGTGATCCTAACTGACCTAAGACAGGGAATTTTTACTAGGATTAAATGTTAGGAATTGTGAAAAACTGAGTTTGAATGTATTTGGCTAAGGTGTATGTAAACTTCCGACTTCAACTGTATATAATGTATGTTGTATGTGTATGATTGTGACTGTTGTGTAGATGTGGTTCTAATAGGATTGTGTAATTTCTATAGATGTGTTGTGTAGATGTGTTGTGTAGATGAGTTGTGTAGATGTGTTGTGTAGATGAGTTGTGTAGATGTGTTGTGTAGATGTGTTGTGCAGATGTGTTGTGCGGATGAGTTGTGTTGTGTGGATGAGTTGTGTTGTGTGGATGAGTTGTGTGGATGAGTTGTGTAGGTGAGTTTTGCAGATGTGGGGGTATTTGAAACGTGCTAAAGCTGAATGGATGATGTTGGAGAAACAAGCCATAGACAAAGGGCCTTGTTAGACTGTGTGTGTTTGTGTGTGTGTGTGTGTGTGTGTGTGTGTGTGTGTGTGTGTGTGTGTGTGTGTGTGTGTGTGTGTGTGTGTGTGTGTGTGTGTGTGTGTGTGTGTGTGTGTGTGTGTGTGTGTGTAATCCCAGGGGAGTTTCTATCAGAGCAGTCCCGGAGAGGCCTAGTGCTGTCAGGCGTGACCAGGTGTTGCTACGCCGTGAGCATCCTCTCCTCTCTCTATCTTTCCATCATGATGGAGGGAAAAGGAGGAGGATGAGGAGGAGGATGGGGGGGGGGGGGTCATTCACTCATCTCTGTCTCCTGCCAAGGAAGTCCTCCAGGAACCACACAAACACTCAGTAGAGAGGAAGGAGAGTGGCTGTGTGTTAGGGTTAGAGGAGAGAGGAAGGAGAGTGGCTGTGTGTTAGGGTTAGAGAAAGGAGAGTGGCTGTGTGTTAGGGTTAGAGGAAGGAGAGTGGCTGTGTGTTAGGGTTAGAGGAAGGAGAGTGGCTGTGTGTTAGGGGTAGAGGAGAGAGGTAGGAATGTGGCTGTGTGTTATTGTTAGAGGAAGTAGAGTGGCTGTGTGTTAGGGTTAGAGGAAGGAGAGTGGCTGTGTGTTAGGTGTCAGGACTTGGCCCTTTCTGGGTGTAGATGGTGGCTCCCCCTTCCTCTCACTCTCTCTCCTAAACCAGGTTCAGTACCTCAGGTCATAAATACTGGGTAGAAACTGCCATGCAGGTAGGGAGCCTAGAGAGAACAAAGAAAGACTTGACCAAACTTCTAAATACCCAAAATGAGATAATTAAACAATATTTCTACTTTTGAGAATGTGGGAATGGTCCGTGGACACTTAAGGGACAGTTATGACGAGTGTGTTTCATTTGGTGATCTCATGAAGGACAGGAAACACACATAACGGTATCTCTTAAAGTGTGCATTTCTCAGCTGTTAGGTTGACATCTAAGTATTGTGAAACGTGTGTGATTAAACATGAAACTATTTGTGAAAAGATGTAATGTGATGTTAACCTTCTAAATGAGAGTATGGATTTTCATATAAAGATTAACTAGTCAGTGGCCATGCCCACGTGAGCATAGACATTACGTCGGTGTCATGGAAATGCCCTTTTTCTTAAATGTATAAAACCACCCGTGACGAAATGTACATTTCATGCCAAGGAGACCCACGGTAAACCGGACATCTCGAAGGGTTAAGACCACGCAAACCATAAGACTAGAAAACCATCCCACGTGGAGTATTGGCTACATGGCTGGAAATGGTAAAACTCTGAGACTATCGATTCACTACAGAAAGAGAAAATTCGAGACGACACGAACTACTAGTTTGCATCTAGAAATTACGGAAACTTAGAACGAGAATACAGACAACCGCTGAAGCATCTATTCTATGAGAACATTTCTAAATGGTACTCTGAAGTATCCATTCTAACCACCTACAACCACAAAAGACTTTGTGACTTCACTGAAAGTTAACCAGAGACTCTGATGAACCCTACAGGACGATCGAGGATTTCAACAGAGAAGACAACAACAACAACATACGGGCGTAAATATATATACATTGCAATTATTCCCGAATGAGCGGCCGTTCATGTGCAAAGGATTAGCATTTCAATTAATATAATTATAGACTGTGTGTAATGAATTAATTTTGTCTTTCCTGCTCTTTCCTTTTGTCTACCAAGCTGTCATATCGGCTTAGCCCACTAGGGACTTTTCTATCGTTGTTAGTAACCAATATCTACTGTTTGTTTGTTATGTATTTCTGTGACTATTTACTTAGTTAGTAAACAAAATACCGGAGCGCCAAGTCTGGGACCAAAAAGCACCTGAACAGCTTCTACCCCTAAGACTGCTGAACACTTAATGAAATGTACATCACCCCATTATTATGTACTTCACACTGACTCTTGCACTGGCTCTCTACACACTTATCCAGAGCAATTTACAGTAGAGTGCATACATTTTTCCATACGGGTCCCACGTGGGTATTGAACCCACAACCCTGGCATTAGAAAGCACAATGCTGTACCAACTGAGCTACACAGGACTCTACATAAGCTCACACACACAAAGCTCACACACACATGGATATTGAAGCCATGCACACACACTCACACAAACACACACTTCACATACGCTACTGCTACTCTGTTTATTATATATCCTGATTGCCTACATACTTCTACCCCTACCCACATGTACATACTGTATTACATCAATTACCTCATCAAATCTAATGACATTTTATTGGTCACTTGCGCCGAATACAACAGGTGTAGACATTACAGTGAAATGCTTACTTACGAGCCTGTTTCCAACAATGCAGAGTTAAAAAGTAAGACAAATATTTTCTAAATACAACCAGAAATAGTAACACAATAAAAACAATAACAAGGCTATATACTGTTGGTCAATTTCTTCAACAGATGATCAGTTCTGTATAATTCTCAAACTTATGCATTAGTAGTAGAAAGGAAACACAGAGTCTTTAAGTATAACAATTCAGTCAGTTTTGGAGTCATTGGTCTGTGTAAAGGAATGTTCATTGGATGGCCAGTTAAGAGCTCATATGGGCTAAGCCCTGTTCCGCGGTTTATACTATTGCGCATTTTCATCAAGACTAAGGGGAGACACTCTACCCATGACTTCCCTGTGGAGTGAAATGCTTTGGCAAGCCCCCATTTTATGGTTTGGTTAGCTCTTTCAGTATCCCATTACTTTGTGGTTGGTAGATACAAACAAACTTCTGATCTATCCCCAATTGGGCAGCCACCTGTGCAACCACATCCCCTGAGAAATGGGGGCCATTGTCTGCGAGAGAACTTCCGGTTCGCTGAATTTAGGGATGATTTCCCTTACCAGGAGTTTTGCTACCATTTAAGCTTCACGGTGCATGGTTGGAAATGCTTCGACCCAACTGGTAAAACGGTCAATTATTACAAGGCAGTATCTCATTCTTTCCTTTTGTTCAGCCATGTCTATGAAATCCATAGCTAAATGGGTGAACGTGCTGGCTGGCGCTGGATAGTTCCCTGCTTTTAGGGGGGTACCCTTACCAATGTTGTATTGCATGCATGTAGTACATTTATACACGTATGTTTTGCAAATTTCAATCAGATTTGGATAAAAAGAGGTGTCAGATATTAGTCTTACCATCTCCCCCCTTGGCGTGTGACCCACCTTGTGGGCCAGGAGACACACAGAGGAGACAACAGGCAGGGGCAGAACTGGTTTGCCAGAGAGTGATTGCCTCCACAGGCCATCAGGGCCTCTGGAGCAGCCCCTAGATTCCCATAAGGGGAGATTAAGTGCGTCAGCAGCCTGGTGTTGGTCCAGATCAGTGATTTCAGATGTACACAGGGAGGCAAGCAGAACAGCATGAGTATGGCAGCGGGAAGCTGCATTCTTAGCAGCAGCATAAGCAGCTTCATTACCCAAACTAACGCTGTCAGTGTTACCTGTGTGGGCACGGACCTTAAGAATAGTCAAGTTGGCAGGAAGCAACATAGCTTCAAGCAGGGCTTCTATCTGTAAACGGTGGTTAATAAGGGTACCAGATGCGTTAACAAAGTCCCCACCTTTCCAAACCCCTATCCAAGACAAGCAAACGCCAATGGCTTATGCAGAGTCAGAATAAATGTTAACCTTCAAACCACTACTTAATTTACATGCTACAGTAAGGGCCAGGAGCTCAGCTTGTTGTGCTAAGCAATGTTCTGGCAAAGGCTGTTCAATCAATACTGTCCTATATATTGAAACTATACCAAACCCTGCATATTTTCTTCCAGTGTCCTTAACCTATAAAGGCAGAGCCGTCAACAAAGAGAGTAACATCAGGGAGCTCAAGAGGTTCATCATAAAGGTCAGGTCGAGCCTTGGAATCACGTTGGACTTTTTTTTATTTTTTATTATGCTCTACGTGTAATGTGAATACAGATAAATGAATGCAAAATAACCCTATCTGTGTATAGTCTATCCCATAACTCGCATAAGTTTATTTAAAGCCGGGTGATAAGTAAATTATAATGAAACACCATGTAATGTATGGGTGTGTAACGGCTGTTTGAAGAGAGAGTGGACCAAAATGCAGCGGAGTTAGTGTTCGTCATATTTAATTGAGAAAGAACACTATACAAAAACAAAACAAGAAACTGACAGCCAAACAGTCCTGCCAGGTGAAACACAATGACAGAAACAATTACCCACAAAACCCCAACGGAAAAACATGCACTTATGTGTGACTCCCAATCAACAACAACGAACTTCAGCTGTGTCTGATTGGGAGCCACACACGGCCCAAAACAAGGAAATACAAAAACATAGAAAAAGAACATAGAACGGCCACCGAATGTAACACCCTGGCCTAACCAAAATAAAGAACAAAAAACCCCTCTCTATGGCCAGGGCGTTACAGTACCCCCCCCCCCCCCCCAAGGTGCGGACTCCGGCCGCAAAACCTGACACTGAAGGGGAGGGTCTGGGTGGGCCTTCCTACGGCGGCGGCTCAGGTGCGGGATGTGGCCTCTGCCCCACCCTTGGCGTCGCCCTCTTAGGTGGCGCACCTGGCCGCGCCGAAGGTCTGGTGGGTGACCCTGACTTCGCCCGGCTGCGCCCGGCTGGCGGACGACCCTGGCTGCGCCCGGCTGGCGGGTGGCGATGGCTGCGCCCGGCTGGCGGGCGGTGATGGCTGCGCCCGACTGGCGGATGACCCTGGCTGCGCCCGGCTTGCGGGCGGCGATGGCAGATCCAGACAGGCGGGCCACTCTGGCAGATCCGGCACGGCGGGCCACTCTGGCAGATCCAGCACGGCGGGCCACTCTGGCAGCTCCGAACAGGCGGGCCGCTCTGGCAGCTCCGAACAGGCGAGCCGCTCTGGCAGCTCCGAACAGGCGGGCCGCTCTGGTAGCTCCGAACAGGCGGCCGCTCTGGCAGCTCCGAACAGGAGGGCCGCTCTGGCAGCTCCGAACAGGCGGGCCGCTCTGGCAGCTCCGAACAGGCGGGCCGCTCTGGCAGCTCCGAACAGGCGGGCCGCTCTGGCAGCTCCGTACAGGCGGGCGGCTCTGGCAGCTCCATACAGGCGGGCGGCTCTGGCAGCTGCTGACTGGCGGGCGGCTCTGGCAGCTCCTGACTGGCGGGCGGCTCTGGCAGCTCCTGACTGGCGGGCGGCTCTGGCAGCTCCTGACTGGCGGGCGGCTCTGGCAGCTCCTGACTGGCAGGCGGCTCTGGACTGGCGAGACCCAGTGGAGGCCTAGTCCTGGGAGGTGTCACAGGATGGACCAGGATGGGGAGACCCACTGGAGGCCTGGTCCATGGAGCAGGCACAGGACAGACCAGGATAGGGAGACCCACTGGAGGCCTGGTCCGAGGAGGAGGCACAGGCTTAACCAGGATGGGAGACCCACTGGTGGCCTGGTCCTAGGAGGAGGCACAGGACGGACCGGGTCCAGAAGACGCACTGGAGGTCTAGAGCGCACGGCCTGCACAACCCGTCCTGGCTCAATGCCCAACCTCCCCCGGCAGATGTTAAGAGCTGGGATGTAGCGCACCGGGCTCTCCACGCGTACTGGGGACACCGTGCGCTTTATCGCATAACATGGTGTCTGACCAGTACTGCGCTGCCTCCTGTAAGCACGGGGAGCTGGCTCGGGTCTCCAACCTGACTCTGCCACACTCCCCGTGTGCCCCCCCAAAATGTTTTGGGGGGGCTGCCTCTCGGGCTTCCTTCCCAGCCGTGTTCCCTCATACCGTTGCCGTTGGTCCTTCTTTCCTGCTGCCTCCACTCTTCTGAGTGCCTCTACCTGTTCCCATGGGAGGCGATCCCTTCCGACCAGGATCTCTTCCCAAGTGTAGGATCCCTTGCCGTCCAGGATGTCCTCCCATGTCCAGTCCTTTCTCTCCCTGGTCCAGGATCCTTGCTCCTCCTGGCGCTGCCCCTTCCTCCGCTGCTTGGTCCTTGTTTGGTCGGTAATTCTGTAACGGCTGTCTGAAGAGAAAGTGGACCAAAACGCAGTGTTATGTGTGACTCCCAATCAACAACAACGAACTTCAGCTGTGCCTGATTGGGAGCCACACACGGGCCAAAACAAAGAAATACAAAAACATAGAAAAAGAACATAGAACGCCCACCGAATGTAACACCCTGGCCTAACCAAAATAAAGAACAAAATATCCCTCTCTATGGCCAGGGCGTTACAGGGTGGTGTAAAATAATCGTCCTCTATGGAGCAACCACGAAATAGTAAAGGGTTCAAGATGATTTATAACTGGTATAAACTTTGGTGTAACCTCCACAACGATCCTGACATCTCTGTGATAATCTTCTCTTTCCAAGGGAGAAACTAAAACAATTTATTTTTAAAATAGCTTGGGTCAGTAACACACGGGCAGGTGTATTCACTAATACAGCAATGGTGTATGCTTTAAGGTTTTTCCCCCCACAGGCAACCCTTCAAGCATCTGATCCAGAAGTCCACTCCGCTAATTCAAATACACAGGCTTTATATTGTCTATAACCAACTCCTGATTTAACATCCAACCATTCAGTCATACCACACAGAAGACATGATACATAGAACAATTACAAAATACATAGAACAATTACAGACCCTTAACAGAAAAATATTCAAACCCTTAACTCTATCACGACAATCAGCATTTTATACTTGGAATTTATGCCCTAAGTGCTATCACCAAGTCTTATAATCATAAACATTTAATCCAGGAATTTATAACCTAAACTCAGTAGTCTTTCAAAGATAATTTGTAAAAATCCAAATAACTTCACAGATCTTCATTGTAAAGGGATTAAACACTGTTTCCCATGCTTGTTCAATGAACCATAAACAATTAATGAACATGCACCTGTGGAATGGTCGTTAAGGCACTAACAGCTTACAGATAGTAGGCAATTAAGGTCATAGTTATGAAAACTTAGGACACTAAAGAGGCCTTTCTACTGACTTTGAAAAACACCAAAAGAAAGATGCCCAGGGTCTCTGCTCATCTGTGGCAGCGTAACCTAGTGGTTAGAGCATTGGACTAGTAACTGAAAGGTTGCAAGATTGAATCCCTGAGCTGACAAGGTACAAATCTGTAGTTCTGCCCCTGAACAAGGCAGTTAACCCACTGTTCCTAGGCTGTTATTGAAAATAAGAATTTGTTCTTAACTGACTTGCCTAGTTAAATAAAGGTAAAATTCAAAAAATAAATCTGTGTGAATGTGCCTTAGGCATGCTGCAAGGAGGCATGAGGACTGCAGATGTGGCCAGGGCAATAAATTGCAATGTCTGTACAGTGAGATGCCTAAGACAGTGCTACAGGACGGCAGCTGATACCCTCGCAGTGGCAGACCATGTGTAACAACACCTGCACAGGATCGGTACATCTGAACATCACACCTGCGGTACAGGATGGCAACATCAACTTCCTGAGTTACACCAGGAATGCACAATCCCTCCATCAGTGCTCAGACTGTCCGTGAGAGGCTGGACTGAGGGCATGTAGGCCTGTTGTAAGGCAGGTCTTCACCAGACATCACCGGCAACAACGTTGCCTATGGGCACAAACCCACTGTCTCTGGACCAGACAGGACTGGCAAAAAGTGCTCTTCACTGACAAGTCGCGGTTTTGTCTCACCAGGGGTGATGGTCGGATTCGCGTTTATCGTCGAAGGAATGAGTGTTAAACCGAGGCCTGTACTCTGGAGCGGGATCGATTTGGAGGTGGAGGGTCCGTCATGGTCTGGGGCGGTGTATCACAGCATCATCGGGCTGAGCTTGTTGTCATTGCAGGCAATCTCAATGCTGTGCGTTACAGGGAAGACATCCTCCTTCCTGCAGGCTCATCCTGACATGACCCTCCAGCATGACAATGCCACCAGCCATACTACACGTTCTGTGCGCGATTTCCTGCAAGACAGGAATGTCAGTGTTCTGCCATGGCCAGCAAAGAGCCGGGATCTCAATCCCATTGAGCACATCTGGGACCTGTTGGATTGGAGGGCGAGGGCTAGGGCCATTCTCCCCAGAAATGTCCGGGAACTTGCAGGTGCCTTGGTGGAAGAGTGGGGTAACATCTCACAGCAAGAACGGGCAAATTTGGTGCAGTCCATGAGGAGGAGATGCACTGCAGTACTTAATGCAGCTGGTGGCCACACCAGATACTGACTGTTACTTTTGATTTTGACCCCCCCCCCTTTGTTCAGGGACACATTATTCCATTTCTGTTAGTCACATGTCTGTGGAACTTGTTCAGTTTATGTCTCAGTTGTTGAATCTTGTTATGTTCATACAAATATTTACACATGTTAAGTTTGCTGAAAATAAATGCAGTTGACAGTGAGAGGATGTTTTTTTTTTATGAGTTTGTGGTATGATTCGTTGTTAGCCTATTGCAGATCTGGAAAAAACGATCCATCTACCACTATTTTTAGGGGAGGTGCATGTAAGCAGATGGGGACATTTGGCTGGAAGAAATTATATAGTAAAACCTGCAATAGAGTGAATGTAAACCAGAAAAAACTCACTTCCCTCCCCTGTGCCCAAGCAATAAACACACTTCCCTCCCCTGTGCCCAATCAAAAAAAACACTTCCCTCCCCTGTGCCCAATCAAAAAACCCACTTCCCTCCCCTGTGCTCAACCAAAAAACCCACTTCCCTCCCCTATGCCCAACCAAAAAACCCACTTCCCTCCCCTGTGCCCAATCAAAAAACCCACTTCCCTCCCCTGTGCCCAATCAAAAAACCCACTTCCCTCCCCTGTGCCCAATCAAAAAACCCACTTCCCTCCCCTGTGCCCAACCAAAAAACACACTTCCCTCCCCTGTGCCCAACCAAAAAACACACTTCCCTCCCCTGTGCCCAACCAAAAAACACACTACCCTCCCCTGTGCTCAATCAAAAAACCCACTTCCCTCCCCTGTGCCCAACCATAAAACCCACTACCCTCCCCTGTGCCCAACCATAAAACACACTACCCTCCCCTGTGCCCAACCAAAAAACACACCCTACCCGAAGCAAAAAAATATTTTTACATTTGAGTCATTTAGCAGACGCTCTTATCCAGAGCAATTAGGGTTAAATGACTTGCTCAAGGGTACATTGACAGATTACTCACCTAGTCAGCTCGGGGATTCAAACCAGCGACCTTTCAGTTATTGGCCCAAAGTTCTTAACCGCTATGCTACCTGTCTAGACCTTAATCTGTCCCTTAGAGTTGAATGCCCTTTCTAGTCTATGGGTGATTTCTATGGGCGACACTGCCAAAGAAAGACTGACTACACATAACATACTGTAACGTGTTATTACACACTTTAACACCCACCCACATACATACAGTACATACATACAGTACATACATGTAGTACATACATACAGTACATACATACAGTACAAAGAGTTTGGAGAGTATTCAGACCTATTGACTTTTTCCACATTTTATTACGTTACAGCCTTATTCTAAAATGGACCAACATTTTTTTTTCCTAATCAATCTACACACAATAGCCCATAATGACAAAGCCAAAAAATATGTCCCTTACTGGTCGTATCAATACAATTCAAATGAATATTCTACCAAAAAATGTATTGTATTTCGTCAATGATTCCAGTGTCCCCCCACCCAACAGAAATGCTTTGATACCCTTAACAATTCTATCTCAAGATTTTATTGGAGACAGAAAAATGCGAGAATTAAACTTACTACATTACAATACTGTATATATTATTTGGCCTTTCAAATGAATAATATAGCCAAATGGCTCAATTATCCAAGTGTAAACTCACCTTCCTGGATTGATATAGAACACTCCTGTGTAAAATAACGTAACATCCAAGATCTGCCTTATATTGCTCAATCTGTAAAAAATGTGCTCTTTTCAAATCCCTTCTCATTAAATACACTGGAAGTATGGAAAAAAGCCCACAAAGTAACTAACACAAAACTGTCTCTTTCATTGAACTCTCCTATTTGGTCGAATCATGATTTTCTAATTGCAGGGAAATTGTTAGAGTTTACTCTATGGAAGAATAAAGGCATTACATACATCTATCAGTTATTTGATAAAGGACAGTTCATTTCATTTAAGGAGTTACAGGATAGGTTTCATCTGAATAGCTTCTCAAGCTTTCATTACCTACAGATGAAACAGTTACTTAGATCTAAATTGCAATTCGACGCAACAGAACAACATCTCAGAGCTAAGCCAATTTTTCTTAGACAACTGCAGTAAAATAAATATTAATCCAAAATGTATTAAAAAAAAACTGATAGAGAAACCCTAGAGAAACGGAGCAAAGATGTAGACATCTCCCTTAATAGGGAAGCTCAGAAGAAAGTATTTACCAGCCCCCACAGCATCGTGCGTAATATGAAAATAAATGTTATCCAGTATAAAATTAGACATAAATTCGACTATACCAATACAACTCTGTCGCTGATTGGCCTTGTTGACTCACCTCAGTATCAATTCTGCCAAACAGACCTCCCCAACACTCATCTCCATGCAGTACTGGTTTTGTCCCATTATTGAGAATTACTGGAAAGAAGTTCTGAGCATTCTCTGTCATCCTCCATATTACCCTTCCTGCATCCGTATCACTCTGCATACGTACTTTAATATCCCCAAGGACAAAAAACAGTTTCTACTGTTTTCCTTCATCTGCAAAAAAAGTGATACTGTTAAACTGGAAAAGCAGATCAATGTTTCAACCATACACTGGCTTAATTTACTGTCTGACCTGCCCCCCTTGGAGAGATCCTCATTCAAATGAAATAACAAACTGACGGACTTTAACACAATCTGGGAACCATTCCTATTCTACATCACCCTCAGGCAAGCCAAGATCAAATATGACATTCATTATGAGTTATTTGCTAACTGGCTGCTTACCCACAAGCCTTCTTTTGTCTTGTCTGGTCCTGTCTGTCCTCTCTTGTCCTGTCTGTCCTCTCTGGTCCTGTCTGATCCTCTCTGGTCCTGTCTGATCCTCACTGGTCCTGTCTGATCCTCACTGGTCCTGTCTGATCCTCTCTGGTCCTGTCTGATCCTCTCTGGTCCTGTCTGATCCTCTCTGGTCCTGTCTGATCCTCTCTGGTCCTGTCTGATCCTGTCTTGTTTCCCTTTCCTTTTCTTTTTTTTCTTGATTCTTTTTCCCCCCTCTCACCCAGTGGTGGAAAGTACTTAAGTAAAAATACTTGAAAGTACTACTAAGTCGTTTTTAGGGGTATCTGTACTTTTTGACTACTTTTACTTTTACTTCACTACATTCCTAAAGAAAATAATGTACTTTTTACTCCATACATTTTCCCTGACACCCAAAAGTACTTGTAACAGTTTGAATGCTTAGCTGCTTAGCCTAGCCCCAAGAAGTTAGCAGGACAGGAAAATGGTCCAATTCACACACTTATCTAGAGAACATCCCTTATCATTCCTACTGCCTCTGTTCTGGTGGATTCACTAAACACAAATGCTTCGTTTGTAAATTATAAGTGTTGGAGTGTGCCCCTGGCTATCCATACATAAAACACACATATATATTACTTTTGATACTTAAGTATATGTAATATCAAATACTTTTAGTATTTTACTGGCTGACTTTCAATTTTACTTGAGTCATTTTCTATTATGGTATCTTTACTTTTACTCAAGTCTGACAACTGGGTACTTTTTCCACCACTGCTCTCACCTTACTTTTCCGCTCTTTCTGACTTTTTGGTTGTAGTTTACCTTCTTCACTATAATACAAGTGTGTATGTAAAAAATAATAATAAATATATATAAAAAAGTGCCACCCTTTTCCCTATTTAGTTCAGCATGGGCCCTGGTCAAAAGTAGTACACTGTATAGGGAATAGGGCTCCATTTGAGACGCACGCAAAGTGCTGTTGTGGTCTGCACAGGGTCCAAGTCAAAGGAAGATAGAGGCAGAAACAACAAGAAACCTAATAAACCTTTACAGTGTCTTGCGAAAGTATTCGGCCCCCTTGAACCTTTCGACCTTCTGCCACATTTCAGGCTTCAAACATAAAGATATAAAACTGTAATTTTTTGTGAAGAATCAACAACAAGTGGGACACAATCATGAAGTGGAACGAAATTTATTGGATATTTCAAACTTTTTTAACAAATAAAAAACTGAAAAATTGGGCGTGCAAAATTATTCAGCCCCCTTAAGTTAATACTTTGTAGCGCCACCTTTTGCTGCGATTACAGCTGTAAGTCGCTTGGGGTATGTCTCTATCAGTTTTGCACATCGAGAGACTGAAATTGTTGCCCATTCCTCCTTGCAAAACAGCTCGAGCTCAGTGAGGTTGGATGGAGAGCGTTTGTGAACAGCAGTTTTCAGTTCTTTCCACAGATTCTCGATTGGATTCAGGTCTGGACTTTGACTTGGCCATTCTAACACCTGGATATGTTTATTTGTGAACCATTCCATTGTAGATTTTGCTTTATGTTTTGGATCATTGTCTTGTTGGAAGACAAATCTCCGTCCCAGTCTCAGGTCTTTTGCAGACTCCATCAGGTTTTCTTCCAGAATGGTCCTGTATTTGGCTGCATCCATCTTCCCATCAATTTTAACCATCTCCCTGCCCCTGCTGAAGAAAAGCAGGCCCAAACCATGATGCTGCCACCACCATGTTTGACAGTGGGGATGGTGTGTTCAGGGTGATGAGCTGTGTTGCTTTTACGCCAAACATAACGTTTTGCATTGTTGCCAAAAAGTTCGATTTTGGTTTCATCTGACCAGAGCACCTTCTTCCACATGTTTGGTGTGTCTCCCAGGTGGCTAGTGGCAAACTTTAAACGACACTTTTTATGGATATCTTTAAGAAATGGCTTTCTTCTTGCCACTCTTCCATAAAGGCCAGATTTGTGCAGTATACGACTGATTGTTGTCCTATGGACAGAGTCTCCCACCTCAGCTGTAGATCTCTGCAGTTCATCCAGAGTGATCATGGGCCTCTTGGCTGCATCTCTGATCAGTCTTCTCCTTGTATGAGCTGAAAGTTTAGAGGGACGGCCGGGTCTTCGTAGATTTGCAGTGGTCTGATACTCCTTCCATTTCAATATTATCGCTTGCACAGTGCTCCTTGGGATGTTTAAAGCTTGGGAAATCTTTTTGTATCCAAATCCGGCTTTAAACTTCTCCACAACTGTATCTCGGACCTGCCTGGTGTGTTCCTTGTTCTTCATGATGCTCTCTGCGCTTTAAACGGATCTCTGAGACTATCACAGAGCAGGTGCATTTATACGGAGACTTGATTACACACAGGTGGATTCTATTTATCATCATTAGTCATTTAGGTCAACATTGGATCATTCAGAGATCCTCACTGAACTTCTGGAGAGAGTTTGCTGCACTGAAAGTAAAGGGGCTGAATAATTTTGCACGGCCAATTCTTCAGTTTTTTATTTGTTAAAAAAGTTTGAAATATCCAATAAATTTCGTTCCACTTCATAATTGTGTCCCACTTGTTGTTGATTCTTCACTAAAAATTACAGTTTTATATCTTTATGTTTGAAGCCTGAAATGTGGCAAAAGGTTGAAAAGTTCAAGGGGGCCGAATACTTTCGCAAGGCACTGTATGTCTACATAGATTTACCATAATGAAAATACCATTGAGTTAAACATTGCCGATTGAAATCCATCCTTTGACAGTCATGTTAATTCAATTCAATTAGAGCCCCACACACACACACACACACACACACACACACACACACACACACACACACACACACACACACACACACACACACACACACACACACACACGTCAAGGAGTAAAGAAGAGGCTTGATAGCGCAGCAAATGCTCCTCATCAAGCCTTAGTAACTGTCTCCATGGTGATGCTCCAGGTGTCTCGATGGTGTTGCCAAGGAAACGGTTTTACCTGCTTAGGCTGTCAGAGTTGAAGCCTTTCCCTGCCACTACGCACGGACAGAGCCACACGCACACAACTCTACCTCTGTAAGCAGGCCTGTGGTTTTTAGTGATGTAAAGCTCTCTAGCTCTTCAAGCTGGCTTTAAATAAGATGACAACATAGTCAGTTTGTATTTTTATAGATGTGTGTGTGTGTTTTGATTGTGTGTGCCTGCATGTGTGTGTGTGTGTTCTGAGTTAGTACAAGAGCCCGTTCCGTGTCACAGTGGATAAGAATAAAAGCTCCAGCTCAGAGTTCAGATAAGAAACTGGAGAAGTAAAAGACGAGGTCATATTGCTTCCATCTGAAATGAGCCGGAGATTGTAATATGTCCCAATTGGCACCCTATTCCCTATATAGTGCACTACTTTTGCCCAGAGCCCTATGGTCCCTGGTCAAAAATAGGGCACTAAATAGGGAATAGGCTGGCATTTAGAACAAAGGCTTTATGTTCTCTTCATAGCAGCTGTATCTGTGTAGAGCAGGTTCAAGCAATTATCCATCACAACACAGTCTGCTTTCCATCATCTTTCAGTCTAAAGGCATCTTTCTGTTATGTGTATTCCTCACACAGCAGGAGATTGGCTGCTGGAAGACAAATGACAACGGGAGAACAGAAAGGTAGATTATATTGGAAGATGATTTAGAACATTTCTTTGAACCTGGAAGAAGACTGGCTTTTAGCTATCATTCAAATATCCTCTCTCTTTCTCTCTATATATCTCCCTCTCTCCCCCTCCTTCTCTCTCTCGCTCTCCCCCTGTCCTCTCTCTCTCCCTCCTTCATTCTCACCCTCTTCCCCTGTCCTCTCTCTCTCTCCCCCTCCTCTCTCTCCCTCTTCCCCTGTCCTTCCTCTCTCTCTCCCTCCTTCGATCTCTCCCTCTTCCCCTGTCCTCTCTCTCTCTGCCTCTGCCCTCTCTCTCTCTCCCTCCTTTGTTCTCTCCCTCTTCCCCTGTCCTCTCTCTCTCCCTCCTTCATTCTCACCCTCTTCCCCTGTCCTCTCTCTCTCTCCCCCTCCTCTCTCTCCCTCTTCCCCTGTCCTTCCTCTCTCTCTCCCCCTCCTCTCTCTCCCTCTTCCCCTGTCCTTCCTCTCTCTCTCCCTCCTTCGATCTCTCCCTCTTCCCCTGTCCTCTCTCTCTCTGCCTCTGCCCTCTCTCTCTCTCCCTCCTTTGTTCTCTCCCTCTTCCCCTGTCCTCTCTCTCCCCCTCCTCTCTCTCTCTCCCTCTGCCCTCTCTCTCTCTCTCTCCCTCATAGCTTGCTCCTGTTGATCATGTATGGTATCCTATGATAAGGTATGATGGTTCATGTAGATCTTTTGACTGAGCTGGAGAACTCCTGTTATCAATGAGTGTAGATGACAGCTGCACTATACTGTATACTGTCTATCAATCTGGGTTTATAATCTAGATAATATGGTTCTGGGGCATTCACCATCAGGCAAGGAGTTGAGTTTATATTCTATATATTACGCAGCATTGTATTCTATACCTGTATGTCGGTTGGTAATAAGAAACATGGCCTTTACCTCACATCTGAAATCAAGTAGAATGAGACACCTGTTAAGTGAGGATGGAAAAGAAAGGAGGGGAAGGGGAGGGGAGGGAAGATGGGAGGGGAAGGGGAGGGGAGGGAAGATAGGAGGGGATGGGAAGGGGAGGGAAGATGGGAGGGGAAAGGAAGGGGAGGGAAGATGGGAGGGGGGAGGAGGGAAAGAGGGCAAAGAAAGATGGGATTAAAAGGAGGAAAATTGGAGCAGAGAAACCAGAGTCTGTGTTAATTCATCATCCTCCTGATTGGGACTTCCTTCCTGAAAATGAGACACATTACTCTACATTCTACACTCTGGGAGAGAGGAGGGTGAGGGGTGGGAGAGGGATGGAGGAAAGAGTAGAGAAGAAGAGTGGAGAACTGAATGCTCTGAGATAAATGGGTGAGGGGAAGAGAAGAGGAAGCAAGCAAGGAGGGAAGAGGGGAGAGGAACTGATTCCCATAGGGTGGATCAGATTTAGAGCAGAATTTAGTCTGTAGCAGTTCAGTCATTCTGTACCAGCCTCTGCTTTCCAGTCCAATTCCACTGTTCCTCTGCATCCAGCCAGGTCACCTGTGATACAAGTCAGTATTTGACGTCCATCCATGTCTGAGGACAACGGGAGATGACGAGGAAACCGGCCACTAGGGGCAACATTGAGCAATGTTACATTTACATTTACATTTAAGTCATTTAGCAGACGCTCTTATCCAGAGCGACTTACAAATTGGTGGATTCACCTTATGATATCCAGTGGAACAACCACTTTACAATAGTGCATCTAAATCTTTAGGGGGGGGGGGGGTTAGAAGGATTACTTTATCCTATCCCAGGTATTCCTTAAAGAGGTGGGGTTTCAGGTGTCTCCGGGAGGTGGTGATTGACTCCGCTGTCCTGGCGTCGTGAGGGAGCTTGTTCCACCATTGGGGTGCCAGAGCAGCAAACAGTTTTGACTGGGCTGAGCGGGAACTGTGCTTCCTCAGAGGTAGGGAGGTGAGCAGGCCAGAGGTACCTTCAAGTTGGATTTGGTTTTGAGTGGGGATCACAGATGGGCTTAATTATCCGCCTCTGGTGCCAAAGGTTGCATGTTCGAATCGAGTGATAGAAAGTTTTTTATTTTATTTTAAGCCTATCCCAAACCTTAACCATTTGAGTTAATACCTAACCAACATCGAAATGTTGACATTTGAGAAACATGGGTGAACATCTAATTCTGACACAAGACTGTGAGAGCTTGTTGCTGCATTCCTAATTCATGAGGTCTTTCTCTCTGTGGTCCCCCCACCCTCCTCCTCACTTTTTTTTTCATGAGCATGGCCTTAATTCTATTACAGCATATTGGATGACTGTCATTCATATTCCATTCACCCAGCTCAATTTTTATTTTACCTTTATTTAACTAGGTAAGTCAGTTAATAACAAATTCTTATTTTCAATGACGGCCTAGGAACAGTGGGTTAACTGCCTTGTTCAGGGGCAGAACAACAGATTTGTACCTTGTCAGCTCGGGGATTAAATCCTGCAACCTTTCGGTCCAACGCTCTAACCACTAGGCTACGCTGTCGCCAATGTAACATTGATAGGTTTAGCTTACTACATGATACTCAAATTTTCCCTATACCCATCATGAGGTTGCTACAACCCAGCCTATGAATGAAAGTTTACAACATAGGTGCACACAGGTCAAGCCCCGGGATTCCTCAGAGCATGTACTGACATTTTGAAATATATTGATTGTTTTGTGTTTTTCAGTAGGATCCAAAGGTTGCCTCCCACAGGAGGGAGAGGCAGAATATTATCAGATGCGCAAGAAATTGCTGTTGTTGACATGGTAATTGGCAACAATGCAATAAAACTGCGGGAAATTCGGGACAGGGTTCTGGCAGACAATATCACTTTTGGGAATGTGAATACGGTCAGCACAGCGACAATTGCCAGAGTCCTAGAGGAACATTAAATAAGGATGAAGCAGTTGTACACTGTACCCTATGAGAGAAACGGTGAACGTGTAAAAGAACTCAGGTATCAATATGTCCAGGTAAGATGTCTGTTCAATAACCAAATAGGGTACATACACAGCTATGCATAATGTAAAGTACTGTAAAACTGTGGATTTACTGTATTTTAGAGAGTAATTGAGATGGAAGTTAGGCAAACTGCACATACATTCATCTTTGTGGATGAAGCTGGATTCAACCTGGCAAAAACACGCTGCAGGGGAAGAAATGTGATTGGACAGAGAGCAACCATGGATGTCTCAGGCCAGAGAGGAGCTAACGTCACAATGTGTGCAGCACTGTCCAATTATGGTTTGCTGTTACACAAACCACTCATTGGCCCCTACAATACAGAGAGGCTCATTTATTTTCTGGATGACCTGCATAATCGACTTGTACCAGCGGAGGAGAGAGGGGCAAGAAACTCCCCTACCTTCATTATTGTGTGGGATAATGTGGCATTCCACCACTCGGCTGCAGTCACAGACTGGTTTGCTGCACATCCTTACTGGATGCCAAGAATGCGGGGTGTGGAGACACTTCTCCTGAAGACTGCCAGGGTTGGATTAGACATTTCAGAAGATACTTTCCAAGATGCATCACCAGAGAAGACATAAGATGTGATGTTACAGTTTTTCTCAGTCGCTTTGGTGCATTTCTTAGATCAAAAGTGCCATTCTTGATACTACTTGTACAAATTCCAAATCATCTAGTCACTTGTGCACATCATTAAAGCAATTTCTTATTCCTTTGAACAAATTGCAATTGCTTTTATACATATTGCAATTGATAATGTACAAGTGTCAGCTTTTTTCCACATTTTCAATTGCTCATGTCATGTTGATCAAAATATAGCAGATGGTTCTCTGTTGAATAGTCTTACCCCTCAAAACATCTAGGCAGTAGTTCCTTGCATAAGCCATTACATGCAAAATTGTTGAACTATTTGTCATAAACTGTCAAGCATAGTTTTACACATTTCTATTAGACCTTTTGTACAAAAACGTGAATTGATGAATGATGCAGGTGTTAGTTCAACCAACAATCAACCAGTTGTCTAAATTGCTCAAAGGTGCATCTCATGAAGAATCAATTGGCAAGCATATATAGACAGACCACAACACAGAGTTGCAATTTTCCAATAATGGATGGACCAGGAAATGAACAGGGTCAACAGCCAAGAGGAGGAAGAAGAGGAGCAAGGATGCGTGGTGGAAGGCAAAACAGAGGAAGAGGCAGAAGAGGACATAGGCGCATATCTGATGACATAAGGGCCACTATTGTAGACCATGTTGTCAATCATGGCCTTACAATGGCTGAGGCGGGTCGAAGGGTGCAGCCGAATATTGGGAGATCAACCGTGTCCTCAATAGTTCAAACGTTTTGAAGAGAGAACAGGTATATCCACCAATGTACAGTGCACAGTTACTGTACATAAGCAGTATACTGTATACTTCCTACAATGCTTCATATTACAGTAGTCCACTTGTATTTCACAGCATACAGAAATATACTCTATACAGATACATACTGCACCTTACATGCACCCACCTGTATGTTTTACAGTAAAATGTGTGTTCGCATAGTTTTGGTCTATGTGAAAATGTGCGATGCATCACTGCATTTTTCCCCACATAGGACTGCAAGATTACCTCAAACCGGTGGCAGAGGACGCCTTTTCACACCTCAACAGGAGGAGGCTATTTGCACCATGGTCCAAGCAAACAATGCCATGAGACTCAGGGAAATACAAAGGACCATTATAGAAGACAACGATGTCTTTGAAAACATCCATACGGTTAGCATCTCAACCATCGACAGGGCGCTGCAAAGAAACCAGATGAGTATGAAACAGCTGTACCGTGTACCATTCCAAAGGAATGAGGACAGAGTTAAGGAGCTACGGTACCAGTATGTACAGGTAAAACATATATCTATGTAACTACTTTACAGCAACATTTTATAGTGATACATAGTACAGTAAGCATAAACTGCACACATTTCCATTGCTGTGGAAGGAACATGCAATATATGTACATTTTATGTCACTCTTCCTTACCAAAACAAATTCAACTGTGTGTTCTGGGATATAGCTTAAAATGGATTTGGAATCAAGTGAACCCTCTCACAACTTTGTATACGTGGATGAGGCTGGCTTCAACCTGACCAAATGCAGAAGGCGGGGTCGGAATATCATCGGTCACAGAGCTACTGTGGATTTGCCAGGCCAACGGGGAGGAAATATCACCATGTGTGCTGCTATTTCGGAGCATGGTGTCCTAACCCATATCCCCCTTATAGGGCCATACAACACCCAGCATCTACTCAACTTTTTAGAGACTCTCTACAGGGCTCTCATCATGTTTAGAGAGGATTTGCCAAAGTATGTGGTCATTTGTGATAATGTGAGTTTCCATCGATCAAACATCATAAGGCAATGGTTTGTGACCCACCCGTGGATGCTCATAGAATTCCTCCCACCTTATTCACCATTCCTTAACCCAATTGAGGAGTTCTTTTCAGCATGGAGGTAGAAGGTGTACGATCGTCAGCCACACACACAGATGACCCTGCTGGCTGCAATGGATGCAGCATGTGAGGACATCACAGTAGACGCCTGCAGACGATGGATAAGGCATTCCAAAATATTCTTTCACGTTGCATTGGAAGGGAAAATATCCGGTGTGATGTGGATGAGAATATGTGGGCCGACAGACAGGAACGTCTGGATGTGTAGAGACAGCACTAGAACAGTGCTGCGGGCAAAGTTGTGCCTTAGGGGTGGTTTCCTGTGTTTCTTTCAAAAAAAATGTTTTTCCCTTTGTGCACCTTGGGTTGTCCAGTCTCTTTCAATCAATAACCCACATACAGTAATATGTAAATAGTACTGTTGAAATTGATATATGCCATAGAAGTGCAGCCTTGTGCATTTTCAATACAGTAACTGTCATCCAAACTGTAGCCTAAGTTTACATCAGGTAATACTGTCAAAATACACAGTTCCATTGACAACATGCCTAAACATTTTGACGACCTTGTTCGTGAACAATGACTCAATGACTTATCATTCTGATGACACTGACATGATCATTGGCATGAATATTTACTTTTGAGAGATGTACTAAGGATTTTTAGTGACTGACTAGCTTTAGAAACACATCTATTGTATATTGCAGTTTGTACAAATTGTTCTGAGAAATGCACTTATTATTTTGCACATGTTAGGGATGATGTGAAAAATGCACTAAAGCGACTGAGAAAAACTGTAATGAGAACTTGTGGCCAACTGCAGGAGAGAGGGAGAACTAGAACCCTCACAGTACTGTACAGTAGGAGTGATTATACTATACATGTTGTTGATGTTTTTTTGTAATTATTATTGCAGACCTGGAATTTCAGGAATTAGTTTTTTGTTTCAACTTTTTCTTTTTCACAAGTAAATGACTATATGCAAATATATAGAAGAAATAAAGGCTATTGAAGCAAATTGCTGCATTTCTGATTCATTCTTGTTACGTATACTTTAGTACAGTCAATAAAGTGAAAAGGTGTTATTCTTATTCTATAATGAAATATTGATTAATGTGAACAATCATTCAAACTTCAAAGAGAAAAGTTAATTGTTTATGTTATGCTCGCTGTTGTTAGTGTTTTTTAGGTCAGTGTGTTATGAGTGATAATGTATGCTTTCTGAGTGAGAATTGTTGTGTTATTTTGAGACATGTATATAGTGTTTTGGTGGTTTGAGTGAGTTTCAGAGGTGAGATTAACTGTTTGGCCAAGATGCATGTTGGTAATGCAGACTGTGTGAAGAGTTTTGAAAAGTGGCTTCAGTAATGACCGATGCTTGTTAGCAATTGAAAAAAACTGGAATCAATTATTTGGTGACATACTGTATGATTATATTTAGTATAGTTTTATCTAAAAAGTATACATTTTTAAATGTTTTAAAATTAAAACATTTATGAAATTCATTGAGGATGGTCCTCCCTCGTCTGAGGAGCCTCCACTGGTGTGTATATATATATATAATATATATATATATATATATACATATATATATATATGTGTGTGTGTGTGTGTGTGGGTGCGTGTGTGTGTGCCTGTATGTTAGTGTGTGTGTGCCTGTATGTGTGTGTGTGTGTGAGTGTGTGTGTGTGTGTGTGTGTTTGTATTTATATATGTATGTGTGTGCCTGTATGTGTGTGTTTGCCTGTCTGTGCATGTGCGTGTGTGTATGGTGGAGAGGGGATGTTTGGAAGCTGTGCGTTGACGTGTGTCACTCTGTGATACTCCTAGCAGGCGTCATTGTTACGCACTCCGCAAAATAACTGTTTAGCCCAGGGATGGACCATCATCATCATCCTTCTTCGTCTTTTTCTTCTTCTTCTTCTTTTCTTTGTCTTCATCACAGGATCTAATGTCAATCCTCCAGGTCTCCCTACAGAGGGTCTTAACCTAACCCTTATCAACATGGAATAGGGTGCCATTTGGGCCCCACCCTGTTGAACGGTAAAGTTCGATTTCCGATTTCACCCTCAAAACTGATCTTGCTATCTTTTTCCTCCCCCTCTCTCTCTCTCTGGATGTTAATTCAGGTTTAACCCTGCTCTCTCTCTGGATGTTAACTCAGGTTTAACCCTGCTCTCTCTCTGCATGATAATTCAGGTTTAACCCTGCTCTCTCTCTGGATGTTAATTCAGGTTTAACCCTGCTCTCTCTCTGCATGATAATTCAGGTTTAACCCTGCTCTCTCTCTGGATGTTAATTCAGGTTTAACCCTGCTCTCTCTCTGGATGTTAATTCAGGTTTAACCCTGCTCTCTCTCTGGATGTTAACTCAGGTTTAACCCTGCTCTCTCTCTGGATGTTAATTCAGGTTTAACCCTGCTCTCTCTCTGGATGTTAATTCAGGTTTAACCCTGCTCTCTCTCTGGATGTTAATTCAGGTTTAACCCTGCTCTCTCTCTGGATGTTAACTCAGGTTTAACCCTGCTCTCTCTCTGTGTGAGTGTGTGCTGTGGGTTCCATGTGACGGGAACACACAGGTGACAAACTGATTATTATCATTATGGTGTGTTTATGTAATCGTGTGTGTGTGTGTGTGTGTGTGTGTGTGTGTGTGTGTGTGTGTGTGTGTGTGTGTGTGTGTGTGTGTGTGTGGGTGAGCCGGAGGGACCGTGTGTGTCAACACAGTGCTATCAGGAAGGATCTCTATTATACAGCCCCCCAAAATACATACACACACTACTCAGTTGGAGGACCACTGTTTGCTTGCACAGGATAGACTTACAGGCTGACTATACCGCTCGCGTTGCGTGCGCAAGCATTGCAGAATAAATGTTGAAATGTTTATTATTAAATTACTGCACCCACAATGCTCGTGCGCGCCAACGAGCGTCTGCGTTGCCAAGGGCTAAAATAGAAGTCAGTTCTATTTGTGACGCAGATCGTGCTGCAAGTCCAGCCTCTTTCATCTCCTCATTGGTTTATAGAAGCAGGTACCCACGTGCCATCTCCTCATTGGTTATACCCACGTGGGTGACTGAAAGACGAACAAGGTCAGTCGTGGTAATGCCCCTAATTTATGAAAGTTGCCAATCGCAATATAAAGTCAAGAGAAGAAAAGGCCTAGAAGGAGGAGAGATCACTAGAAATTATTCGGTTGACCGTTTTATGCGTGGATTAATTTTGCGGAGTAGAGGACCTTGTGCATTTCAGATTAAATAACAACTCAATGTTTATATCCCAGGACAAATTATCTAGCAACAGCAAGCTAGCTAAATAGGACAAATTAGCTAGCAAGTGCAAGCTGGCTAGCTAAATTGCCATAAATGTTTAATGCTTTTCGACCTGTCCCCAAATTAATGTAATTGGTTCAGAGTATGTTTTGATACTTTAACCTGCATGTCGTGACCGCATTTGGTGTGGGGGGGACAACATTTATTTATGCACAATGGCGCAGGATGGCTCACACGCGCAGCCAGTTTGGAGGGAAATCACCGATGAGTGTGTGCGTGTTCATGCTTGTGTGCCTGCTTACGTTTGTTTGTGTTCTCTACTGTGTGTGTCCAGATGTAGGATCATCATTGGATCACCCTGTTGCTGGATAACTTTCTTGCAATGCAGGACATTTTAAACTTGTAGTGTATTCAAGGTTTAAAAAGTTGGCAGAAGGTTGAGCGACACGGGCCAATCCCCCCTTTCCCCCAGGCCCGTTAGTCTATTCCAAACGAACGTCAATGCAACCCTTAGCCCTTTTAACGGCTGTCGTCGCAAGAAAACCAAGATGCAGCGGAGGTTGTGGATTCATTATAAATATTTAATAAAATGAACCACTAATAACAAAACATCAAACAGCAACGAAAGCTAACAGTCCTGTCTGGTCAAAACGAACGAGACAGAAAACAATTACCCACAAAACCCAAAGGAAAAAACCTGCTCCTTATGTCTGACTCCCAATCAACAACAACGAACTTCAGCTGTGCCTGATTGGGAGTCACACACGGCCCAAAACAAAGAAATACAAAAAAAACGAGAAAAAGAACATAGAACGCCCAGCCAATGTAACACCCTGGCCTAACCAAAATAAAGAACAAAAAACCCCTCTCTATGGCCAGGGCGTTACAGCCCTGCTCCCTTTGTCTCGCTCACACACACATTGACACTGACAGCTCGAAAACTAGCTACAATAGAAAGTGGAAAAGCAAAGTAAAAAACGAAAGGGTGGAGCTGAGAAGTTAAGAGACAAAAGAGTCAAAAGTCTTTACTCAAATGCAAGTAAATGTAAAAAATTAACCGACTTATTCGGTAGTACTAGTACCAGTGCCACCTACGCTAACATCGAAGTGCTAGACCGGCAAGAGGAAGATTCCACAACCCGGTTTGCGGGTAAAAGAGTAGACGGAGAGGACAGCGAAGCCAAAGACAGTGCAGCCGAAGCTGTAGATATGTGCCTAAATGTGTTACAAATACAACATGTTATATCAGAATTTATGAGTGAAATGCAAATACTATTGGTCAGCTACTAATGTGTAAATGTACCAGAAAGAAGGAATTGAGGTAAAAACGTACAGTAACTGGGTGTTCAAACCGGCTAGCGGAAAAACTCAAATTTGACACCTAGCAAAGCTCTGAATGCCTAGATTTCGCCTTCCTGTGATTTACTGTCGTATAATTTTTGTTAGTTAAAACCTGTTAGGGCTAGGGGGCAGTATTTGCACGGCTGGATAAAAAAAAATGTACCCGATTTAATCTGGTTACTAATCCTACCCAGTAACTAGAATATGCATACACTTATTATATATGGATAGAAAACACTCTAAAGTTTCTAAAACTGTTTGAATGGTGTCTGTGAGTATAACAGAACTCATTTGGCAGGCAAAACCCTGAGACATTTTCTGACAGGAAGTGGATACCTGATGTGTTGTATTACCTTTAAACCTATGCCATTAAAAAACACAGGGGCTGAGGAATATTTTGGCACTTCCTATTGCTTCCACTAGATGTCACCAGCCTTTACAAAGTGTTTTGAGTCTTCTGGAGGGAGATCTGCCCGAACAAGAGCCATGGAACGATGATGGCCCATTAGACACCTGGCGCGCGAGTTCATGTTGGGTACCCTCGTTCCAATACGTTATAAAAGAGTATGCATTCGTCCACCTTGAATATTATTCATGTTCTGGTTAAAAAAGGCCCTAATGATTTATGCTATACAACGTTTGACATGTTTGAACGAACGTAAATATATTTTTTCCCCTCGTTCATGAAGTGAAGTCCGGCGGGCTTAGATCATGTGCTAACAAGACGGAGATTTTTGGACATAAATTATGAGCTTTTTTGAACAAAACTACATTCGTTATGGACCTGTGATACCTGGAAGTGACATCTGATGAAGAGAATCAAAGGTAATGGATTATTTACATAGTATTTTCGATTTTAGATCTCCCCAACATGACGACTAGTCTGTATCGCAACGCGTATTTTTCTGGGCGCAGTGCTCAGATTATTGCAAAGTGTGATTTCCCAGTAAGGTTCTTTTTAAATCTGGCAAGTTGATTGCGTTCAAGAGATGTAAATCTATAATTCTTTAAATGACAATATAATATTTTACCAATGTTTTCTAATTTTAATTATTTAATTTGTGATGCTGACTTGACTGCCGGTTATTGGAGGGAAACGATTTCCTCAACATCAATGCCATAGTAAAACGTTGTTTTTGGATATAAATATGAACTTGATAGAACTAAAAATGCATGCATTGTCTAACATAATGTCCTAGGAGTGTCATCTGATGGAGATTGTAAAAGGTTAGTGCATCATTTTAGCTGGTTTTATGGTTTTGGTGACCCTGTCTTTGAATTGACAAAACATTACACACAACTCTTGTAAATGTACTGTCCTAACATACTCTAAATTTATGCTTTCGCCGTAAAACCTTTTTGAAATCGTAAAACGTGGTTAGATTAAGGAGATGTTTATCTTTCAAAGGGTGTAAAATAGTTGTATGTTTGAAAAATTTGAATTTTGACATTTATTTGGATTCAAATTTGCCGCTCTTGAAATGCACCTGCTGTTGATGGAGTGCACCACGGGGGGGACGCCTGCGTCCCACCTAGCCCATAGAGGTTAAAATAAGCATTTTCATTTGATTCTGATTGCTGTTGCCTTGTCGTTCTAAACGCTAAATTGCATTAGACATATTCAGTCGTGGCCAAAAGTTTTGAGAATGACACAAATATAAATTTTCACGAAGTCTGCTGCCTTAGTTTGCATGATGGCAATTTGCATATACTCCAGAATGTTATGAAGAGTGATCAGATGAATTGCAATTAATTGCAAAGTCCCTCTTTGCCATGCAAATGAACGGAATCCCCCAAAAACATTTCCACTGCATTTCAGCCCTGCCACAAAAGGACCAGCTGACATCATGTCAGTGATTCTCTCGTTAACACAGGTGTGAGTGTTGATGAGGACAAGGCTGGATATCACTCTGTCATGCTGATTGAGTTCGAATAACAGACTGGACGCTTCAAAAGGAGGGTGGTGCTTGGAATCATTGTTCTTCTTCTGTCAACCATGGTTACCTGCAAGGAAACCTGTGCCGTCATCATTGCTTTGCACAAAAAGGGCTTTACAGGCAAGGATATTGCTGCCAGTAAGATTGCACCTAAATCAACCATTTATCGGATCATCAAGAACTTCAAGGAGAGCGGTTCAAATGTTGTGAAGAAGGCTTCAGTGCGCCCAAGAAAGTCCAGCAAGCGCCGGGATCATCTCCTAAAGTTGATTCAGCTGTGGGATCGGAGCACCACCAGTACAGAGCTTGCTCAGGAATGGCAGCAGGCAGGTGTGAGTGCATCTGCACGCACAGTGAGGCGAAGACTTTTGGAGGATGGCCTGGTTTCAAGAAGGGCAGCAAAGAAGCCACTTCTCTCCAGGAAAAACATCAGGGACAGACTGATATTCTGCAAAAGGTACAGGGATTGGACTGCTGAGGACTGGGGTAAAGTCATTTTCTCTGGTGAATCCCCTTTCTGATTGTTTGGGGCATCCGGAAAAAAGCTTGTCCGGAGAAGACAAGGTGAGCGCTACCATCAGTCCTGTGTCATGCCAACAGTAAAGCATCCTGAGATCATTCATGTGTGGGGTTGATTCTCAGCCAAGGGAGTGGGCTCACTCACAATTTTTCCTAAAAACACAGCCATGAATAATGAATGGTACCAACACATCCTCCGAGAGTAACTTCTCCCAACCATCCAGGAACAGTTTGGTGACGAACAATGCCTTTTTCAGCATGATGGAGCATCTTCCCATAAGGAAAAAGTGATAACTAAGTGGCTCGGGGAACAAAACATCGATATTTTGGGTCCATGGCCAGGACACTCCCCAGACCTTAATCCAATTGAGAACTTGTGGTCAATCCTCAAGAGGCGGGTGGACAAACAAAAACCCACAAATTCGGACAAACTCCAAGCATTGATTATGCAAGAATGGGCTGCCATCAATCAGGATGTGGCCCAGAAGTTAATTGACAGCATGCCAGGGCAGATTGCAGAGGTCATGAAAAAGAAGGGTCAACACTGCAAATATTGACTCTTTGCATCAACTTCATGTAATTGTCAATAAAAGCCTTTGACGCTTATGAAGTGCTTGTAATTATACTTCAGTATTCCATAGTAACATCTGACAAAAATATCTAAAGACACTGAAGCAGCAAACTTTGTGGAAATTAATCTTTGTGTCATTCTCAAAACCTTTGGCCATGACTGTACAAACGTTAATTAGCAAATTTTATTTCATGTCTATACAGCCATTGGTTGGAAATAGTATACATATTGTAAAACCAATCAAGTCCTTTCCCTCTCAAATTCATATTTTGTGCGGGAGAATATGGCTAGAGTGATTTTCTAGCTATGATCCTCATCGTTAGGGTTCCTACCACTTCACCTCTTACTAGACAATGCATTGAAACTCATCATCATGCCAACAGTCCGGTGTAAACGGCAAGTAAAGTCACACAAAAAAACATGTTGTGTTGTCATTCATTCACTTGATATGAAATAGTGGGGCTGCTGCTGTGTTTTTGTAGTTTTTCAAAATTGGGCGTTTATTAGTTAATTTATATATAATTTTTTTCATATCCAGGTTGATGATAGGTCCAGTCCAGTTTCAGTGGAAGTGAGCATTGATGTTGATGACAGGCCCAGTCCAGTTTCAGTGGAAGAGAGCATTGAGGTTGATGACAGGCCCAATCCAGTTTCAGTGGAAGAGAGGATCTTTGGGGTTGATGACAGGCCCAGTCCAGTTTCAGTGGAAGAGAGGATCTTTGGGGTTGATGACAGGCCCAGTCCAGTTTCAGTGGAAGAGAGAGTCAGGGAAGGCCAGGATGCCAGACCAACTTTTGATTATTTCAAGAGACCCAAGTCAGATGACTTAAAAACATTGTTTTGTTTCCACCCTATGCAGAAATAAAAAAAAGACGGCACCAATCGGAAATGACTGTCATACAATGAAGAAAGCCATGTGTTATACTGTTCAATTTGTATGGCATTTGTGAAGCCTACTGACAGCATTTGTAAACAAACGTCTGGAGGCAGGGCTTTCTCCTATAGAGCTCAATTTTTATGGAACGGTCTGCCTATCCATATGAGAGACGCAGACTCGGTCTCAACCTTTAAGTCTTTACTGAAGACTAATCTCTTCAGTAGGTCCTATGTTTGAGTGTAGTCTGGCCCAGGAGTGTGAAGGTGAACGGAAAGGCTCTGGAGCAACGAACCGCCCTCGCTGTCTCTGCCTGGCCGGTTCCCCTCTCTCCACTGGGATTCTCTGCCTCTAACCCTATTAGAGGGGCTGAGTAACTGGCTTACTGGTGCTCTTCCATGCCGTCCCTAGGAGGGGTGCGTCACTTGAGTGGGTTGAGTCACTGACGTGGTCTTCATGTCTGGGTTGGCGCCCCCCTTTGGGTTGTGCCGTGGCGGAGATCTTTGTGGGCTATACTCGGCCTTGTCTCAGGATGGTAAGTTGGTGGTTGAGGAAATCCCTCTAGCGGTGTGGGGGCTGTGCTTTGGCAAAGTGGGTGGGGTTATATCCTGCCTGTATCATCGGATGGGGCCACAGTGTCTCCTGACCCCTCCTGTCTCAGCCTCCAGTATTTATGCCGTAGTAGTTTGGTGTCGGGGGGCTAGGGTCAGTCTGTTATATCTGGAGTATTTCTCCTGGCTTATCCGGTGTCCTGTGTGAATTTAAGTATACTCTCTCTAATTCTCTCTTTCTCTCTTTCTTTCTCTCTCTCGGGGGACCTGAGCCCTAGGACCATGCCTCAGGACTACCTGGCATGATGACTCCTTGCTGTCCCCAGTCCACCTGGCCATGCTGCTGCTCCTGCTATCTCTCTCTAGAGACAGCCGGAGCGGTAGAGATACTCTCAATGATTGGCTATGAAAAGCCAACTGACATTTACTCCTGAGGTGCTGACTTGTTGCACCCTCGACAACTACTGTGATTATTATTATTATTATTATTATTATTATTAACATTTGAACATCTTGGCCATGTCCTGTTATAATCTCCACCCGGCACAGCCAGAAGAGGACTGGCCACCTGTAACGGGCGTCGTTGTGAAGAGACCAAGGTGCAGCGTGGAATTTGTTCATCTTTGTAATTTAATGGAAAATGAACACTTTACAAATAAACAAAACGACTGCCAACAGTTCTGTCAGGATAACTAGAACTAAACAGAAGTTAACCACCCACAAAACCCAAAGGAAAACAGGCTACCTAAGTATGGCTCCCAATCAGCGACAACGATGTACAGCTGTCTCTGATTGAGAGCCATACCAGGCCAAAACAAAGAAATACAAAACATAGAAAAAAGAACATAGAATGCCCACACTAGTCACACCCTGGCCTAACCAAAATAGAGAATAAAACCCTCTCTATGGCCAGGGCGTGACAGTACCCCCCCTCAAAGGTGCGGACTCCGGCCGCAAAACCTGACTCTAAAGGGGAGGGTCCGGGAGGGCCTTCCTTATGGCGGCGGCTCTGGTGCGGGACGTGGACCCCGCTCCACCTTCGGCTTGGCCCACTTAGGTGGCGCCTCTGGAGTGGGGACCTTCGCCGCCGACCCCGGACTGGGGACCCTCGCAGCGGGCCCTGGACAGGCGGGCGACTCTGGCAGCGCCGGACAGGCGGGCGACTCTGGCAGCGCCGGACAGGCGGGCGACTCTGGCAGCGCCGGACAGGCGGGCGACTCTGGCAGCGCCGGACAGGCGGGCGACTCTGGCAGCGCCGGACAGGCGGGCGACTCTGGCAGCGCCGGACAGGCGGGTGAATCTGGCAGCTCCGGACAGGCGGGCGACTCTGGCAGCTCCGGACAGGTGGTTGACTCTGGCAGCTCCGGACAGGCGGGCGACTCAGGCACAGGACGCACCAGGCTGGGGAGACATGCAGGAGGCATGGCTCTGGGAGCAGGCACAGGACTCACCAGACTGGGGAGACTTGCAGGAGGCCTGGCTCTGGGAGCAGGCACAGGACTCACCAGGCTGGAGAGACATGCAGGAGGCCTGGCTCTGGGCGCAGGCACAGGACACACCAGGCTGGGGAGACATGCAGGAGGCCTGGCTCTGGGAGCAGGCACAGGACTCACCAGACTGGGGAGACTTGCAGGAGGCCTGGCTCTGGGAGCAGGCACAGGATTCACCAGGCTGGAGAGACATGCAGGAGGCCTGGCTCTGGGTGCAGGCACAGGACTCACCAGGCTGGGGAGACTTGCAGGAGGCCTGGCTCTGGGAGCAGGCACAGGACTCACCAGGCTGGGGAGACAGGCAGGAGGCCTGGCTCTGAGAGCAGGCACAGGACTCACCAGGCGGTGGAGACATGCAGGAGGCCTGGCTCTGGGAGCAGGCACAGGATAGACCGGGTCTTGAAGATGCACTGGAGGTCTGGAGCGCACGGCCTGCACAACCCGTCCTGGCGCACTGCTCCCTGGCTGGATGCCCACTCTAGCACGGCACTTGCGGGGGGCTGGTATCGACCGCACCGGACTGTGCGTGCGGATGGGCGAGACCGTGCGCACTTCCGCATAGCACGGTGCTCTCCACGCCAAACACTCCCCATAATAAGCACGAGGAGTTGGCTCAGGTCTATTGCCTGACTTACCCCAACTCCCCGTGTGCCCCCCTCCAAAAAAGTTTTTGGGGCTGCCTCTCAGGATTCCTTGCCAGTCGTGTTCCCTAATAACATTGCCAGTGGGCCTTCCTTCCTGCTGCCTCCACTCTCCTGGCTGCCTCCACCTGTTCCCATGGGAGGCGATCCCTTCCGGCCAGGATCTCTTCCCACGTGTAGGATCCCTTGCCATCCAGGATGTCCTCCCATGTCCAGTCCTCTTTTCCACGCTGCTTGGTCTTCTTGTGGTGGGTGGTTCTTTAACGGGCGTCATTGTGAAGAGACCAAGGTGCAGTGTGGAATTTGGAATTAGAATGCCCACCCTAGTCACACCCAAAATAGAGAATAAAACCCTCTCTATGGCCAGGGCGGGACACCACCCCTCATAGCCTGGTTCCTCTCTAGGTTTCTTCCTAGGTTCCAGCCTTTCTAGGGAGTTTTTCCTAGCCACCGTGCTTCTACACCTGCATTGCTTGCTGTTTGAGGTTTTAGGCTGGGTTTCTGTACAGCACTTTGATATATCAGCTGATGTAAGAAGGGCTATATAAATACATTTGATTTGATTTGGAGGAGGTGGAAGCCACTGTGCCACAGAAAGGGGCAAGAAAGAAGAAAATCATGTCTGGAAAGATGACTCAAGATGAAGCTTTGACAGAGGCAGAGAGTGCCTATAAAGTTCAAGTCCACAATCAAATTATGGATACAGTCACAGATAGTATCCTCAGGTGATTTCTGTCTCGTGGTACTCTATATGCTGACCTAGCCCTGTACCCTAGAAACCTCTCCCAAATAACACCCAATGGTCCTCCAGAGACAGTCCTTCAAGAGCTCAGCAAATGTTTGCTTCGATTTGATAGCCAAGCAACTGTTGACAATTTGCAGTGCGAGCTGAGAAGCCTCACTGTACAGTGGACAAGACTGAAAAGTTCAGGATAGGAGGAACATGACCAGGACAGTGGAGGATGGCCCTGATGGAAATGAAGATGAGGTGGAAATGAAGAATAAATGCTGCTCATCCTGCAAAGAATGTCCACTGTGTTGTTACCAGATGCTGAGATGGTACAACCTGCTGACTGATGCATACCATATCCTTGGCCTTGGATACAAGTTCCTACTAACCCTCTCAGTTACCCAGATAGCCTGTGATTGAAGTTTCTCTACCTTAAAGTATATCAAGAGCAGACTCAGGAGCTCTCTCTCATAAGAACACCTAGAGGCCTTCATGCTAATGGCCTTGGATACAGACATGGTGATCGATAGAGTTGCAAAGAAAAGAGAGCTTTTAAGAAAATTGCTCCTCCAATAAGTTAGTTGCAACATATGTCCTATAACTTGCTTACTTACCATTATTTTACTCCTACATTTCTAATGTCTCTTTTTCCTGTCTGTAATATTACTGTCCAGTACTTTGACAGAGTGAAACCAGCCAGCTGACCCTGAGCAGCAGTTAGACAGTTCTATGTTTCAGTGAGTATTGTGGATATTATAGAATCTCTTTTTCACTCTAGGCTTCAGGTGATGTAGATGAATGAATCATGACTCATGATGGCTTGTGCTGCTTTCTTACAGGTTACGTTCTATGTTTGGAGAGGTGTTCAACCATTGTTTTTTAGAAGGTGTACTCCCATGACTTACAGCCAGCCAGCTGACCCTGAGCAGCAGTTAGACAGTTCTGTGTCTCAGTGAGTATTGTGGATATTTTACAATCTCTTTTTCACTCTAGGCTTCATGTGATGTGAGGTTGTTCAATCATGACAAATTCAGTGTGTGTTCTGTAGAAGTTTTATAACAATGTGCAGCGTTTGTGTGTGTGTTCTGCAGCCTTTTTAAAGTAGTACTGCAGTAGTGATCAATGGTTGTGATGCAGCTAGGTGGCTGGATTAGGGGCTGGTCGTGTGTGTACATGCATTAGCAGGGCGGCCGTGGTGGAGTATACGGGGTCCGGTTCTGGTGGGCCAGTCTGGATCAAAGTCCAGGGCCGTTTTTTACTCCCAGTCTGTCCCTGCAGGACGGACTAGGTCCAGATGTGAGGTGATGATCACGTAACAACAGACAGGACAACGTTTCTAGAAAAAGAGCACAGGTACAGATGACACCTGACCTCATTCCCACAGGACTGTTACAGTGTTACCATATAAGGTACCATAACTTTATGCAACAATGTTACACAGACTACCTCATCTCTGTACCCAACACATACAATTATCTAGAAGGTCCCTCAGTCGAGCATTGAATTTCAAACACAGATTCAACCACAAAGACCAGGGAGGTTTTCCAATGCCTCGCAAAGAAAGGCATTGGTAGATGGGTAAAAATGTAATAAAAAGCAGAAACTGAATATCCCATTGAGCATGGTGAAGTTAATAATTACACTTTGGATGGTGTATCAATACACCCAGTCACTACAAAGATACAGGCCTCCTTGGTATTTGGTATTTTATTAGGATCCCCATTAGCTGTTGCTCATCTTCCTGGGGTCCACACAAAACATGAAACATTACATATTACTGAACATTAATAGACAAGAACAGCTCAAGGACAGAACTACATCAATTTAAAAATGACACACATAGCCTACACTTCAATACCTACACACAAAATGTCTAGGTCAAATAGGGGAGAGGCGTTGTGCCGTGAGGTGTTGCTTTATCTGGTTTTTGAAACCAGGTTTGCTGTTCATGTGAGCAATATGAGATGGAAGTGAGTTCCATGCAATAATGGCTCTATATATGTAATACTATACTCTTTCTTGAATTTATTCTGGATTTGGGGACTGTGAAAAGAACCCTGGTGGCATGTCTGGTGGGATAGGTGTGTGTGTCAGAGCTGTGTGTACGTTGACTATGCAAACAATTTGGAATTTTCAACACATTAATGTTTCTTATAAAAAGAAGTGACGCAGTCAGTCTCTCCTCAACTCTTAGCCAAGAGAGACTGCATAGTATTTATATTAGCCCTCTGATTGCAATGAAGAGCAAGACATGCCGCTCTGTTCAGTGTAAGCTGCAGCTTAACTAGGTCTTCCTATGCAGCACTTGACCACATAACTGGACAATAATCAAGATTAAACAAAACTACAGCCTGCATAACTTGCTTTTGAAGTGTGGTGTCAAAAAAGCAGAGCACCTCTTTAATATGGACAGACCTCTCCCCATCTTTACAACCATTGAATCTATATGTTTTGACCATGAAGATTTACAATCTAAGATAACACTAAGTAATTTAGTCTCAATAATATAGAAGGCTGCACTGAAATCTAACAGTACAGCTCCCACAATATTATTATCATCAATATCTCTTAACCAATCATCAATTATTTGTGTCAGTGGAGTACACGTCGAGTGTCCTTCTCCATAAGCATGCTGAACATCTGCTGTCAAATTGTTTACAGAGAAATAGCATTGTATTTGGTCAAACACATTTTCCCCCCAGCAGTTTGCTAAGAGCGGCAGCAAGCTGATAGGTCTGCTGTTAGAACCAGTAATGGCCGTTTTTTTTACAACTCTTGGGTAGCGGAATGACTTTGGCTTCCCTACAGGGCAAACACCTTCTTCTAGACTCAGATTAAAGATATGACAGACAGGAGTGGCCATAGAGTCATAGAGTCAGCTACCATCCTCAGTAGCTTTCCACTGCTGCTCTTTAGTTATCTGTTACCTTCATTTCTTATTTTTTTGTTGTATTTTTCTTAAAACTGCATTGTTGGTTAAGGGCTTGTAAGTAAGCATTTCACTGTAAAGTCTACACCTGTTGTATTCAGCACATGTGACAAATAAAATTTGATTTGATCTGAGTTGTCAGTGCCAGGAGGTTTGTCATTATTGATGGGTAACAATCAGTTTTCCACTTCTCCCACGCTAACATTACAAAATTCAAACTTACAGTGCTTTTCTTTCATTATTGTTTTTTTTATGCATGAATACGATGGCTCACTGTTCGTTGCATTTCCTTACTAAGTTTGCCCAGTTTGCCAATGAAGTAATCATTAAAATAATTGGCAACATCAAATGGTTTTGTGATGAATAAGCTTTTTTCTGCCCATAATTTAATTTAAAGTTGTTTTCCATCGTTCTTTATATCATTGATCTTTACTTCAAAATACAGTTTCTTTTTCTTTTAGTTTATTCACATAATTTCAAAATTTTTCAGTAAATCATCCAGTCAGATGTGCAGCCAGGCTTATTAGCCTGTAAGGGGTGCGTAACCGGTGGCAGGGAAGTCAGACGCAGGAGAGCAGAACTTGGTAACAGCCGGAGCAGTTTAAACCAACGGCATAAAAATAACAAGATATGGGTACAAAAACCATTCGCGCACCGATCAACATGTGCACAAGCACTTACAATAAACAATCCCACACAAAGACATGGGGGGGAACAGAGGGTAAAATACACAACAAGTGATTGAGGGAATTGAAACCAGGTGTGAGGAAAAACAAGACAAAACACATGGAAAATGAAAAGTGGATCGATGATGGCTAGAAGACCGGCGCCGCCGAGCGCCGCCAGAACAAGGAAAGGACCCGACTTCGGTGGAAGTCGTGACATAGCCACTCCTTTTGCCTCATCTCTTTCAACCATAACATTTTTAATTCCACATCAATCCAAGGGGCCTTAACAGTTCTAACAGTCAGTTTCTTAACAGGTGCGTGTTCATCAAAAAATTTGAAGAAGCAATTTCATAAATTCATCAAGTGCAGCGTCTGGATGCTCCTTATTAATCACATCAGACTCAAATATTTTTAACATCATCCACATAAGAGTCACAGAAAAATCTTTTGTATGATCTCTATGATCTCACTATTTTAGGCCCAGCTTTTGGACCTTTAGCTTTCCTAGATATAGCCACTATATTGTGATCACTGCATCCAATGGGTACGGATACAGCTTTAGAACAAAGTTCTACAGTATTAGTAAAACTTGCCGCAATACATGTGGACAATCTTGTTCCTGTAGTGTTTTTAAACACCCTGGTAGGTCAGTTAATAACTTGAACCAGATTACAGGCACTGGTTACAGTGAGAAGCTTCCTCTTGACTGGACAGTTTGAGGAAAACCAGTCAATATTCAGGTCCTCAAGAAAGTAGACCTCTCCGTTTACATCACATACAAGCATTTCACACACATTATTTAGATACTGACTGTTAGCACTTGGTGGCCTATAGCAACACACCAAAATAATAGGCTTTAGATGAAGCAGTTGAACCTGCAACCACAGCACTTCAATAACACTTGACATGAGATCTTCTCTAAACATTACAGGGATATGGCTCTGAATATAAACAGCAACACCTCCAACATGAGCATTCCTGTCTCTTCTATAGATGTTATATCCTTGTATTGCTGCTGCTTTATCATCAAAATAATTATCTAAGTGAGTCTCAGAAATGGCTAGTATATGAATGTTAACTGATGTTTGCAGGTTATTGATTTCATGAACCTTATTTCTAAGCCTTTCAGCCCTTTCCTTGGCTCTTTCCAGAACAGCTACCTTGTCCTTGAACCTCAGGAACTTGACCACTATTGGCCTGGTGTCACATTCTGACCTGTAAAGTTGTTATTTGTTAGTGTTTAGTATGGTCAGGACATGGCAGGGGGTATTTTGTTTATATGTTTCAGGGATTGTTAGTCTATGTGTATAGACAAGGGGTGTTTGATTAGAGTGGTCTCGAGTTTTGGTATATGTTCTATGTTAGGGCATTTTCTATGTTTATTCTAGTCACTCTGTTTCTTTGTGCAGTTTTGTTCTTGACCTTCAATTGGAAGCAGCGGCTCCTCATTGCTTCTGATTGAAGGTCCTATAATTAGGGCTTTGTTTGTATTGTGGATTGTGGGTAGTTGTATTCTGTTTTGTGCTTAGCACCTGACAGAACTGTTAGTGTTGTTTCCGTTAATTGTATATTTGTTTCTCCTTCTTCAATATTAAAAAAGAAGATGAGTATACACTTCCCTGTTGCGTCTTGGTCCTCCACACACGACACGCGTTACACCTGGGCCTGTCACCTGGGCCGGTGGTGGGTTACCAGTCCTGTGGGCGTGCTCCACCTCAATCTTCCTGTGGTTCATGTTGTTTCTTCAAGGTAATTTCCCTCGCTTTGTCCTCGGATTCCATCCAGGTCTCGTGGAGATTCTGAAATTCCCGTCCACAACCATGTTGTTCCGCCTTGATTGTCCCTCGAGATAATCTGATTTCTTCATCGTTGTTATCATGGATTCAAATACAGAACGGATGTCCTCTCTCAATGACTTGCCGTTTTCCTGTTTATTAAACTCATTGAGCTGACCCTGTGAGCACTGCAAACAATTCCTCAGGTCCTGGACCTCTCTGGTCAGGTCATCCATTCTTTTATTAGTTGACTCCAGCAGTATTTGGACACTACACTTGAAGCTATTTTCTTGTTGTAACAACTGCTTGTAAAACTAATTTGTAGCTCAGTTGGTAGAGCATGGTGTTTGCAACACCAGGGTTGTGGGTTTGATTCCCACGGGGGGCCAGCACAGAAAAAAATGTATGAAATTGTATGAAATGTATGCATTCACTACTGTAAGTCGCTCTGGATAAGAGCGTCTGCTAAATGACTAAAATGTAAAATGTAAAATGTTTAAAAGATTCTTCACCTGTGATAGTGAGCCACCACTGTCCTCAACGATACTCCCACCGGCTTTGGTCTTTGTCATGGTAGCAAAGTAGGCTACGCTGTTGCTCCCTGCAGTTCCAGACAGGGCAGGTCGTAGGGAAGATGGAAACAACAAACAGTAGGGATCTAGACATCCACAAGCCCAGGTAATCTGCTGTCTCAGCCACAAGGGCTAACCCCGTTGTGGGCTGCATTCAAGCTCTCAAGGAAACCCTGCTAGCTTGATAGGCAGCTAACAGTAGCAGCTAGGCTAGCTGCTACGCCAAGCAGCTCATCAGACCCTTGGTCGGTGGGATCCATGGACAGATAGCAGCGGTCCCAGCAACTGATGCCAAACGCTTCGCGGGATCCAAACTCAATTGTTTGCATGTGATTGTTAGTGTGTATCAATTCCCCATTACATATATCACCAGTAGTACATTTATCGTTAATTCCTGTCATTTCTAATCTAGAATGTTTGTTACTTTGGTTACTGTAATTTCTGTTAATGCATTCAATATTATTATTCCAGTCTTCCTGTTCTCATTGTAGGAGTGGACACATTGCTAGCAGAGTGCACAACCTATGCTACACTTGTGAGAAACAAGTTTTGTTTTATTTCATTCAATTTACGAGTTTTGTCAACTTAGTCATTGACTTTTGTTTGGAGTGCTCCTATCAATATTGAGTAAGGACGCACACGCAGAGAAGTAGGCCTATAGGCTACCTGGCCTGCGAGCAAATGTAGGCATATTAATGTGCTCACTTGTGGATCTGATAGTATTTCTGTTTGGCTTAACGCACCACCACTAATGACCACTAGTTTTCATATGAAAACCATAGCTGGGGCGGCAGGTAGCCTAGTGGTTAGAGCGTTGGGCTAGTAACCGAAAGGTTGCTGGATCAATTCCCTGAGCTGAAAAGGTAAAAATCTGTCGTTCTGCCCCTGAACAAGGCAGTTAACCCACTGTAGGCTGTCATTGTAAATAAGAATTTGTTTCCACATAAGAAAGGTTGTGTGTTGGTGTGTGTCCCTGTGTGTTGGTGTGTGTCCCTGTGTGATGGTGCGTGTCCCTGTGTGTTGGGTACGTGTCCCTGTGTGTTGGGTACGTGTCCCTGTGTGTTGGGTACGTGTCCCTGTGTGTTGGGTACGTGTCCCTGTGTGTTGGGTACATGTCCCTGTGTGTTGGGTACGTGTCCCTGTGTGATGGTGCGTGTCCCTGTGTGTTGGGTACGTGTCCCTGTGTGTTGGGTGCGTGTCCCTGTGTGTTGGGTGCGTGTCCCTGTGTGTTGGGTGTGTGTCCCTGTGTGTTGGGTGCGTGTCCCTGTGTGTTGGGTACGTGTCCCTGTGTGTTGGTGTACGTGTCCCTGTGTGTTGGTGTACGTGTCCCTGTGTGTTGGTGCGTGTCCCTGTGTGTTGGCGTGTGTCACCTGTGTGTTGGTGCGTGTCCCTGTTTGCTTTCACCTGTGTGTTGGTGCGTGTCCCTGTTTGCTCGAACCTGTGGTTTGTTGCGTGTCCCTGTGTGTTGATGCGTGTCCCTGTGTGTTGGTGCGTGTCCCTGTGTGTTGGTGCGTGTCCCTGCATGCTCTCACCTGTGTGTTGGTGCGTGTCCCTGTGTGTTGGTGCGTGTCCCTGCATGCTCTCACCTGTGTGTTGGTGCGTGTCCCTGCATGCTCTCACCTGTGGTTTGTTGCGTGTCCCTGTGTGTTGATGCGTGTCCCTGTGTGTTGGTGCGTGTCCCTGTGTGTTGATGCGTGTCCCTGTGTGTTGGTGCGTGTCCCTGTGTGTTGATGCGTGTCCCTGTGTGTTGATGCGTGTCCCTGTGTGTTGGTGCGTGTCCCTGTGTGTTGATGCGTGTCCCTGTGTGTTGGTGCGTGTCCCTGTGTGTTGATGCGTGTCCCTGTGTGTTGGTGCGTGTCCCTGTGTGTTGATGCGTGTCCCTGTGTGTTGGGTGTGTGTCCCTGTGTGTTGGTGTGTGTCCCTGTGTGTTGGTGCGTGTCCCTGTTTGCTTTCACCTGTGTGTTGGTGCGTGTCCCTGTTTACTCGAACCTGTGTGTTGGTGCGTGTCCCTGTGTGTTGGTGCGTGTCCCTGTGTGTTGATGCGTGTCCCTTTGTGTTTTTGCACTGTGATCTTTGTTGACTTAATTTGTCTGTAATTTGTTTGAGTTATTTTGTTGGGTAAATTGGTGGGAAATGTGTTCATTCTTGAGATAATTATTCCAAATTTCATTCAATTAAAATTTGTTTGGTTTTGCTTCGATGCACCACTAGGTTAAATTAAAACACAAAGAAGTCTTCACAATATTAATCATAATTTAGAGCTCTCCTTTGTTTCTGTTCTTGTAGAAACAAAGACATACTGTATATTATTTAGGGTCTTGGAGGCTTTGGTTTAAAGCTTTGAGAACTATAAATAGGTTGCATTTGAATGACACTCTCCTATATACTGTGAGGAGAATGACCCTGTGAGTATGTGTGTGTGTGTGTGTACATGTACACATGCACGTGCGTGTGTTTGTGTATGTATGTTTTTATGTTAATCTCAAGAGCATGTGAAAGCAGCGTTCACACAATCACTGCGTCTGCTTGGATTAGATAGTTCATTTTTAAGTTAAAGCTTGTTTATTTCATTTATTTACATTGCCTGTCATGAATTTTATGGAGCCTTTGATTAAAAACCAAACTTGTAGTCAGAACCCACTCTTATAGCTCTATTAATTTAATACACCCATTAAATAACATTACATAGCTGCAGGATTGTTACAGACTCAATTGGAGATGCAGTCAGACTCCAATGTGGTGTGTTGTGTTCTGGTGGTGTGTGTCTGCGCAACAAGATCTCACGTTTTTAACAATTTCACTTCAGATTCTCACGTTTGTCCACGTTTTTCCAAATAAATATTTTGAGTTGGACCACATGGTAGATCTTTGACTTGATCAGAGCTCGACACCTCCATGGCCAAGGTTTCACGCACACGCACCCACACACACACACACACACACACACCAGCCTGGTCAACAGAAACACACATACACAGAGAGTTGGAAGCTGTGCCCCATATCTATGTGTCTGCACCTCATGGACACTAAGCCGTCTGTTGTAAATGGCCCTCTGTTCCAATGTGTGTGTGTGTGTGTCCTGAGGTCTGAGTGTTATTTACTGGTCACGCAGCCATTTAGAGTCACTTCTGGCACTTTATTTATTTCCTCTGTCCAACGCTGCAAGAGCAAGGGAATGAGAGGGAGATGGAGCAAGGGATGTAGGGAGGGGGGCAGGGCAGGTTCTGAGCCAAAGTGATGCCATCTGTTGCAGTTTCATCTTCCTCTATTCATTCCTCTTACTTTTATCTCCTCTCTCTCTACACATCTCCTTCAGTTGTGGATGCTAACATTACAGAAAGATATCAGTTTCATCTTACATTTACATTTTTACATTTACGTCATTTAGCAGATGCTCTTATCCAGAGCGACTTACAAATTGGTGCATTCACCTTATGATATCCAGTGGAACAACCACTTTACAATAGTACATCTATATCTTTATTTTTTTTGGGGGGGGGGTTAGAAGGATTACTATATCCTATCCCAGGTATTCCTTAAAGAGGTGGGGTTTCAGGTGTCTACGGAAGGTGGTGATTGACTCCGCTGTCCTGGCGTCGTGAGGGAGCTTGTTCCACCATTGGGGTGCCAGAGCAGCGAACAGTTTTGACTGGGCTGAGCGGGAACTGAGCTTCCGCAGAGGTAGGGGGGCCAGCAGGCCAGAGGTGGATGAACGCAGTGCCCTTGTTTGGGTGTATGGCCTGATCAGAGCCTGAAGGTACGGAGGTGCCGTTCCCCTCACAGCTCCGTAGGCAAGCACCATGGTCTTGTAGCAGATGCGAGCTTCAACTGGAAGCCAGTGGAGTGTGCGGAGGAGCGGGGTGACGTGAGAGAACTTGGGAAGGTTGAACACCAGACGGGCTACGGCGTTCTGGATGAGTTGTAGGGGTTTAATGGCACAGGCAGGGAGCCCCGCCAACAGGGAGTTGCAGTAATCCAGACGGGAGATGACAAGTGCCTGGTTTAGGACCTGCGCTGCTTCCTGTGTGAGGCAGGGTCGTACTCTGCGAATGTTGTATAGCATGAACCTACAGGATCGGGTCACCGCCTTGATGTTAGCGGAGAACGACAGGGTGTTGTCCAGGGTCACGCCGAGGCTCTTAGCACTCTGGGAGGAGGACACAATGGAGTTGTCCACCGTGATGGCGAGATCATGGAAAGGGCAGTCCTTCCCCGGGAGGAAGAGCAGCTCCGTCTTGCCGAGGTTCAGCTTGAGGTGGTGATCCGTCATCCACACTGATATGTCTGCCAGACATGCAGAGATGCGATTCACCATCTTCCTCTATGCATTCCTCTTACTTTTATCTCCTCTTTCTCTCTCTCTCTCTACACATCTCCTTCAGTTGTGGATGCTAACATTACAGCAAGATAGCAGTTTCAATTCCAAATTTGACGTATTAATAGATTACATCTATTTTTAACACATTAATTCCACGTGGTTACAGGATCATTTCCGTGTGGTTAAAGAGTTAAAACAGAACTCATAGGGTTAAGTTTATGTATTAATTCTGAGTGGTTAAGGTTATGGCTATGTTTTGGGGAAGGCATATTTTTTAAATTTTTTTATGTTACCTTTATTTAACTAGGCAAGTCAGTTAAGAACAAATTCCTATTTACAATGACGGCCTACCCCGGCCAAAACCTAACCCGGACGATGCTGGGCCAATTGTGCGCCACCCTATGGGACTCCCAATCATGGCAGGATGTGATACAGCCTGGCTTAAAGATAAACTACGCAGAAATAGCTACGCCATTTTGTGGTTGCAAAAAATTGAATAATTTGCCTAATTACAGTTTATGTGACAAAACAAGCAAGTATAGTGTAGAGAATCATTGTACCATCTAAACCGCTGTGAAATATATTTTCCATAACCAAAAATACTGTATTTTCATCTGTTTAAAGCTAGTGTTAAAAAACGAAAGTAAAAGATGCAAAAACAAAACTAAAAAACATGAAGCATAGAAATAACGCACATAGAACAGATCTTAGATTTGCTTTCAATGAGAATGACAGATTTATAACTCACATTTCTATGTGAATTTGGTCAGGTCGTCCAAAAAATTGCATATTGCAGCTGTCACACCCTAATCTGTTTCACCTGTCTTGTGCTTGTCTCCACCCCCCACCAGGTGTCTCCCATTTTCCCCATTATCCCCTGTGTATTTATGCCTGCGTTTTCTGTTGCCAGTTTGTCTTGTTTTGTCAGGTCTTACCAGCGTGTTTCCTGTTTCTCCTGTTTTAGTTTTCTAGTCTTCCTGGTTCTGACCTTTCTGCATGTCCTGAACCTGCCTGCAGTTCTGTACCGGCCTGACTCTGACCTGGTTTACGAACCTCTGCCTGCCCTCGACTTGCCTTTTGCCTGCCCCTTTGTTTTAATACATATTTGCCTCCTGTGTCTGCATCTGGGTCTTATCTTGAGTCGTGATAGCAGCTTTAAAACGAAATAATAAAAAACAACACCATCAAGTATCATCAAGTATTCTCCCGGCTTGCTAGGGCATTGTGAACTACCGTGGTGCAGCGGTCAGAGCAGCATGCTTTGGTCTGAGCAGCGAGCTTCACCACAGAGCATCATGAATTTTCTCCTGTGCTGGGCAATAGTTTTTTATTTTTGGGGTGAGTGCAGAGGAAGCATATATCGACGTTCTCAGGACCTTTTCAAACGTCTGAAATCAAAGTCTATTTGTAGTGATCAGCCTGAATATTTATTTAAAACCTGTTGAGGACAGACGTTCCGCTAGCGGAACGCCTAGCTAACATCCAATGGAACAGCATGGCGTGAAATACAAAACCTCAAATCTAATCATTTCAATTTCTCAAACATACGACTATTTTACACCATTTGAAAGATACACTTCTCCTTAATCCAACCACATTGTCCGATTTCAAAAAGGCTTTACAGCGAAAGCAAAACATTAGATTATGTTAGGAGAGTACATAGACAAAAATAACCACACAGCCATTTTCCAAGCAAGGATATATGTCACAAAAACCCAAAACACAGCTAATTGAAGCACTAACCTTTGACGATCTTCATCAGATGACACTCCTAGGACATCATGTTACACAATACATGTATGTTTTGTTCGATAAAGTTCATATTTATATCCAAAAACAGCATTTTACATTGGCGCGTGATGTTCAGAAAATGTATTCCCACCAAAAACTTCTGGTGAATTTACAAAAATACTCATCATAAACGTTGACAAAATACATAACAATTATTTTAATAATTATAGATACAGTACTCCTTTATGCAACCGCTGTGTCAGATTTTAAAATAGCTTTACGGAGAAAGCACATTTTTCAATATTCTGAGTACATAGCTCGCCATCACAGCAAGCTATACACAGCACCTGCCAAGTTCAGGGTCACCTAAACTCAGAATTAGCATTATAAATATGCTCTTACCTTTGCTGATCTTCATCAGAATGCACTCCCAGGACTGCTACTTCCACAATAAATGTTGTTTTTGTTCGAAATAATCCATATTTATGTCCAAATACCTCCGTTTTGTTCATGCGTTCAGGTCACTATCCAAAAGCATACCGCGCGAGCGCAATTCGAGACACAAAAAGTCAAAATGTTCCATTACCGTACTTAGAAGCATGTCAAACGCTGTTTAAAATCTTTATGGTATTTTTCACGTAAAATTGCGATAATATTCCAACCGGACAATAGCATATTCATTCAAGGAGAAAAAGAAAGAACAGTGCACTCGTGGGACCGCGCATATCCAATCTCTTTGTCCCCAGGCAGTCCACTCAGTGACTGAGCTACTATACTCTGCCCAGTGACAGGAGAATGCTCAAACAACTTTCTGAAGGCTTTTGACAGCCAATGAAAGCCTTAGGAAGTGCAACGTGACCCCACAGATACTGTAGTTTCGAAAGGGACTAGAACGGAGAACTACAATTCTCAGATCCTCCACTTCCTGGTTGAATTTTTCTCAGGTTTTTGCCTGCCATATGAGTTCTGTTATACTCACAGACATCATTCAAACAGTTTTGGAAACTTCAGGGTGTTTTCTATCCAAATCTACTAATAATATGCATATTCTAGTTTCTGGGCAAGAGTAGTAACCAGTTTAATTTGGGCACGTTTTACATCCGTCCGTGAAAATACTGCCCCCTATCCCAAACAGGTTTTAACATTTAGCAGACACTTTCAGTCCAAAGCAACTTACAACAGTTAATGCATACATTTTCACATTGGTGTTGGTGGCCTCAGCGGAAATAGAAACAAATTACCCTAGTGTTGCTAGTGCTGCTAAGATGTATAACTCCCACCCTGGCTGCTGGGTGGTTTGTCCAAGTCAGTGTATCTTTGTGAATGTAATTACAGTGGCTGTAAAACCCAACAGCTTGGCACTGAGCCGTATATATCCCCTGAAACAGCTCACACACACTCACACAGGGACAAAGGCACATGCTCACACACGGCTCCATTATCACGACACATATGAAATTAATAACACACTCCATATATCTATATACAGTAAAAACTATAATAATTGGTCTCAGGGTGCTTTTGGTCTTTCTCCTTCCGTGTGTGTGTGTGTGTATGTGTGTGTGTGTGTGTGTGTGTGTGTGTGTGTGTGTGTGTGTGTGTGTGTGTGTGTGTGTGTGTGTGTGTGTGTGTGTGTGTGTGTGTGTGTGTGTGTGTGTAGCAGGTAAATCATTACAGAACATTCATCATAGCCATCCTGTAGTGTCATTAGTTTCTATAACAACAGACATATGACATTATGACATGCACACTTTACAGCTCCATCTCACACTCCACACTTCATTACATTTAGCTATGGAACTTACTACCACAGAGAACTTTCTTTCTCCCTCTCCTTTTCCCTCTCCCCTCCCCAGCTGGCTAGTGGGTTAAAACAGAAGAACAGAAGTGTTGGTTGAGGAATACATAGTTAGACTATGTGTGACTTACTGGTTTTGAACCATCTGGACACCTTAATACCGCATTAACACATTAGCTCACTGAGCTAAAGCCTTGAGCCAAACACCAGTCTTTAGGTCAATGAAAGCCCAGGCAAGGCAAGGCTACTCCATCATTCTGTTGAGTTTACCATGCAATCCTCATTGAATTTATGGTGGATATGCAACAGTATGTGACTGTCGGGCACAAAAGTCATCTGCATTACTTTTACATACAAGCTAGCAACATCATTTGTGGATGACCTATGCTCTTGGTGGGATGACCTATGCTCTTTGTGGGATGACCTATGCTCTTTGTGGGATGACCTATGCTCTTGGTGGGATGACCTATGCTCTTTGTGGGATGACCTATGCTCTTTGTGGGATGACCTATGCTCTTTGTGGGATGACCTATGCTCTTGGTGGGATGACCTATGCTCTTTGTGGGATGACCTATGCTCTTGGTGGGATGACCTATGCTCTTTGTGGGATGACCTATGCTCTTGGTGGGATGACCTATGCTCTTTGTGGGATGACCTATGCTCTTGGTGGGATGATCTATGCTCTTGGTGGGATGACCTATGCTCTTTGTGGGATGACCTATGCTCTTGGTGGGATGACCTATGCTCTTTGTGGGATGACCTATGCCAAATGAGACATAAGCCAAATGGTTTAACTGGAAAAATAATTTTAGGCTTATGACTTATCTGCTGTGTCATAGACAAGTCTGTGCCATTGTAGCAGTGTGAGGAAGGTTCAATTGGTGATCTGCTAGCTACAGAAATGTAGTGATGCTTTTCTGCCCCAGCATGCTTTGTGGCACTCTTATCTCCCAGGATGCATTGTGCTGCTCTTATCTTCCTGCTCCAGCCTGCTCAGGATCTGTCAACAGGATGTTCTGTGTGGATGCTCTGTGTGTGTGTAGCTGTGTGTGTGTGTTTGAGAGAGAAAGTGTGTGTGTGTGTGTGTGTGTGTATGTGTGTGTGTGTGTGTGTGTGTGTGTGTGTGTGTGTGTGTGTGTGTGTGTGTGCTGACACAGCCGCCATTTTATATTTTATTTTCAGGCTCTGTGTTTATTCTCATGCTAATGAGCCCAGCCTTCCACAGCGGGAGACCGGAATGTGTTGCATCAGGTGTGTGTGTACAGCCTCACATTTAAATAAACAAAACGACCAACCAGATCACATTAGTGTTTGCCTTCTATCAGTATGTCAGTATAGAGACAAAGTGGAATGGCAATTCAACGGCTCAGACACGAGACGTATGTGGCAGGGTCTACAGACAATCACGGACTACAAAAAGAAAACCAACCCCGTCGCTGACATCGGCGTCTTGCTTCAAGACAGATTCAACAACTTCTTTGAGAACAATACAGTGCCACCGACGCGGCCTGCTACCAAAGACTGTGGGCTCTCCTTCTCCGTGGCCGACGTGTCTCCGTGGCCGACATTTAAACGTGTTAACCCTCGCAGGGCTGTCGGCCCAGATGGCATCCCTAGCCGCGTCCTCAGAGTATGCGCAGACCAGCTGGCCGGTGTGTTTACGGACATATTCAATCAATCCCTATGCCAATCTGCTGTCCCCACATGCTTCAAGATGGCCACCATTGTTCCTGTTCCCAAGAAAGCCAAGGTAACTGAATTAAATGACTATCGCCCCGTAGCACTCACTTCTGTCATCTTGAAGTGCTTTGAGAGACTAGTCAAGGATCATGTCACCTCCACCCTACCTGTCACCCTAGACCCACTCCAATTTTCTTACCGCCCCAATAGGTCCACAGATGACACAATCACCATCACACTGCACACTGCACTGTCCCATCTGGACAAGAGGAATACCTTTGTAAGAATGCTGTTCATTGACTACAGCTCAGCATTCAACACCATAGTACCCTCCAAACTCATCATTAAGCTCGAGACCCTGGGTCTCGACCCCGCCCTGTCCAACTGGGTCCTGGACTTCCTGATGGGCCGCCCCCAGGTGGTGAAGGTAGGAAACAACATCTCCACTTCGCTGACCCTCAACACTGGGGCCCCACGAGGGCACGTTCTCAGCCCCCTCCTGAACTCCCTGTTCACCCATGACTGCGTGGCCATGCACGCCCCCAACTCAATCATCAAGTTTGGAGACGACACAACAGTGGTAGGC